>NC_082656.1:15585075-15888106 GCF_028023285.1 Balaenoptera ricei | reverse complement strand
TTTATGATTTTATTTCTTGACACCTTTTCTCTGTAAGCCATCTTCCTTATTCCTGCCTTCTTCATTTTTATTCCTTGCTCAGTTGGCTCAAGCACTTCTCTGAGTAATCATTTTTAGGAAGGTTACATGGTTGCACTGGGTGTTGGAGAGTGTATGTCTGTTGCTCCCACATATGAATAGTACTTTTTCTAAATGTATAATTATTGAGTTACTGTCCTTTCCCAGCAAACTCCACACACATTGTTTGAAGCTGCATTTATATAGCACACTCTTTGTTAAAAAAAAATCTCAATTCTAAATTTACTTGGGGTAGTTTTGGGAGGCACTGAAAGTGATAGTAGAGCCTAAAGCCACCCCCAAGCCATCCTTTTGTGCCCCAATGATTCTGTCGGGCATGGTTCTGTAAATTCACTTTGTCAAGTAAGTTCTGATTTGTTGTAACATTTCTTTGCTACCCAGAGATCTGATAGTCTGTCTGGGATCAGAAAGGGCTTGTATTAAGAGAATGGCAACCTCAGGGGAGGTTCACCTCTTTTGGCCAATCAGTTCCCCATCCGCATCAACCTTTGCTCGCTAAGCCTGGGCAGAGGTAGTGGGTGCAGATGGAGAAGGGAGAAATTAGAGGGGGTGGGGAGATCTTATAGCTCAGCTTAGCCCAACAGTATCCATCTGTGGCCTGTTCCATTTGGCAGTGCCGCAGTTCTATTAGGCATCTGTCCTCCCTCTTCTCCAGTCTTGGGCGCAGTCTGTGAGCATTGCTTTGGGATCAAATCCCACTTGGGGTGGAATTTGGGTCACGTGTTGGAGGCTTCAGCAGGGCAAGAAATTGCTCCTCAATGACTACCTTGTCTCCAGCCATAGGGTAAAATGAGGCACAACTGCTGGCGCTATAAAACCGTCTCCTCCTACTACTAATGGGAGGAGCCCAGCCTCCAGGGTGTTTCTCCTTTGAAATGTATCTTACTAACATTCCTCACCCCCAAAGTGCACTTCCCACCCCAGCGGTGAGTCTCATTAATGTTTAACTGTCTTATTCATGGGGTGACTTGTTTCAAGAAATGCATATTACAAGACAAGAGCTTCCCTGAAGGTCCCTTATTCTATTGTTGTAGAACAGGTTTGGCCATAGTTTGATGACTTGCCCAGGACCCCACAGCTCACTCATGGGAGAGCTGGAACACACATCTCTTCTACCATTCCCTTCTGTCTCCACGCTCTGTTGCTTTAGTTGATGACCCCAAGCTTAATCTTACCATTAAGCTGGGATTAGGGCTTTACAGTCAAGGGAAAGGTTAGTGTTTTTTTCACATATATTCTACATAGGAAAGAAAGAAAAAAAAAAGAATCAGGTGAAATTTTTACAGTTATTAGTAAAAAGCATTTTGTTAGGCAACTTCTGGAGACTTTAAAAATTATATTTATAAAGGCCTTTGTTGGTTAAATTCATACTGTATGTTAGGAAAAATCTGATACACTTGAAAGCTCTGAAGTTTTATTTTTACTTCTTTTTGCAGCAGCAAGATTAAGAGAATTGTGTACTTCATTGTATCATCCTTCACTTTCAGGTATGTGAGACTCTAGAAAAGGAGGTAATTAAGTATGTATTAATTTAATATCAATATTTTTTAATGGCAAAGGATCTGGGAGGGAACAAAAAGCATTTCCACTGTCAGTATGTCGCTAAATAACCTTTGTACCCCGTTTAATGCAATCTAATTTATCTTGGAATTTTAATTGAAGCTGAACATTAAGAATTGCAAAGAAATGGCATGTACCGAGTCTAATAGCAACATATTAACATGCTTTTTTTTTTACCTGTAAAAGTAAAAATAATGAAACATGCATTTCAAAATTCTATAGCTATAAGGAAAGTGTTTTAGTAAATACCTTATTCACCTAGAATTATTCCTTAATTCTGGAAACATTTTACTTAGATCTTTCTTCTCTACATGATAGTAAGATTTCATACTATGTTACAGATTCACACAATATACTTGCTTCCTTTTAAATTGATAATATTTTAATTTGCATTGCTATTGTGAAAAAGTGCTTTAAGATTAATTTATCTTCATAGATTATACAAATAGTATAATCAACTTATAGAGAATGTGTTCAGCATATATAGGAAGAAGGCTTAAGAGTTACTTTAGAGTTCAATTATGTATGTATTCATGGAATTGAATTCCTTATGTGCCCAGAACTGTGCCAGAACCATCCATTGATATGTAATCTTATATTTGTTGATAATCTCACAATAAGAAGCCTTACTGGTCAAAGTAGTCTTTTAAGGGCTTATGTTAGTCATGCTTTCACTTGGTTTTTATTACTAAATTCTTTAAAAATATCAAGATTAATGAGGTTTAATTTATTGTGGGAAATTGATAGAAGACCCTTCTAAAATTCTTAAATTTTAAGAAGAGTTTACAAGTGGAAACATGTAATTTTAATGTAGTTTGCCTATTCTGTCTTGGAGTGTTGGTCTGATGTGTCTTAATATAAAAGGGCATGATATCATGAAGTGGTTTAGTCGGAAATTTATTTCCCTAACAACTGCTGCTATTGGGTGAAAGCAGAGTAATTTATGTTCAGATTCTAAGAGCAGTTCTCCCTACCACTGAACAGTTTAATCCAAAATAATGACATTTTGATATCAGATCATTGGGCTGAAGTTAGTCTACCTATAGGGGTGAAAACCACTTTATCCTTATTTGGTTTATTTATTTGTTTGTTGTAGAATATTTGGAATTTTGCTGATCTTTGTGGATGTGTCCCTCATCATTACAGACATAGTTGTCTCTGATAGCACGATGTATATTCCTTTGGAATATCATTCAGTTTCTTTAGCTATTGCTTTATTTTTTTTCATGGATGTTTTTCTTCGAGTATTTATAGAAGGGTAAGTTTGATTAATTTTTTAAAAGCACATAGAACTATTTGTACTGCTATGAGAAGCATCCCAGGTAATTACCAGGTCAACCCAACTAAATATGCCCCTCTTTATCAGAATAATTCTCCTCGAAGGCATACTCCACAAGAGAAACAACAATCCAAATCCCAATTTCTATCAGATTGAGCTTTAATATTACTATTGCAACTGGCACTCTAGCCTCCAAACCATGTATTCTAGATGGTTCCTTCAACAGATAAAGCTTAAAGGGTTTGCAAAATGGGGCCAGGCAGCTAATATGTCTACATGCACATTATTAAGAGGAATATGTATGTGAAGTATAAATATTGATATTTTTATTGAGTTCAATGTAAATAAAAGCTGACAGTATATTAAATACTAGATAATAGATCATGAGCAAACCCTACCTCAGTTAAAATAAAAATTTGTGGTACTTCCCTGGTGGTCCAATGGTTAGGACTCCATGCCTCCACTGCAGGGGGCGTGGGTTCGATCCCTGGTTGGGGAACTAAGATCCTGCAAGCTGCAAGGCCAAAAAATTTTTTAAAAATGAGAAATTTAAAAATAAATGAACAAAAACTTGTGTTAACCTCTATGGGAGAGCGAGTCAGGGACTAAATTCCCCAGCCTCACTTCATCCAGAGCATTTCGGAACATGCTTGTCTCCTTTCTGGCTGAATCTCTGTCCTCATGCCTCCGAGCTAAGGACAGTTGTCCACTCCCAGGTTACTCAGAGCCTAAAGGGGCTACCCCAGGATTAGAAGAAGCTTTCCCCGGAGCCCCAGTGCCCATGGCTGAAGGAGCTAGTGTTGAGGAGGAGGTGCCGGGGCTGAAAGTTCAGCTTTGCACAGAGGAGGCCACACCAGGTCACTGGGATTCCACTGTGGGTGCAAAACCAGGTGATGAGTTTGCAGGCCAAAGTAGTGGACCCGTCTTGCTCTCACAAGCTCCTTTCATGCACTTCTCACAGCCCGTTTCTCTAGGGCTGTGACATGTTCAGCTTCCATTGTCTGATAGCATGGCTCACCATCCCATCTCTCTCTCCCACCTGTGTGAAGGCAATGCTTGCCTCTTGTTCAATGGTTTGGTTATACCTCTTACTATACTTATGGTTATACTTGCCATATTGATGCTTTTGTCCTATATAAGTATAAAATGAGCATGAATATTTTTTTCCTTAATCTAGTCTAGTAAATGCACTTTAAATCATTCATCAAAGCAGAATTCCTTTTTTAAAAAAATATTTATTTATTTTGGCTGCACTGGTTCTTAGTTGCGGCATGTGGACTCTTAGTTGCAGCATGCACGCGGGATCTAGTTCCCTGACCAGGGATCTAACCCCAGGCTCCCTACATCGGGAGCGCAGAGTCTTACCCACTGGACCACCAGGGAAATCCCAAACCAGAAATCTTAAGGGGGATGAGTCAAATAATTTGTGCTCTTAAAATATCCCTATCTCTTCTTTGGGGAAGCATAAACTTATATATTTTTTTGTTTTTTATTACAGGGTACGACCGTATTTTTCTGATATAGTTAACTCCTTAGATGCTGCCATTATTGTGGTGACTCTACTGGTCAATATCGCTTATATTTTCTATGACTTTAAGGTTCTTAAAGATTTCCCTGAGTAAGAAACATATGCTTCCCTTCTCTTAAAGTTTTTCTTTCTTAAAAAATATTTTCTGTGGCTTTCATTTTGTGTAATCTTTTTAACTCTGAATGTGCTAATTCTGTGCTAAATAAGCTGCTTGAAAATGAAACATTGAAATAAATTTCCACATATCTGGAAACTAAAGGATGGTGGTGTTTAGAGACCAGTGAAGGGTGTCCACGCTGAGTACCTTTAGTTGAATGAAGAAGATGGTGCCCCCAAAGAAGAAACTGGGGACTTGCTTCTTGTCCTAACTTGAACTTCTCTACATTTTGAAATTCCCACTTGCGCTTCAACCACAAATTTCTTACACGTGAAATTCCTGGGTTTTTCCTGTAACCAAGAGAGTACTGGTTTGAGTTGATGAAAAATTTGAGTGACTCCAATGATGATTCTCTAAAAAGGAACAAATGGAAGAGAAAACGAGGTGACATGGGTAGAAACACAGAGGTAGAATTTTTGCAGTATAGTTAACATGATGAAAGCTGAGGCAAAGTTAGAACTGTTAGGGATCAAACAAAAATGTGTATGAGAGACCGATGGCTTCTTTTCTTTCTCCTCCTCTTTCTACTGTGGCAGTGAGAAAAAGAAGAGCGGAAGTGTTCTAGGATGTAGCTGCTGGGTGGCTCACTAGGCTTATTCCTTAGTCAAGACAGCTTGCCACTTCCTGCACTCCAGCTTCTCAGGACTTTGACTCAGGTCCCAACAAAACTTGATGTGATAAGCTTTTGGAGTTTTTGAAAATAACCAGAACCAGTATGGTCTTCAGACAGGCAACCTCAGTATCACCAAAGAGCTTGACAGAAATACAAGAAGAAAAACACCTCAGGGCCCACTCTAGACCTACTGAATCGGTATGCACACTCAAGCTAGAGAAGCACTAGCCCAAACCATCAGTTCTTTGCCATCGTGTTTCTTCCTGATGGTAGGAGACACACTTGGGAAGTAACTCATCTGCTACCTGCCTGATGTGTGTTCACAGCTCTAGTGAACCCCTGTTACTCACAGGAGTAACAGAGGGGAATAAGAATTCTGTTTTGATGGGGAAAAGATTGAAAAATGCTTGTCTTAAACCACAGAAGTTAAATCCACAAATTCTGAGAGTCTACCATATGACTTTTTCTTTAAACCAGAGTTTCTCAACACCAGCACTACAGATATTTTGGACCAGATAGATATTTAGTAAGGGAGCTGTCCTGTGCATCGGTACTGAGCAGCTCCCCTCTACCCACTAGATGCAAGTAGCAGCCCCTCACAGGCAGTTGTGACAGCCAAAAATGTCCCTAGACATTGCCAAGTATGCCCGGGGTGGGTGGGGTGGGTGGGAGGCTTGGGCCAGGGGGGCGTGTACAAAATTGCCCCTGGTTAAGAACCACTGCTCTAAACTTAGTCCATACTGACAAAATCCTCTGTTTCTAAAGCAAAAGTGAATCTTGTAAATTTATTGTTAGATTGACAATGATTTTACGACCTCTACGACTTATCATTCTGATAAGAGTTTTTCATCTGGCTCATCAAAAAAGACATCTTGAAATGCTGACCAGGAGGATGGTAAGTGGGCAAAATATGTTTTATGATTCAGAAAAAATGTTTGTGTTTCAGAAAATACTGGCAAGGGTTGTAGATATCTATATATTGTTCTTTTTTTATGTTGATTTATGTTTTACAAACGAATGACTGTTTTAAACCCTCAGGTTTCAGGAAACAAACGGCGATACAAGAAGGACGGATTTGACTTAGACCTCACTTACGTTACTGGTTTGTGAAGTTTATCTCTTGATTTGCCTATATTAACATCACATTTTTCTTGTGTGTGAGTAATTAATTATATGCTAATTTTGTTCTTTCCCTGTCTGAGGCATGTTCTTTCAAAGCATTTTTTATCCATGAAGACATATGCCACTATGATAGTGTGATGTATTTGGGGTTTAACCCTGAAAATGGAAAAATCTTAAATTTCCTCTCAATTCAGGGCTACTTGCTTATAGTATAGGAAGTTGAATGGATTTTCAGCTGACTCCATTCGTTTGGTTTAGAATTCATTGAGTTCTAGTAGGTATCCTCGGTCCCAAGGATTTCAGAGAGACCTGTTCTCTTCCTAGAACCCTAGAGATGAGGTCATTGCTTTGTAGGTCTCAGGTTTCTGAGTCAGGGGGGACGCTGGAAAGCACCCTAGGAGTTCCCAACATTGCTGGAGCCAAGATCTCTCATTTTTCTTTGGTGTTTAAATAAGAAATAAATTCCCACCACAGGGGGCCCTCCAGACTAAAGTCAACGAAAATTTGTTGCATAAGGCTGGAACCAGTTGAGACTTGGGAACACTGAATGTAATGGTCAAAATAGTGGATAGTTTAATATCCAGTATTGGATATTAAATACTGGATTAGTTAGCTAACTAGGGCTAGTTAGGGTTAGGGTTAGGGTTAGTTTTTTTCCTGTCATTCTCAATCCTGAAAGTTCTTTTCTATGAAAACAGTCTGATTATATGTAAGTCGAGTTCTCATATATTGTTTCACATCTATAACATTTGTTAATAGTGACTGTTTTGACTTCCAGAGCGTATTATTGCCATGTCATTCCCATCTTCTGGAAAGCAGTCTTTCTATAGGAATCCCATTAAGGTAAGAGTTGTTATCTAACAAATGCTCACATTTCTCAGTAAACATAGACTGTGGAATTGTAAGATAATTTTGGCCCAGAGATGACAGTGTTCTCCTAAAAATTTACACTTTCAGGTAAAAAATTATCATGGATTGCTGTCAATTACCTTTCGCTCTGTGATGAATCACCCGCAAACTTAAATGACTTGTAACAGCAAACATTTACTTTGCTCGTGATAATGTGGTTTGTGAATTTGAGTTGGGCTTAACTGATCAGGGACACGCTTAACTAATTTCAGCAGAGCTAACTCATGCATCTGTGGGCAGCAACTGGGCATCTGAGGGCTGGCTAGTCTAAAATGGCATTGTTGGATGGCTCCAAGTGATGTTTCATTCTGTAACAGGCTAGCTCAGGCTTGTTCACATAAGGCAGTGGCAAGGAGCTCACTAGCATCAAGCAGAAGAATGCAGAGGCCCTGGCTCTCAACTAGTATAATGTGGCTTCTACCTCATTCTATTGGACAAGCAAACTACAAACCCAGTTCAGATTCAAGCAGACAACAGATGCCGTCTCGGGAAGGCAGGAATTGTGGTGAATTGTGGCTGTTTTTCATGGTCTATCATAGGGAAGAAGATTGAGAATTCTTTAACTAAAATGTGTATTCTTAGATTGAGATCCTAAATTACAGTGGATACATACTGCTTTAGGTTCCGTAGATTAAATAAAGTTCAAACATCAAGTGATGCTTACTATGAAATGCCAGTTAAAAGTCATTGTTTAAGAAGTTTGCATATGTGTGCGGGTGTGTATACATTAGTGCAATTTACAGTATTTGTTCTATCTCAATAAAACTGTAATTATGTATGTATATGTGTGTATGTCTATGTATAAGTATGTGTATATATAATTATACTTTGAGGCATAAAAATTACTGTAAATTGCGCTAATCTCATGTATATCTTGATAAAATTATATATAGGTATATATACAGCCAACACCCCTATCAAAATATAGAACATTTCTTGCTTTTTTTCAGTCAATACCCCAACACACTGGAGGTAATTACTATTCTCACTTGTGTCACAACAGATGAGTTCTACTTTTTTTTGAATTTCACATAAATGGAATCATAGACTACATCTTCTGTGACCAGCTTTTTATGCTTAAAATGAATTCTGTGGGATTTAGCCAATATTGTTGGGTGTACAGTAGTTCTTTCTAAATAGTATAAAATAATATTTATTGCTTCTAGAATACTGATTGAAAGCTCAAGCATTCAGTTTACTTACAGAAATTATACAATTATACATTGCTTCACAAAGGCAGCAAACACATTATACTCTAAAAAGTCTACTTTACAGAAAATTAAAAATTCTAAATATCAAAAGGTACATCTGAAGAAACAAGTATAAATTTGGCAGCCAGTAATTTTGACAGGAAGTTGTACAGCTTGCATGACTTTAAATCTGTGAATATGACCTTCAGTCATTTAGCTCAAGTTCATCATTAATTTATTAATTTTTCCAATATAATTGTGTTTCATACCATTGACATTTGCATACTCTAGAATATGTTAGAAAGAAATGTGTAGTATTCACAAATGTTCAGAAAAGCAAGCAAAAGTTCTGTGAATCGGCCCAGTTCTTCTGAGATGGTCTCACATCAGCTTCATAAGCATATTCAATCATACAAAATAGTAAGCTAATGTTTGAACACAATTTCCAAGATAAAGCATATTTTCTCACAAATAGTGAAGTCTTTTTCTCAAGCACCACAAAAGTATACAAAAGAATTTTAGTTTGAACAGATCTGTCAGAACGTGTTTAACCTGATATTTCAACAGACTTAAAGTTTCCATGCTTTCACAAGGACCAGATTTTTAATTACTTAGAGAAAGAAACGGCCTTGAAAGATGTGGACTCGATCATTACCAATAGAAAAAGTATCCAATGCATATCTTATAGAAACAGAAAAATAGAACATTTCCCCTCTCAGAATAATGTGTATATAATTATATGTAATATATATTATATATACTATACTATATAGCATATATTAGATAATGTATAGTTGTACATGTAATTATATAATATATAATACATTTCCTTCTTAAAATAGTGTATATTTAAATAAAATGTATATTATAATATATATTAAATATATATTAATATATAATGTATAATATATAAAATTAGTATATAGTATTTGTAATATATATCATATGTTATATATAATTATGTTATATATAACTGCATATAAATTTTATATAGTATAACTATATATTATTCTATTTATAAATATATATTACATATATATCTTATCTCTTATAGAAACAGAAAAACATAACATTTCCGCCTTAGAATAATACATGTATACTTATAGATAATATATATTATACAGAATAATGTATAATTACATGTATAAATTATATATTGTATGTATAATATATGTCTTATATAACATGTAAATATATTATTTCATTTATAAATATATAATATAAACTCATCTCTTATAGAAACAGAAAAATATAACATTTCCCCCTTTATAATAATATATTTATATATAATTATGTTATTATATATAATTATATAATGTATAAATTATATAACTATATATTACATATCATAATTTTATAACAATAATATATAAGTATGCATATATTATGAATATATTAACATCATAAATATATAATACTGTAAGTATATAGATATGTAACTTATATAAATTTATAGTTTATATATTATATAATTATATAATTTATATTTTGTATGAATGATATGTAAATTACAATTTATATATCATTTATACAGTATATAATTCTGTTATATATATTTATATATAATGTTATATATGTTATTACTTTATTTTATATTATATGATATGTATTATATTACATATGTTATATCATATAACATATATAACATTATAAAATATGTTACACATAAATATACATATATTATTCTAAGGGAGCAAATTTTTAATTTTTCTGTTTCTGTAGAAGATGAACATATATGTAATTTATATTTATAAATATAAATAACTACCATGAAACCCTTTAATTCATATGGTAAATGTTGAAACTATGACCAAAATATGAAGACTGCCAGAGCTGTTAGAAAAAGACTAGAAGCCTTTTCACATATGTATAATCTAAGCATGATACTCTCCAAAAAAAGAAAAGGAATTGTAATTATTACCTTCCAGTTTGAAAACTTTAATTCTAAATTAAAAAAAAAATCTATACACAAGCCACTGAGTTAACCAGATCCTCCCCCGCCCCCCCAAAAAAGTGTTTAGTAAGCAGGACCCAGAAGAGCTGATATTCACAGTTCCTACAAGAACAACTCTTTCAGGGTTTATCCCATGAAGTACTTTATTTTACAACCATCTTCTCGTGCAAAACTAAAGGTCCATTTGATTACACAGAAATTTCATACAATGTAAAACTAGAACTGAGTGTGAAATACTGCATGTAAGTATTTCTAAATAGTCTTGTTCCATCGGTTCATCAGTGATTTCTGTGGCTTTATAGTCATTTTCTGTGGAAGATTCTGAGAGAATCTCTCCAGTTCTACTGGAATTGGAGCCTCCTAATTCTTCTGTTTCATGGCAGTCGGAATCCTACTTGCAGGGCCTCTGTTTTCACTATCTTCAGAATGTAAATCTTTCTCATCCAGAGACAGATGAGATTCCTCTATTTGATTATTTTCCGCAGAATTCTCTTCATTTATAGTTAAGGCATCATCAGATTCTTTCTCTTGAATTTTTTTTTTCTGGAATCATTTCTGTTGTTAAAGACACTTTTCCTCTTCATCCTCTTCTCTTTGTCTTTATTCTTAGATGAAGCTGGTTCTTCTGTTTCTTCTGTCATAACTGAAGAAATGTGACTAGAAGTTGTTTGGTCATCTCTGACTTCACCTTCTTTGTCACACTTGAGTTTTTTAACCTCATGTCCCCCAGCTCCCAGACCATATTCATTTGGATGTTTATTTTCTATACGGCTCACTGAGGAACTCCTGATCCAGATGTCAGAGTCACTGTGAATTTTGTCCTCATCATGCTGTAAGTTTGTAAAGACTCTTTGCTCCCTGTGCTCTGAGGCAAACCCTTCCTTCCTTCCTTCCTTCCTTCCTTCCTTCCTTCCTTCCTTCCTTCCTCCCTCCCTTCCTCTCTCCCTCCCTCCCTTCCTTCCTTCCTTCCTCCCTCCCTCCCTTCTTTTCTTCCTTCCTTCCTTGTTCTCTCCCTTCCTCACTCTCTCCCACCCCCCCATTCTCTCTCTCTCTTTCTTATTGTATAAGTTGCAGGAGTACAGCATTAAAATTCAACAAATGTATACACTACAAAGTGATCACCAGCACAAGTCTAGCTGCTGTCTATCACCATACAGTTGACCCTCTACCTATTTCAGCCACACCCCAAACCCCTTCCCCTCTGGTAACCAGTAATCTGTTCTCTGTATCTGTGTTTGGTTTTGTTCGCTTTTGTTTGTTCATTTATATTTTTAGATTTCACATATGAGTGAAATTGTACGGTGTTTGTCTTTCTCTGCCTGACAGTTTCACTTAGCATAATATTCTCAAGGTCCATCCATGTTGTTGCAAATGGCAGGACTTCATTCTTTTATGGTTGAGTAGTATTCATTGTGTGTGTGTGTGTGTGTGCATGTGTGTGCACGCGTATTTATCACATCTTTATCTATTCATTCATCAGTGGACATTTGGGTTGTTTCCATATCTTGGCTGTTGTTAATAATGCTGCAGTGAATATAGGGGTGCATATATCTTTTGGAATTATAGTGTTTTTTTGTGTTCTTTGGCTAAATAGCCAGAAGTGGAATAGCTGGGATCATATGGTAGTTCTAGTCTTAATTTTGGGGGTAATTTCCATGCTGTTTTCCATAGTGGCTGCTCCAATTTACAGTCTCACCAACAGTGTTTGAGGGTTCCCTTTTCTCCACATCCTCTCCAACATTTGTTATTTCTTACCTTTTTGATAATAGCCATTCTAATAGGCATGAAGTGATATCTTACTGTGGTTTTGATGTGCATTTTTCCTTAATGATTAGTGTTGCTGAACATCTTTTCTTGTGCCCATTTGCCATCTGTATATCTTCTTTGGAAAGCTGTCTATTCAGGTCCTCTACCCATTTTTTAATTGGGTTGTTTTTAAGTTGTATAGTTCATGTATTTTGGATATTAACCCCTTATTGGATATATAAATTGCAAATATTTTCACCCATTCACTAGGTTGCCTTTTCGTTTTGATCATGGTTTTTATCACCATGCAGAAGCTTTTTAGTTTGATGTAGTCCCATTTGTTTACATTGGCTTTTGTTTCCCTTGCCTTTGGAGTCAGATCCACAAAAACATCGCTAAGACCAATGTCAATGAAATTACCAGCTATGTTTTCTTCTAGGAATTTTATGTTTTCACATCTTACATTCAAGTTTTTAATCCTTTTTGAGTTAATTTTTGTGTATGGAGTGACATAGTGGTATAGTTTCATTCTTTTGCATGTGGCTGTCCAGTTTTCCCAACACCATATATTAAAGAGACTATCCTTTCTGTATGTTCTTTTCTCCTTTATCATAAATTAATTATCCATATATGTGTGGGTTTTTTTCTGGGCCCTCAATTCTGTTCCATTGATCTATGTGTTTGTTTTTGTGCCTGTACCCTACTGTTCTGATGACTTCAGCTTTGTATCAATAGTATAGTTTAAAATCAGGGAGCATGATAACTCCAGCTTTGTTCTTTCTGAAGATTGGCTATTCAGGATCTTTTGTGGTTCCATGCAAATTTTAGAACAAATTACAATTTTCTTAAAGCTTGTTAACCACTTAACTTCCTTCTCTGGTAGCTTTAAACAATGTGTATTTACAGTAGAGGATAATCAGAGTAGTCATTCACAACTTTTGTGTGCTATTTGAAAACCATCAGTGGGTTAGTTATGACTTGGAATGTATGTACCTTTTTATTCCCTGAATCTCCCCTAAAAGGTGCTAAGTGACGGACCAGTGAATAAAAGGGTGATAATCATTTTAGGTTAGTCCTAGGAAAAGGCTTATGTTGGTGCCATGTGGAATATGTAAGGTATGTGTCCATCTTTTTTTAGGAAGTTGTACGGTTCCTGGATACCAAGCATCAAAACCACTACCGAGTCTACAATCTCTGCAGTATGTACATGACTCGATATTTTGCTACTATAGATAGAAAACAGGTCACTCACTGCATGTAAGAAGATGATTCAGTTTTTACATTTCATTTAATCATAGGTATTTGGTGGTGGTGGGAAGTGAGTTTTAAAAAGTCTCCATCTTGTGCTGGCTCTGTTTGGTAGGAAAAGAAAGTGCAACAGCACACAGTGCCCTGTGAGGTAGGCAGGAGGCTGGGGGCAGAGCCATTTTAGGAGAGTCAGGTCTAGTGGTAGTAAGTTTTGGAAAATATTTGTTTTTTCCTGCCAGCTTGTGTTTTGAAGACAATTCAACAAATGCACGCTCTAACCCACTAGGAATGAGGCGTGAGGAGACCAGGGCCCTGCATAGGAAAAAACCCCAAAACCCTATAGCAAACAAATTATAGCCCAGCTGACCCTCTTCCTCTATATTAAATGGACATTTTCAGGAGGGAAGTATTTTGGTTGGCCGCATTGGCTTCTTCTCTGTGTAACCTTCCAATAACATAGTGAGTAGCCTGCTAGAAAAGTACAAGTAAGGCCTATTAAACCAAAATAACTTGGGCTTATGTTACTCAAGATGGACAAAACACTACTCTACTTTTATGTTTGAGACGCTTACGTTTCTTTTAGAACAGCAGGGGCCAGACAGAAAGCTCCTTTTAAAGGTAGAGGAGGAATTTCTAATAGAAAAGTATAACTTATTTACACCTTGACCGTTTACTGTGTTTATTAGGGTTAGAGATATGACCCGTGCATCATTTATTTCAGGTGAAAGAGCTTATGATGCTAAGTACTTCCATGATAGGGTCTGTCGATACATGATTGACGATCACAATGTCCCCTCTTTGAGGTAAGTTTGATGCCACGCTGGCTGTCAGAAGAGGGCTAAATACACAGGGCTTGATTTTTGGGGAAGTATTTTCATTCAACTAAAAATCTTTCACTTGGAATCAGTGAGATGGTGGCGTTCTCCAAGGAAGTAAAAGAGTGGATGGCTCAAGACGAGGAAAACATCGCAGTGATTCACTGTAAGGGGGGCAAAGGTAAAAAACGTTTTTCTTTTTCGTTCTCTTTTTCTAAAGAAATTTGAAAAATATATTAAAGTACACCAACAAGATACGTTCTGCTATTAACCGGTATTAATCATTGTTAACATTTTTTAATATTAGCTTCAAGACTGAAGGAAGGGAAGGAAAGAGGGAGGAAGGGGGGAGGAAAGGAAGAAAGAGTAAAGAAGAGAAGAAAGCAGGAATAGAAGAACTGAGGAAGGTTAAGTGTGTTTTCCCTTGTTTATTGACTATCTGGGTTTCTTCATTTTTGATTTGCCAAAATATCTGTCAAAATACAAACACTGGGGCTTCCCTGGTGGCTCAGTGGTTGAGAATCTGCCTGCCAATGCAGGGGACACGGGTTCGAGCCCTGGTCTGGGAAGATCCCACATGCCGCGGAGCAACTGGGCCCGTGAGCCACAACTACTGAGCCTGCGCGTCTGGAGCCTGTGCTCCGCAACAAGAGAGGCCGCGATAGTGAGAGGCCCGCGCACCGCGATGAAGAGTGGCCCCCGCTTGCCGCAACTAGAGAAAGCCCTCGCACAGAAACGAAGATGCAACACAGCCATAAATAAATAAATAAATAAAAATTGTAAAAATACAAACACTGTTTAACTTTAGAAACCATCAGAGCACTTTTCATTTTATTTAAGGTTGTTCTTAAACTTTGTGAGGATGTTTTAAAGTTAAGAGTGTCAACAGCCATGCCATTTCAAAGACCAAAAATTATACTGGAATTTTTATAGTGTAATGATACATAGAAGTTGATTTTGGTGGGGGGAAAATGGGGGTGGTGGGAAAGCCAGTTGTAAATTCAACCAATTTAACTTGAATCAGATTTTCTCTCATTCAGATTTAGGCTTTTAATAATCATCTAGGCATATTTCACAGTTTTTGACAAATAAGGAATTATGGTTTCGTTGGGCTGTGAAACAGTTTTTTATATTAAATTCCAGGAAAACACACTTTAAAACTGCCTTCTGTAATTGAGTAGAATAAAGTTTTAGTCTTATTTGAAAAGTAGTTTCAAGCTCATGAGTTAGTAGGTAAGTTCTATCTTTAGTTCCACAGGTCGAAATATTCTGTATGTATGGCAATTTACAATATTGTGCCTAAATGAAGAATACAGAGGTTGAACCACATGGAATTGCCTTTCTTTGGACCATCTTTTGCTTTAAAAAAAGGCCATTTAATATGGCTCAACGAAAATATTATAATCTAAGAGTTGGCTTTAGTTTTCTTTTAATCAGGTTAATTCCCTGCTTAAAGGAAAACCTTCATTTCAAATTTAATTTTTTTTTCTGAGAGCAGACTTACATTATTCTGTGTTCATGTGTGTTTCATTGCTTTCCCTTAGGATTGTTTCGAAGGCTAGTATTCAGTTGGTCTGTACCAGAGCAGCACCTTTTTTCAAGTTTTCATTCATCTTGATTTTGCTTCTTTTTGTTGGTTGATGCCTGCACATTACCAGTAATATCATGATAGCCCAAATATTTTGTGATTGATTTATAGGACTTCTTTAAATAATCTGGGTGCTAATTTTTTGTTAGCAGTTTATATTGCAAATATCTTCTTCCACTGTGTTGTCTTTTAAATTTGATTGTGATTTATTTTGTCATATAGAAGTTTTAAATTTTTAATGTAGTGAAGTTTATCAGTCTTCTGTGTGTGCGTGGTTCGTGCATTTTGGTCACGTTTAAGAAATCCACCCATACACTGAGGTGGTGAAGATATTCTCCTTATAAAATAGTAAAGTTTTGCTTTTTATATTTAGGTCTTTAATCTAATTGGAATTTGGGGAGGGAGATTTCTTTTCCATATGGATAGACAATCGTTCTAAAACCATCTATGACATGCTCATGTAGTCCCCATCAACATGTAGTCCCTTCTCAGTCATATACCAAGTTTCCATACGTATTTGGGACTGTCTGTGAATTTTCTATACCACACTATTGTAATTTTTATAGCTTTATAATATATATTGATAAAGACAGAAATCTCTTGACTCTTCTTACATTTAATTTTAGAATTATTTTATCAAGTTCTACAAGAAAATATATTTGGGATTTTTATTGGAACTGCATTGAATCTATAGATTAATTCAGAAGCATTGAGAACTTTGCAATATTGAGCTGTACATGAATAGTTTTCTATTTATTTGAATCATCTGATCTTTCAATAATATTTTATACTTCTCTTCATGATGGTCTCGTATATCTTTTGTTAAATTCATCCCAAGACATAGTGCTACTGCAAAAGGAAGCTTTTTTCTATTACATTTGGATTGGTTCCAATTTTTACTATTATAATACTGCTATGAAATACATTTTTCTTGTTGCACATGTGCCCATATTTCTGTTGAGTGTAGACCTTGGACTAAAATTGTTTTGTCTTAGGATAATGAATCTCAAACTTTAATAGATGATGTCATCTGTTTTCCAAAACAGTTGACAATTTACACTCCACTGGCATTGCATGAAAGTTCCAAGTGTTCCACGTCCTTACCAACACTTGGATTTCTCAGTCATTTTATTTTTAGCTATTGGGTGGGTGTGTAGTTGTATCTCATTATGGCTTTCATTTGCATTTCTATGGTTACTAATAAGATGGAGAAAGTTTTCATAGGTGTATTATGATATCCTTGGATATTCTTTTTTGTGAAGTATCCGTTTAATTTCCTTGTCTATTTTTATCCTGGATTGTTTGTTTTTTTCCAATTGACTTGTAGGAATTCATTGTATATTCTCAATTTCAACTCTGTTGTTTGTTATATGTATTATACAGTATTACAAGATACCTTTTCTGCTCTGTGATTTGCCATTTCTCTCTGAGTATCTTTTGGTTAACAGCACTTCTTTTCTAACATAGTGTACATTGTTCTTTCTCTTCTTAAGGTTAGTGTTCTGTGTCCTAATTAAGAAATCTTTCCCTGAGTTTAAAAAGACATAGTCCTATATTATCTTATATAAGTTTTTATTTCGTTTGGAATTGATTTATGTGTGTGGTGTGAGGAAGGGGTCAAGTTTTATCATTTTCCATATGGCTGTCTAATTGTTTCAGCACACTGATTTCATTTCCTTGCTGTTCTGCAGGACATGGGTCTGTTTCTGAACTTTCTAATCTGTTCGTTGCTTTTTCATCTATCTCTGTGCTAGTAGCACAACTCTCTTACTTGCCTTAGCTTTCTAATAAGTCCTGATTTCCTTTCAAGGGAGTCCACTCATCTTGTTCTTCACAATTGTTTGGGTTTTTTAGGCCATCTACATTTCCATATACATTTTGGAATCAGCTAGTCAAGTTACACACACACACACAGCACACAGCCCTGATGGAACTTTGGAATTTCATTGAATCTGTAGATAGAGGGGAATTGAAATCTTTACAATACTGAGTTTTCCAATCCATGAATGGAAATATCCACTCATCTAGTTAAGTCTTTTTCAATCTCTCTTTATAATGCCTTTTCATTTTCTGCATAGAAAGCTTGTATATGTGTGGTTAGATTTATTCCTAGATATTTGATATTTTGATACTATTATAAATTATATCCATTGGAAATTTTTATGTCCTAAATTTTTTTTTGTTGATGCTCTAAATGCAGTTGATTTTACTAACCTTGCAATCAGCAAACTTAACTAAATTCATTCATTAATTCTATTAACTTGTCTGTAAATTCTTTTGGATTTTATGGCACATGATTATATCGTATGAAATAATGAACTAAATTTTTCCTTTTCAATCCTTTTTTCACCTAGCACTTGCTAGAACCTTTGGTACAGTGTTGAATTATACGTGATGATTGCAGGAATCCTTGTTCTCCTGCTCTCAAAGGAAAAGCTTTCAGCATCTCATCAATTACTTTAGGGTGTGTGTGTGTGTGTGTGTGTGTGTGTGTGTGTGTGTGTGTGTTAGATATTCTTTATCAGATTAAGACATTCCTTTAATTTGCTAAGAGTTTTTATAATGAATGAATGTTGAATTTTATCGGAAGCTTTTTCTATGTCTTTAAAATAATATGATTTCTTACCTTTATTCTATTAATCTGGTTGATTACATTGATTACAAAGTAGTAAACTAACCTTGAATTCCTGGAATAAACACAATTTTGTTGTGCTGTATTATTTTTTAATAAATTGCTGGATTCTGTTTGCTAATATTTTCTTAAGGATTTTTGTATCTATGTCATGAGTAAGAGTGGCTACAGTTTTCAAATTTTGGCTTCATAAACCAAAATTAAGTTGTACTTTTTTTTTTAAAGTCTCTGGATGAGTTTGTATAAGTTGACATTTTTTTCCCTTACATGTAAAGTAGAATTCAGTAGTAAAGCCACATTGGCCTCAGTGGGGGAATTGGCCTTAGTTTCTCTGTGGGGAAGTTTTTAAAGTATGGTTCAATTTCTTTATTAGATATGGGATTATTTATAATTTTATTTCTTCTGCACATTTTGGGTATTTTTCCAAGCATTTGTTCATTTAATCTAAATTTTCAAATGCCTTGGCATCAAATTGTCTTAAAATATCTAATTCTAATGTCTACAGTGGTGTTGCCTTTTTCATTCCTTACATTGCTATTTTTGGTGCCTTCTCTCTTTTCTTTTGATTAGTCTCACCAGGAATTTATTAATTTTATTAGTCCTTTCAAAGTACCAAGTGTTTTGGCCTTACTGATCTTCCCTATTATTTGTTTTTTATTTCATCAATTACTTTAGTGTTTCCTTTCTTCCAGTTTCTTTGGTTTAATTTGCTGTTTTTTTCCTAACTTCTTGAGATGGATGCTTAACTCATAGATTTTCAGCCTTTCTCTTTTCTAGTTAGTGTTTAAGGCTATAAATTTCCCTCTAAGAATAGATTTAGCTTCATCACACAAGTTTTTATGTATATTCATTATTATTTAGTTCAGAATATTTTCTAATTTCCATTGTGCTTTTTTCTTAGACTCATGGGTTATTTAGAAATATACTGTCTTATTTTCAAACATGAGGATTTTGTAATTATCTTCTAGTTATTCATTTCTGGTTGTATTGCATTGTGGTCAGAGAACATATGTATTTTTTTGGTTCTTTGAAACGTATTTAGACTTGCTTTATCGCCCAGAATTTGGTCAATTTTATCAAATGTTTTCTGTGCACTTGAAAATAAAGTGTATTATGCAATGTCCTGAACAGTGTTCTATATGTGCCCATTAGGTCGTTTGTTAATTGTTTTATTCAAATCTTCTATATCCTTAACTGACATTTTATTTTGGTTTGCTTGAATTCTTTGCAGCATAATTCCTTCCTCCCACCCCCACCATTTGCTTGGAAGTCATATACTCTTTTTATATTCCTTAGTAATTACTCTAAAGATTTCAACTGACATCCCTTATTTAGCTATTGGTTTTTGCTTTTTTCTTAGTGTTGACCTTGTATCTTCCTGAACTCTTTCATTAGTTTTAGGGGTTAGCCTAGATTTACTTGGATTTTTCTTTTTTTTTTTTTAAAGAATAGCTATTAAATCTTTTTTTTTTTTAATTTTTATTTATTTATTTATTTATTTATTTATGGCTGTGTTAGGTCTTCGTTTCTGTGCGAGGGCTTTCTCTAGTTGTGGCAAGCGGGGGCCACTCTTCATCGCGGTGCGCGGGCCTCTCACTATCGCGGCCTCTCTTGTTGCGGAGCACAGGCTCCAGACGCGCAGGCTCAGTAATTGTGGCTCACGGGCCCAGCTGCTCCGCGGCATGTGGGATGTTCCCAGACCAGGGCTCGAACCCGTGTCCCCTGCATTGGCAGGCAGATTCTCAACCACTGCGCCACCAGGGAAGCCCTACTTGGATTTTTCTAGTCTGCAAATAATGAGAGTTTGTTTCTTCTGTTTTTATCCCTATACATTTTGTTTCTTTTTCTTATCTTACAATACTGGCTAAGCCATGTAGTAAATAGAAGCAGTGAATAGTGGACATTTTGTTTAGTTCCTGGCTTTAAGAGGAATGTTATCATCATTTCATCATTAATATGATATACCTGGTAGGTATTTTGGTAGATTCCTTTCATCATAGTTAAAAACTTAAAACCTTTGTCCAATAGCAAAAGTTTAGTGAATGAATATACGTTTATGTTTTAAGTTAAAATACTGAAGACAAGTGTAAATCATTTTAATGATTCCTTGCATACCTGACTTGACTGGATGAGAGGGCATCTACTTTGTCTGTGGTTGTGCTTATCCATAGCCACCGGGACATGAATCTGCAAGTTTGTTTTCAAATGGGAATATATAAGGGCTGTAAAGACTCAGAGATGTCCTCCAGAATTGAAATGTTAACCATCCATGCTAGAGGGCTAGAGAGCTAGATTGTTAATGGTCAGTAGCCTCCTTTAGCAAGAAGCTTTTACTTACCAGAGCACAGGGCGGTACAAAGTCCTCTTTGGAAGTACTTGGCTTAGAATATTGTTTTTCAAACTATGGGTTGCAAAATAAATTTAGTGGTTCATTTTTTCAAAAGGATAGAATAGAAAATAGAGTGCATCTTAAGGTAAAAGGATAAGTTTGGAATTACATAAAATAAGTTCAGCATATACTGGCTAAGACAAAAGTTACAGATCACTGTAGAAAGAATAGATGCAATGTACTTTTTAACTCACATTTTGTATGGCAGGACAAAAATATAAATTGGAAAAAAAAAACATGAGACTTTGAGGATAAAATGACATGAAATCAAGGATTTGCTTTAACATGCTGGTGGGGGGGGGCGCTGGG
Organism: Balaenoptera ricei; assembly: GCF_028023285.1. Taxonomy (NCBI): domain Eukaryota; kingdom Metazoa; phylum Chordata; class Mammalia; order Artiodactyla; family Balaenopteridae; genus Balaenoptera; species Balaenoptera ricei. Next base: position 15,866,989 of record NC_082656.1, on the reverse strand, counting down.
GCACGTGTAGAGAAGGGGAGGGAAAGAAGGATGAGGGAAGAAAAGGAAAAAACAAGTATAACAATATGATAATTATCGAATCTGGGGAATAGGTATATGGGGGCTCATTATTCTGTTCTTTCTACTTTAATATATGTCTTGTAACACCCAAAAAACTCTAACTAAAATGGAAGGAATAATAGGTATGGCAAATGCTAGGTGGTGTTTTGGGTTCTGTCCACATTTTATCTTTTATAGTTTCTTTTATTTACATTAGTAGAAAAACAGGGTGTGTAATTAGCTCTTAATTGGTAGGCATCTCTTTAGATTTAGAGTCCTAGAGCAGAGCTCATTGCCTCTGCCTCTTACTGCAGTCTCCAGGGGTCATGATTCAAGAACAACATACACGTGCACATTCATGCACACAATTAGCACAGAACTCCAGGTGGAACCTCAGAGCAAGCAGTGTAAGGGCTTTGTCTATCTCTGAATTGAAATATTTTGAACCAGCACTTTCAGAGTGGAAGAAAATCAATCCAAAATGAACTCTAAATACTTCTGAGAGTAGATTTATACCAAGTGCTGCCATGAGCAATGGTTCATGAACTAACTTCTTTTCTAGGAAGAACTGGAACCATGATCTGTGCCTACCTTCTTGCCAGTGAAATATTTGCAACTGCAGAGGTATGAAAGATGCTCCTACCAACGCTGTCTTAGGCTGATTGAATTTGCTAGCTCTGAAACCCCACTGGTGGGATGTTAACATGATTCCTGAGTCATGGTACTTAATGGAGTTGTGATTGGAGAGGTGATTATTAGAAAGCCTGGTTTGGATACTTTCTCATTTAACTGGCACTAGTTAGTAACTGACCTCAGGGCCTCTTTCTTTGGGACGGGATGAGGGTGAGGTCAGTGAGACGCTCACCTTGGACACGAAATTTAAGGGAATGCCAAAAATCTCAGTAATTAAGATAAATAATATTCTAGTGCAGCATTTAAAAAATCTAAGTTAATGCCAAAAAATCCATCGTGGATACAATATGAATATTTTAAATAAAGACAGGACACAATAGAGTCCAGATTAATGTGAAATGAGTAAGGTCAAGTTGTGAAAGTGCAAAAAACCCTCAGCAATACAGAAGCTTGACTTGCCTCCTCCAGACCCAGAACTGCTCTGACATAATCCCACCAGCTCCAGGCCTTCCTCCTTTCTCACGAGAATAATAAGAAGATGGGTTAGGGAAATTTTCTAAAGGACCTTGAACATCCTTGCAAGTGCTAGGTAGGTAAAAGGCATCGTTTTCCAACTCAGAACAAAGTCTCTCCTGGATGTTATTATCTTTGCACATCTGTGGGGCCTGTGCCCTCTGGAAATTTCTGAGAAGACAGGATGGGCTGTTGCTATGTCTAAAGCAGGGTTCCCACTCTTTTCCTGCCATGATCTTGCTGAAAAGTCACCTCTTACAGGGCACGCTCCCAGCAGCTCTGCTTCTCTCTCAGCCTGCAGCCCAGATAAGAGAAGCTGGGGGTTATGATCGGGGCCCAGCACCCTGATCCCACCGTCTTCTTTATTTCAAATTTGAGACACACAGGTTAGGAAAATGGATGCTCTAGGACAGTGTTTTTCACACTGTGCATCACAGTTTATCAGTGAGTTGTGAAATCAACTTATTGGGTTGTCACTCGCATTTTTTAAATAAAATGGAATCGATTTGAATAGGAAATATCAAAAGGTAAGTATTGTTTGTGAAACTTTTGTTTCAGTTCTGTGTGTGTGTGTGAGAGAGAGAGTGCGTGTGTATGTGTGTGTGTGTATCTCCCAGGTTTATGAATGTGGATTGTAGCTTTAAAAATAAAAAGTTTGAGGGACTTCTCTGGAGGTCCAGTGGTTAGGACTCCACGCTTTCACTGCCGAGGGTTGAGTCCCTGGTCAGGGAACTAAGATCTCATAAGCTGCGTGGTGTGGCCAAAATAAGTAAATAAATAAATACAGAGTTTGAAAGCTGTTGGTCTGGAGCCCTAGACAGAGCCAGAGGCCGGTGCTCAGGCCTGTGCTGTCTCTGACTGGCTGCATGCATCTCCACGGCAGGTCACTTGGTTTTCTTTTGGTCCTCATCTTCTCCATTTGTAAAATAGAAAGATAGGAAGAAGGACCAGATTATCTCTAAATTCTTCCAGCTCTAAAATTGCCTGTCTTTGTGAATCTTTGAGTGATAGGCCTTGATGTGGCTTTGTTAATTCTGTTATTTCGGGTATAGCCTCTGCCCAAAGACCGCTGACTTAAGGAAATCATGTGCCCTTAGAAACTTCAGAATGCCTTACACAGGAAAGGACGTGCATATGACCCATGATTGGACTGTCCCCTGTTTTATAGGACAGCCTTTATTATTTTGGAGAACGGCGAACAGATAAATCCACCAGCAGTAAATTTCAGGGAATAGAAACTCCTTCTCAGGTAAGTGTTCTTTCTTTAAAAGGGGTCACTCTGGATAATTAGGTTAAGATTGGCATCTATTACCTGGTTTCATTTTAGACTCTCTTCCTTGGGTGATTCCTTAGGTCATCTTCTCCTTGGGTGATCTTCTCCTTGGGTGATCTTCTCCTTGGGTGATCTTCTCCTTGGGTGCCCCGTGACAGGCCTTGATCCCTTCCAGAGGCCAGGAGCCCTGCCTCAGGTGTTGCTTGGCTTTGCAAGCACTGAGTTCTCCCCAGAGCACCCTGCTTCCCATTTTAATTGGTTATTGTTTACAGAGTTCAGGAGTTGATTCCCTTCCCAAAGTAGGAAGGTCCAATTCCTAAGGTTTCAGACCCCTGAAGATTATCTGAAGTCACTAGCCTTTTATTTCCATGTAAAGAGGAACTGAGTCTTTCACAAACCCCTATTAGGGCAATTCAGCCCTTGTAGAACATTGTGTGTGTGTGTGTGCACGCATGGGTGTGCACATGTGCACATGTGTAAGGGAGAGAGACAGACAGTGACAGAAAAAGACAGAGACAGACAGAGTCGGTGGGAGGGGGGCTGCGCTTCAAAAGAGAAAGGAAATGGAAAAGTAACATTTTTCAAAAACCTATTTTATACTAGACACTATTGTACTTTTACATATATTGTCTCATTTAATACTCAGACAACCCATGCGACCCATATGTTATTACCTTATTTTTTTTTCCTTTTAAAACGTTTTATCATGGACTTTTTCATAAACAGTCAAGACAGTCATACAATAAATCCCCTTATATTCATCACACTGCTTCAGCAATCGTTTCGTCACGTGGCCAACCATTCATTCCTCCCCAGTCTACACACACACACACACACACACACGCTGCACTTTCACACTAAACTTGGATTATTTTGAAGGAAATCCCAGACATCAGATCATCTTATCCCCTAAGCATTTTAGTATGACATCTAACATAAAGACTCTAAAAAAAAAAAACAAAAACTTTAAAACCATTGACATATCTAACAATATTATACCTTAATAGTATCAAATGTCTAGTCCTCGTTTAAATTTCCATAATTATCTTAAAATCTTTTAAAACTTAGTTTGTTTTAATCGGGATCCAAACAAGGGCACACATTTCATTTGGCTGCTGTGTCTCCTTAAGTCTCTTTTAGTTTATAGGTTTCCCACCTCTCTTTTTTTTCCCTTGTAAATTGTTTATTGCAGAAACCAGGGCGTTTATCCTATAGAGTTTACAACATTCTAGGCTTTGTTGAATCCTGCTAAGGGTTTTACATTCATTATCTAATATAATATTCTCAATAACGCAAAGGGTTTTACATTCATTATCTAATATAATATTCTCAATAACGCAATGAGTGGGCACCATTATGATTCCCATTTTATAGACTGGGAAATCAAGGTTCAAGGAAACTAACTTTTTGAACTAAGAACTCAAATCCAGATCTTTCAGACTCCAAAGCCTATTATTTCCCATCCTGTGTACAGCTTCTCATCTGGATTGCCTTTTCTATACGGCCCCTCAAACCCAAGTGAGAGATGGTTGGGAATTCTTAAGTAAATGTGGATGTGGCCATGAAGGAAGTTTTCTTTGAGTGAAGTGATGAAAGCTGATACCCTTGGCCTAGTTAGCAGAACACTGTACCTGCTGGCTCTAGACATTTCATTTGGGATCAAAGAGCTCAGCCTTATCCATTCTTACTTTTCTGCCAAACTCAAGCAACACAAGAAAAAAAAAAAAAGATAGCCATAGGCTATAAGTAATACATCAACTTATTGAAGCCCAGCTCGAATCATGCCATTGCATGCTCAAAATCCATAATGGCCTCTGACTGCCAATGGCAACAAATATGTTTTAACCTGGCACTCCCAATCTAGATTTGATTTTTCCCACCGCTTCTTCCACTATGTGCATTCACATGCTCTAACGCGTTTGGATTGTTTGCCGTTTCCCAGCCTGCTTATACTTTACACCCACGTGCTCACGAGGGCCCCTTGTCCTGGAGTCCCTTTGCCCTCCCAGCCTGAAGTAGTCTCCTGCTTTTTCAGGAGTTCTTATAGCCTTTGTGTTCCTTTTAGGGACTAAGTTGCTTTATATTATTTTCCAGCTATTCGAAGTTGTGTCTTCTCTACCCTTTTTGCAGGCCCATGTCTTGCCCATCTTTCCACCCTGGCAGCCCGAAATGCCTCATATAGTATCTCCTTTGTCTGTAGTGAGTGCTTACTAAATATATGTTGGTTTTATTAACTTCTGCTACATGCGCCTGTTGTTTTGGGCTGTAGGGGAAAGAAGAGTGAGAGCAAAACCAGCTACAGGGCCATGGTAGGTTACAAGCCTTCAGTGGAAGGTCAAGGATCTGGTGGCAGGAGCCAAGGGGACGGTAGAGGTAGCTCCTTCAGGCACGTCTTCCCTTCCCCATTTCCTCTGCAGTCCCGTGCAGTGTCTCTAACTTACTCCAGGACTGGCACACCCTAGGCTGCAGCTGAGTCTCTTCTGACTCACTGGGCTAGCAGTGCAGCGACCCGGCCTCAGGCTTGAGGGCTGTGTTGGCGAGGCCCCAGGACAGAGTTCCCTGTGTGCGCGGCAGTAATTCTCAGACACCATCCCCTCCTGCCCCTGCAGTGTGGCCATTCAGTGCACTCCATACATTTCATCCACCCCGGAGTTAAGAGCTTGACTGGTCCTTTCCAATGCAGAGGATGGTGGTTAATTTTATTAACACTTCCCAACGGGTGGGGAAGAGTCTATGAACTTTTCAGTCCGGTTGATTCTGTACCAGAACTCTTCTTAACTTCTAGAAGAAAGGAGAGCCCTTGTGAACGGCTTGCCACAGGAGATGGGACTAGGCTAAGAGAATCCCCAGGCTTCCTTGCAGAAATGGCGCTGGGGACATGGGCAGTGGAGAGATGCTCACTGGCTGGGACTGGAGAAGGATGTGAATGTGCTGCTGGCCTATGGAGCGCTCCCCCTGAGCTTTTACCTCTTCCCTGCTCTCATGCCAAGGAGGCTCCTCCTCCCCAAAGCACAGACCTTCCTTTAACTCAGCCACAATGAAGCTTCTGCCCCAGACCCGCCTCTCCCACATTTGCAGTTGATGGCATCTTGCTGGGATGTTGTCCTAGCTGTTCTGTTGGCTCTGGTTAGTCACTCTCTCAGTCCCAGCAGCCCCTAAGCAACACCTGGCTCCTTTCCTGTTCCTTCCCTGTTGCTCTTCATTCAGTATTTTTTTCTAAGGTAGATATTTAGTCATGAGGCAACAAATGCCTAGTTACATAATGGCACCCGATCAATGTTTCCTTCATCTATTATTTTCCTTAAAAAAATCAGGACTTTTTTACCTCCACTTAAATCGAGACTTCTGTTGTTTTGCAGAACAGATTTGTTGGATATTTTGCAATGGTGAAAAATACCTACAACTTGACTCTTCCTCCAATGAAAAAACTCACGATTAAAAATATCGTTATTTATTCAATTCATGGTAAGTGCTTTATGTATAATTGGAGAATTGGCGGGAGGGCCAATGTTCTTACTATTCGGGAGGGTTTTCTCATGGTTATATACAGAGACAGTCCCAACGCATAGCTGTCTTTTTGTGTAGCCTCAGGTATAAACAAACCCCTCCCCCTGGAATTGCCCATCAGCCCAGCGCTGCTGTGGCCACATTACCACTGCTTAGGTGTCCTCTACTTTCCTTTCCCATCACCAATTTGGGGGGCTCCATCCCCCCTTCCCTTTCTCCTGTTCTCATTGCTGCTCTGGCCTCAGCCCAGGGTGTCCTTTTCAGAGTAGAACCTCTGAGATTAAAGGGAGGAAGGTCCCATGAGACCTGGAGACCACTTCTTTCTCACGCCCATCTCTGGTTCAGGGTTTGTCTTGGGAGATGCATCCCTGTATCATTTTCTCTCCTACTCCTCTCAGAAACCTTTTTCTTTTTTCTTATCCCCTGGTCTCTCCCTTTCCCCGCCCTCCTCCCCCATAGCCCCCTCTCCCCCAGCAACTCCATCAGGATGTCTTAAATACTGGAACAGCAAATGAATTTTGTTGCCACAAATTCTTTTTGCAAATGACTGCTGAGAACTGCTTTGGGCCAGGCCCCCTGCTCGTGTTTCTTTGCCCTTCAGGAGCCCCTGAGTGTAAGCAGAGGAGAGGAAGGTACACAGGTGAACAGCTGACCACAGTGTTGGACAGCTTCCTAGGGGAACAGCACTTAGGTCTTCCCTGCCTGAACCTACACGAACACAAAAAAGGGGTGGGAGAAACCTGGCCTCTGGGGGGGGCTCTCTCAGGCCCCTGGCTGTTACCAGTTCTTACCAAGAGTAAAAGTCCTTATAAACTTCAAAAGAGCTGACGATGCCTGCTTCAGGAGTGTAAGGAGAGAGAGGGGACCTGCCACCGCCCCGAGAGGCAGAGATATTGGTCAGATCGTCCACCTCTGGGACTTGAAAGAAAAGGAAGGAGGGGAGAGGAATGGGCCTCAAGGCCATGTCTTTATTTCTCTGTCACCCGCCTAGCTTCCCTGTACAGCTCACCCTCAGGGAGGTGGAAACAGGGACCCCTCAGTGTGGAGGGGATGGGGCCTCACTCACCGCCAGAGGTGCAGCAGGAGGTGCAGCTTCTGACCCCCTAAAGCAGCAGCCAGCTGGTGCAGCACGAGGCGGCGCTGAGTGCCGGGCCTCTCCCGGGCCCGGCTGCGGGACGAGGGCGCTGGTGTCCACCCAGGCAGCCCGTTGTCTTTAGCCCTCTGGGGAGTCACACAAAATAAGATCTAGACGTGTATTTTTTAACGCTTCGACCAATTATTCAGAAATAAGAGAACCCTTTAGAATGTATGTAACCACTGCAGAGTCAAAAAAAAAATTACAATTGTTAGTTAAAATATAAAATGCTTTTTCCAAATTATTTACATATTTCTCCCTTCTTCTCCACACGCCCGCATGGCCGCCACTTCTTGGCAGGGGTGAGGAATTGTGAAAGTTACCACGAGCAGATTGCATGGGTTTCTGGCTTCTGGAAACGAACTTCAGCCCAGCAGCATGGTTTCTGTGGGAGATTTTGGTCTAGATTTCCAAACAAGCGCTGTGCAGGCAGACCCTGGAAACACAGCCCGTCCCAGCAGGAGGCTGCCTGCGTGTATAAAGGAGCAACTGTTTGTGCGGAGGCTTTGTGGGCTGCAGAGTTCTCTGTGAGGTCCATTCTCACTGTGATGTGCGTGTGTCACGTATGAGGGACGGGGCTGGAGTGGAGCCTTGCTCAGAACACCACCTGCCTTCAGACAGCCCCGGGGCAGAGCCAGGCTTGTCCGGCAGCTGGTGGGAAACGACAGCAGTGCCTTGCTCACCATCCTTTCCTGCAGGAAGTGCGGTGTGAGAGGCAACCCAGGTGGCTGTCGGAGCAGTGTCTTTCTCTAGGAAATTGAAACTCAGCTCTAAAACCAAGTTGGTGGCGTGAGAGCCTGTTTCGTACCTGAGTGTATCCTCTCCCTCAGGGTCCTCTTGGTTAACAGTGGGAATCCAGGCATCCCTCGTTTTATTGCTCTTTGCTTTATTGCACTTCACAGATGTTGCACTTGTTCAAAAAATTAAAGGTTTGTGACAATTCTGAGTTGTCAGATGATGGTGAGCAATTTTTTTTTTAGCAATGTGGCAATCAAGTTTTTTTATTTAATGGTTTGTGTTAGAATTTTATGTATCTATTTATTGGCTGCATTGGGTTTTCGTTGCTGCTCGCAGGCTTTCTCTAGTTGCTACTCTTTGTTGCGGTGCGCGGGCTTCTCATTGCAGTGGCTTCTCTTGTTGCGGAGCACGGGCTCTAGGTGCGCAGGCTCAGTAGTTGCGGCGCATGGGCTTAGTTGCTCCGTGGCATGTGGGATCTTCCTGGGCCAGGGGTCGAACTCATGTCCCCTGCACTGGCAGGTGGATTCTTAACCACTGCACCACCAGGGAAGTCCCAATCAAGTATTTTTTAATGAAGGTATGTACATTGTTTTTTTTAGACATAATGCTATTGCACACTAAATAGACTACAGTATAGTGTAAGCATAACTTTTTATATGCACTGGGAAACCAAAAAAGTTCGTGTGACTCACTTTATTGCGATATTCGCTGTATTGCAGTGGCATGGAACTGAACCCACAGTATCTCCGAGGTAACCCTATAACAGTATCTATACAAACCTCTGTATTAAACTATTCCAAACAGGCAAATAGGCATTTAGTCTGAGGGAGTTTTGATGCATTTCTCTAACATGAACGATGAGAACAGGAATAGTTTCTCAAACTTCTAAGCTTAAAAATGGTCTTAATAAGTTCTAGCATTTCATATATTGTCCCAGTCTGATATCATATCCTAAGACTGTGACTTCTCTCTTCATATTTTGAATTTTACTTAACCTCTGTGGAGATATTGTTTAGTTAAAACTGTAAAGTGCAGATCTAGAGAACAGAGGAACTAACACAAATTTATAAGTACTGCAGGTGAAAACTGGTGGAGAGTTTTATGGGTTTGATTTCCTCGTCTCAGGCTAACATAAAACAGAGGATTTTAAAAGTCTAATTTGAGATCCCTCATAAAGGCTTCCAGGCAGAAAGCTGTGCCCTTTGCAGCTGTTCTTACGGTGTGGGCCTCGGCTGGCAGAACCAACTTACGAAGGCCTGCCTGGTACGCTAAAATTCTTGCTGCACCCACGTAAATAAGCAGGCCAAACCCAATGACAGCAGCCTTCTTTTGGAATAAGAATTATCCCCTTTGAGGGAGATCAAGGTGGTGGAGTAGGAGAACGCTGAGCTTACCTCCCCCCACGAACACATCAAAAATACAACTACTTGTGGAGCTACCTGGAGGCTGGCGGAAAGGCCCTTCTACGGCCGAGGCTGTAAAGAAAAATCCACATGGAGGCTGGTAGGAAGGGAGAAGTGATCTGGTCGAGACCTGCACCCTTGGTGGGGGACAGAGACGTGGAGGGGGGTGTCGCGGGCTTGGGGAGCCTCCCTGGGGAGCAAGGGGTTTGAGCCACACGTTTGGCACTCCAGCCCTGGGGTCTGACACCAGAAGGATGAGTCCCCTTAGCTGCGTTGAAAGCCAGTGGGGCTCATGGGAGGCTGTGAAACACTGAGACCTCACTCAGCGGTTGCTTATACCCGCGTCCTGGCAGCCTGAGAACTCTGACCAGGGGGAAAGCAGCCTTGGCCGGTGCTCGGTCACTGCCCACATGTAGGAGGAGTGAAACTACGCCAGGGCAGGGGCTGACATTGCCAGCAGGAAAGAAAGCAGCTCGGTAGTGAGGCACCAACCCCTCCGGCCCTGACCCAGCCTCTAACCAAGGGTGCGCAGCGGGGAAAATGTAAAACCAGCACAGAAGTGCAGCCCCAAACCCTTGAGCCCCTGCTGCATCCCAAACCCAGGTGGAGACTGCTGTCTCTCTCACACACAGGGTCGCACCTGGCTCCGGCTCTAGCCCCTCCACCTCCAGCCCCGCTTCCCACCAGGGTGGCGGCTGCCACCGCACCCCAGGGGCAGATGGGACCTGTGCTCACTTCTCCCACCAACGCCGCTGAGCATATGCGGAGCGCATAGTCCTGCACAAGGGCACGCCTTCACGACTGGGATGGGTGACTGATCCACTTAACTTCACAGAGACAGAGAAAGGTCAACAAAATGAGAAGACAAAGGAGTATGTTTCAAATGAAAGAACAGCAAAGAAAAAAAAAAAACCCCTAAAGAATAATCTTCCTTTGAGATTATGATCACAACAGACTGTCAGGAAAAAGTGTGATAGATTCTGAAATGGGCAGTATCTTCTCTAGGCCCACCTCCAGGGTTACCTTCACCTCTCATGGTCTTTAAGCTATTTTACAACTCTAAGTTGTAGAAAACTGATAATAATGCAAATAACTTTTGTACATAAAAATGCAAATTAGCTGTGTCTAGCAGAATGCAACTGATTATTGACCTGTTTTGTATTTATGTGTAAATTCATTTCATCATTCCTTATCTGCCCATAAATGTGCAGTACTTTGAAACAGCTGTAGCATTTTACTGGTTCCTTAGTAATAAGTTAACATTTTTGACGTGTTAAAAAATGCATGTACAGGACAGTGCTATGGCATGCAACAATTTCTGTAAAACAGAAGGAGAATATATTTGTTCATGTGTATATACATATATAAAACCTCTGGGAGAATATATATTCATATTTGACTATACATGCATAAAGAACTAGAAACTAGTAATAGGGGTTATCTGTTTGGGGCTGGAGAACTAAACAGGTGGGAGATAAGGAAAATGGAGACTTTTCACTTCATGCCTTTTATACCTTTTATTTATTTTTTTTAAAAGATTTTTTATTTTATTTATTTATTTATTTATTTATTTTACGGCTGTGTTGGGTCCTCATTTCTGTGCGAGGGCTTTCTCTAGTTGCGGCAAGCGGGGGGCCACTCTTCATCACGGTGCACGGGCCTCTCACTATCGTGGCCTCTCTTGTTGCGGAGCACAGGCTCCAGACGCGCAGGCTCAGTAATTGTGGCTCATGGGCCTAGTTGCTCCGCGGCATGTGGGATCTTCCCAGACCAGGGCTCGAACCCGTGTCCCCTGCATTGGCAGGCAGACTCTCAACCACTGCGCCACCAGGGAAGCCCCCTTTTATTTTTAAATCATGCAAATATACTTAAATTATTTTTAAAAATTTTAAATTGTGTGGGAATTAATTTAAGCTCATAAAGCAATGCCCTTTTCCTGTCATGTGGTAAGTGTTTGACTTCGTTTAGCTCTACATTTCACTGACTTCTGGTTGACATCAGTAGAAGGAAGTTCTGCAGGTGGATGGGACAGAGGGAACTGAGGCAAAGAAACCATGATTCCTCATGACAAATTGTGTTAGTGAGAACAAAATTAAATGAACACAAAACAAACTTAATATAACAATTAAGAATGATGGATATATGACTTTATTAGAGTATTTGTTTTAGTTCTGTACCTTTAGTTCTGTGCATATTTAAGTGAAACATGCAGGGTGGAAAGGAAAGCCGGAAAAATTAATTGGAGGCTTGAGAAACCAGCCCTTTGATGAAATGCTGAAGTAAGTGGGTCAATTAAATTGAAAAAAAATAAAAGGGGGAAGAAACCATTTGTCTGTAAATATATGCTGAACATAGCAGGAATGTTTGGATACAGCTCTCCTATATTTTCCATAAACTGGATTTAAACTAGGGCAAGAGGAATTTAGACTATTTATTATTAAGAAACATCACAATTAGAAGTCTGAAGAAAGCAACACATCAACAAGAAAGGTTGCACGTCCCCTTCCCTAATTTTTTTTTTTTTTCTATGAAGGTGAAGTGATGAGATTCTAAATCTTAGAAGCTGAACAATGTCTTTTTTTTTTTTTTCTCCAGCCTTATAAATTCTGCTTTAGGGGACAGAACTGAACTTGAAGCCTTGTCTCTCAAAGACAAAATCCATGCAAGAGCCAAATGATTCAATATTGACACATTGTTAGCTGGGATAATTTTTTCTCTTTTTAATCCGTATTGTTAATTGGTGAGACATTTTGATCTTTGCTCTAACCAGCCTAACTTTTTAATTTCATTCAGGTGTTGGAAAAGGCAATGGAAATGATCTAAAAGTACAAATAATAATGCAACGAAAGCCTGTTTTTTTCTGTTCTGCTTCCAAAAACTGTGGGGTAAGAGAAAGCATGGAAACTGAAAATTCTAGTGTTTGTTTTAAATCTCAGTGTCAAATCAGCATGTTGCCCTCCCCACACCATCACTCACCACAGGGAGAGGCTGTGTTGCTTTCTGCTTGCCATCCAACTTGGTGTCCCTGGGTTTGGATTTGAGTCAAGAGTTAAATTTATTTGTTCAAAATAGTTTTCAGGGGAAATAGTTTTCCAGAATATATTTTCAGTTCAGAGTGGTGCCTTGCCTTTCACTTTTCCACAGATGCCAAGCATGTTCCCAGGAATCTATCAGAGTTTTAAATTCATGTATCTGGTCACTTTTAGCCATATTCTCTTCTTCTTGGTCATTTTTGTGATATGGCACTGATTCTGAAATTTTAATGTGCATGAAAATCACCTAGAGACCGGTAAAGATGCAGATTCCTAAGTTATACCCCCAAAGTGTGACTCAGGAAATCTGGAAAGGGGCCCAGGAATCTCTAGACTTCGCAATGTCTCAGGTGATTCTAACTCAGATATCCTGTGGGACTGCACTGTGAGAGACAATGCAGGGGTGTATGGATTGGGGAGGAATCTCTTTGGGACCAAATAGTCAGTTTTCTTAAATGCTGAAGAAATGGTTAACACTACAAACCTTTCCTGGAGCAACAGGAAAGCTTCCTTCATGGGTGTAAGAAATATAAACTTTTAAGATTCTTTCTCCGGCTTTGGTCTCTAGTTCTCCTATTACCCCTCCTCCTCCTCCTTTTTACTCCCCTGACCCCCGGGAGGGGGCACTCCCCCCAGGCCTCATCCCTGGCTTTCTGTTCTTATCTCCACACATACTCTATTCTTGGTTCTGCACATCCATTCCCCTACTTTGAACTATAATATCTTCTTTCACTCACTTGACACATTATTTATGAGCCCCATACACGTGGTAGACACAGGAGCTGCAATGTGGGCATTCCTTTTACCCCAGCAATTCAAACACAGTTGTCAATCCAATTTTATCCAATGAACTTTTCATCTGCTTCTGCAAATGGCACCAGCATTCTCTTACTCAGGCTTTCAAATTTGGTGTCATCTTTGATTCTCTCTTTGCCCGTGGCCCCCTAAATCCAGTGAGTCACCAATTCCTGCTGATGATAGCACTGGAATCTCTCTTCACTCGCTCCCTTCCTGTCTGTTCCCATTGCCACTACCTGGTCCAGGACCTCATTTGCTCATGCCTAGACTTCTACAATGGTCTCCTTACCTTTTCTGTCTCCTTATACAGGGCAGTATATAGGGTCCTGCAATATGCATCCTGAAATACTGCTCTCATTGTAAAAAGCTGTAGCTAGACCAGAAGACACACTGTGTACCCACGGTCAAAGCTAGTTAATATCTCTGGCTCAATATTCTTTTTTTTTCTGGCTGTGAGGCATGCGGGATCTTAGTTTCCCAACCAGGGATTGAACCCATGCCCCCTGAAGTGGAAGCGTGGAGTCTTAACTACTGGACTGCCAGGGAAGTCCTTTTGGCTCAATATTCTTATCTGTAAAATAAAGGTTACATCTCAAGTGTTGTGAGGATTGAATTAGATAATATATGTGAAGTTGCTTTGTGAGTTATATACATCACTAAATAAATGTTAGATGTGATAATTACCAGGCCAACTTTATCACCTAGGAAATGCTCCACTATAATCTTCAACAACTTCCTTCTTATTTTCCTGGGTCTTGAATTCTCAAGATATAGCCCTATCATACCTGAGCTTATTCGCATTAGTAACACGGCCTGCTGTCTCCATGCCAGGTAGACTGGGTCCCCTGTGGCCCTTGGAACACAGCACTCTGATTTCTGCTTCCTGTTTTTGCTGGTCTTTCCCCTCCTCCAGCCCTGCCCTGTCAGTCCCCTGTCTGAACTGGATTCTCTTTACAGAGCTCCTCTTTTTTAAAAATTGAAGTATAATTGACATACAATATTATATTAGTTTCAGGTGTACAACATAGTGATTTGACGTTTATATACATTGTGAGATGATCACCGTTAAGTTTAGTTACCATTTGTCACCATTTAAAGTTATTACAACGTTATTGACTATATTCCCTATTCTGTATATTACATCCCCATGACTTATTTATTTTATAACTGGAAGTTTGTGCCTCTTAATCCCCTTCACCTATTTCACCCATCCTCCTATCCCCTGCCAACCACCAGTTTGTTCTTTCTATCTATGAGTTTGCTTCTGTTTTGTTACGTTCATTTGTTTTTTAGATTCCACATGTAAGTGAAATCATGCAGTATTTGTATTTCTTTGACTTAATTCACTTAGCATAATACCTTCTAAGTCCATCCATGTTGTCACAAATGAAAGATTTCATTCTTGTTATGGATAATATTCATATATACATACATGTGCATATATATATATATATATATATATATATATATATATATATATACCTCACACTTTATTGATGGATACTTAGGTTGCTTCCATATCTTGGCTATTGTAAATAATGCTACAGTGAACATAGGGGTGCATATATCTTTTCGAATTAGTGTTGTTGATTTTTCTTTTTTTGGATAAATACCCAGAAGTGGAATTGTTCAATCATGTGGTAGTTCTATTTTTAATTTTTTGAGGAACCTCCATACTTTCTTCCATAGTGGCTGCACCAATTTACATTCCCACCAACAGTGAAAGAGGGTTTCTTTTTTTCCACACCTTCACCAACGTTATTTTTTGTCCTTTTGATAATAGTCATTCTGACCGGTATGAGGTGATGTTCTGGTTTTGAATTGCATTTCCCTGATGATTAGTAATGTTGAGCATTTTTTCATGTGCCTGTTGGCCGTCTGTATGTCTTCTTTAGAAAAATGTCTGTTCTAGGTCCTCTGCCCATTTTTCAATTGGATTCTTTTTTTGATGTTTCTTTTTTAAGTTGTATGAGTTATTTTTATATTCTGGATATTAACCTCTATTGGATACATAATTTACAAGTATCTTCTCCCATTCAGTAGATTATTTTTCCATTTTGTTGCAGGATTCCTTCACTGTGCAAAAGCATTTTAGTTTGATGTAGTCCCACTTGTTTATTTTTGCTTTTGTTGTCCTTGCCTGAGGAGACGGATCCATAAAGGTATCGTTAAGATCAAAGTCAAAGAGCTGACTGCCTATGCTTTCTTCTAGAAGTTTTATGGTTTCAGATCTTACATTCAAATTTTTAATCCATTTTAACTTTATTGTCATATATGGTATAAGGTAGTGGTCCAGATTCATTCTTTTGCATGTAACTGTCCAGTTTTTCCAACATTGCTTATTGAAGAGACTGTCTTTTCCACTTTGTATATTCTTGTTTTCTCTGTTGTAGATTAATTGACCATAAGTGTGTGGATTTATTTCTGGCCTCTCTATTCTGTTCCATTGATCTATGTATCTGTTTTTGTTCCAGTAACATACTGTTTTGAATACTATAACTCTGTGATATAGTTTGAAGTCAGAAAAACTGATACCTCCAGTTTTGTTCTTTTAAAGATTACTTTGGCTATTTGGGGTCTTTTGTGGTTCCACACAAATTTTAGGATTCTAGTTCTGTGAAATATGCTACTGGTATTTTGATAGGGATTACATTGAATTTGTATATTGCTTTGGGTAGTAGCATGGACATTTTAACAATATGAATTCTTCCAATCCATGAGCACAGTATACCTTTCCATTTAATTGTATCACGTTTACCTCTTTCATCAGTGTATTATAGTTTTCAGAGTGCAGGTCTTTCACTTTCTTGGTTAAACTTATTCGTAAGTATTTTATTCTTTTTGATGCAATTTTAAATGGGAGTTTCTTAATTTATCTTTCTGATAGTTCATTATTAGTGTATTGAAATGCAACAGATTTCTATACATTAATTTTGTATCCTGCAACTTCACTGAATTCATTTATTTGAATAGTTTTTTGGTGGAGTCTTTAGCATTTCCTATATATAGTACCATGTCATCAGCAAATAGTGACAGTTTTACTTTTTCCTTTCCAATTTAGATGTGTTTTATTTCTTTTTACTGTCTAATTGCTGGGGCTAGGACTTCTAATACTTGGTTGAATAAAAGCAGCAAGAGTAGGCATCCTTGTCTTGTTCCTGATCTTAAGGAAAAGCTTTCAACTTTTCAACACTGAGTATGATATTAGCTGTGGGTTTATTACATATGGTCTTTTTATCTTGTTGAGGTACGTTCCCTCTATACCCACTTTGCTGGGAGGTTTTTTTTTTTTTTTTTTTTATAAATGGGTGTTAAATTTTGTCAAATGCTTTTTCTGCATCGATGGAGAGGATCATGATTTTTATCCTTTGTTAACATGGTGTATCACATTAATTTCATTTGCAGATGTTGAACCATCTTTGCATCCCCAAAATAAATCCCACTTGGTCTGGTGTATGATTTTTTTAATGTATTGTTGAATTTGGTTTGTTAATGTTTCACTGAAGATTTTTGCATCTATGTTCATCCAGGATATTGGCCTGTAATTTTCTTTTTTTGCAGTGTCTTTGTCTGGTTTTGGTATCAAGGTAATGCTGGCCTCATGGAATGAGTTTGGAATATTTTGATGAAGGACAGGTATTTACTTTTCTTTAAATGTTTGTTAGAATTCACCTGTGAACCTCTCTGGTCCTGGACTTTTGTTTATTGGGAGTTTTTTGATTACTGATTCAATATCATTATTAGAAATCTACCTATTTGGATTTTCTATTTCTTCCTGATTGTTTTGGAAGATTGTGTGTTTCTAGGAGTTTATCTATTTCTCCTAAGTTTTCCAATCTGTTGCTGTAGTTTCATATGATCCTTTGTATTTCTATGGTATCAGTTGTAACTTCTCTTTCATTTCTGATTTTATTCATTTGGGCCCTCTCCCTTTTTTTTCTTGATGAGTCTGGATAAAGGTTTGTCAGTTTTGTTTATCTTTTCAAAGAACCAGTTCTTAGTTTAATTGATCTTTTCTATGTTTAAAAAATCTCTATTTCTGTTCTGATCTTCACGATTTTTTCCATTCTACTAACTTTGGACTTTGTTTGTTCTTTTTCTACTTCCTTTAGTGCTAAGGTTAGATTGAGATTTTACTTGTTTCTTGAGTTTGGTCTGTATTGCTATGAACTTGCTTTTTAGAACTCCTTTTGCTGTGTCCCAGAGATTTTGGAATGTTGTGTTTCCATTTTTATTTGTCTTAAGGTATTTTAAAAATTTTCTCTTTGATTTCTTCAGTGACCCATTGGATTGTTTAGTAGCATGTTGTTTAGTCTCCACTTGTTTGTGTTTTTTTTTTCTTCTGGTTTTCTTCTTATAGTCAATTTCAAGTTTGGTATTGTTGTGGTCAGAAAAGATGCTTGGTATGATTTTAATCTTAACTTTATTTAGACTTGTTTTGTGGCCTAACATGTGATCTATCCTGAAGAGTGTTCCATGTACACTTAAAAAGAATGTATATTCTGCTGTTTGGGGTAGAATGTTTTTTATATATCTATTAAGTTCATTTGGCCTAACGTGTCATTTAAAGCCAGTTTCCTTATTGATTTTCTGCCTGGATGATCTGTTCATTGCTGTAAGTGGGGTGTTAAAGTCCATACTATTATTGTATTACTGTCAGTTTCTTTTATGTGTGTTAATATTAGCTTTACCTATTTAGGTATGCCTATGTTGAGTGCATAAATATCTACAAGTGTTATATACTCTTGTTGGATTGAACCCTTTATCATTATGTAATGTTTTTTTTTTTTTTGGTCTCTTGTTACAGCCTTTGTTTTTTCTTTTTTTAATACATTTATTTTATTTATTTATTTTTGGCTGCATTGGGTCTTCGTTACTGTGCACGGGGTTTTCTCTAGTTGCAGCGAGTGGGGGCTACTCTTCGTTGCAGTGTGTGTGGGCTTCTCATTGTGGTGGCTTCTCTTGTTGTGGAGCACAGGCTCTAGGCACGTGGGCTTCAGTAGCTGTGGCACGTGGGATCAGTAGTTGTGGCTTGTGGGCTCAGTAGTTGTGGCTTGCGGGCTCTAGAGCGCAAGCTCAGTAGTTGTGGCACATGGGCTTAGCTGCTCCACGGCATGTGGGATCTTCCCAGACCAGGGCTCAAACCCGTGTCCCCTGCATTGGCAGGCAGATTCTTAACCACTGTGCCACCAGGAAACTCCCACAGCCTTTGTTTTTAAAAATTGGTTTTATTTGGGGGGATTGTTAAAATTGAATTATAGTTGATGGACAATATTATATAAGTTACAGATGGACAACATAGTGATTCACAATTTTTAAAGGTTATACTACATTCACAGTTATTATAAAATATTGGCTGTATTCCCCGTGTTATACAATATATCCTTGTAGCTTATTTATTTTATACATAATTTGTACCTCTTAGTCCCCTACCGCTATCTTGCCCCTCCCCCCTTCCATCTCCCCACTGGGAACCACTAGTTTGTTTGTGTTTTATATCTGTGAGTCTGTTTCTTTTGTTATATTCCCTAGTTTGTTTTATTTTTTTATATTCCACATATAAAGGATACCATACAGTATTTGTCTTACTCTGACTTATTTCACTTAGCATAATACCCTCAAAGTCCATCCATGTTGTTGCAAATAGCAAATTGTTCTTTTTTATGGCTGAGTAGTATTCCACTGTGATATATGTGTGTGTGTGTGTGTGTGTGTGTGTGTGTGTGTGTGTATATATAATTTATGTTTATATATCACACAGTGGAATACTACTCATATGCCACATCTTCTTTATCCATTCATCTGTTGATGGACATTTAGGTTGCTTCCATATCTTGGCAATTGTAAATAATGCTGCTATAAACATTGGAGTGCATGTATCTTTTTGAATTAGTGGGGTTTTTTTCTGTATACATACCCAGGAGTGGATTGCTTGGTCACATGATAGTTCTATTTTTTGGTTTTTTGAGAAGCCTCCATACTGTTTGCCACAGTCACTGCACCAATTTACTTTCCCACCAACAGTGTATGAAGGGTCCCTTTTCTCCACATCCTTGCCAACATTGGTTGTCTTTTTTTTTTTTTCTTTTTAATCTTTATTGGAGTATAATTGCTTCACAATACTGTGTTAGTTTCTGTTGCACAACAAAGCGAATCAGCCATATGCATACACGTCCCCATATCCCCTCCCTCTTGAGCCTCCCTCCCACCCTCCCTATCCCACCCCTCTAGGTCATCGCAAAGTACCGAGCCGATCTCCCTGTGCTATGCTGCTCCTTCCCACCGGCCAACTATTTTACATTCAGTAGTGTATATATGTCGATGCTACTCTCACTTCGCCCCAGCTTTGCCCTCCCACCCCATGTTCTCAAGTCCATTTTCTATGTCTACCTCTTTATTCCTGCCCTGCAACTAGGTTCATCAGTACCATATATATTTTTTTTTAGATTCCATATATATGTGTTAGCATACGGTATTTGTTTTTCTCTTTCTGACTTACTTCACTCTGTACGACAGACTCTAGGTCCATCCACCTCACTACAAATAACTCAATTTCATTTCTGTTTATGACTGAGTAATATTCCATTGTATATATGTGCCACATCTTCTTTATCCATTCATCTGTCAATGGACATTTAGGTTGGTTCCATGTCCTGGCTATTGTAAATAGTGCTGCAATGAACATTGTGGTACATGTCTTTTTTTTTTTTTTTTTTTTTGGCTGTGTTGGGTCTTTGTTGCTGCACATGGGCTTTCTCTAGTTGTGGTGAGCAGGGGCTACTCTTCGTTGTGGTGCACGGGCTCTCTTTGCAGTGGCTTCTCTTGCTGCAGAGCATGGGCTCTAGGCGCCTGGGCTTCAGGAGTTGTGGCTCGTGGGCTCTGGAGCACAGGCTCAGTAGTTGTGGAGCACGAACTTAGTTGCTCCGTGGCATGTGGGAACTTTCCGGACCAGGGCTCGAACCCATGTCCCCTGCCTGCATTGGCAGGCGGATTCTTAACCACTGCGCCACCAGGGAACCCCCATGTCTCTTTTTGAATTATGGTTTTCTCAGGGTATATGCCCAGTAGTGGGATAGCTGGGTCATATGGTAGTTCTATTTTTAGTTTTTTAAGGAACCTCCATACTGTTTTCCATAGTGGTTGTATCAATTTACATTCCCACCAACAGTGCAGGAGGGTTCCCTTTTCACCACACCCTTTCCAGCATTTATTGTTTCTAGATTTTTTGATAATGGCCATTCTGACTGGCAGGAGGTGATACCTAATTGTAGTTTTTGATTTGCATCTCTCTAATGATTAGTGATGTTGAGCATCTTTTCATATGCCTCTTGGCTATCTGTATGTCCTTCTTGTGAAATGTCTATTTAGGTCATCCACCCATTTTTTAACTGGATTGTTTGTTTTTTTGATATTGAGCTCCTTGAGCTGTTTGTATATTTTGGAGATTAATCCTTTGTCCGTTGTTTCATTTGCAAATATTTTCTCCCATTCTGAGGGTTGTCTTTTCATCTTGTTTATGGTTTCCTTTGCTGTGCAAAAGCTTTTAAGTTTAAGTCCCATTTGTTTATTTTTGTTTTTATTTCCGTTACTCTAAGAGATGGGTCAAAAAAGATCTTGCTGTGGTTTATGTCAAAGAGTGTTTTTCCTATGTTTTCCTCTAAGAGTTTATAGTGTCTGGTCTTACATTTAAGTCTTTAATCCATTTGGAGTTTATTTTTGTGTATGGTGTTAGGTAGTGTTCTAATTTCATTCTTTTATATGTAGCTGTCGAGTTTTCCCAGCACCACTTATTGAAGAGGCTTGTCTTCTTTTTGATGATAGCCATTCTGACAGGTTTGAGGTGATATCTCATTGTGGTTTTAATTTGCATTTATCTGATGATTAACAGTGTTAAGCATCTTTTCACGTGCCTGTTGGCCATCTGCACGTGCTCTCTGGAAAACTCTCTATTCAGGTCTTCTGCCCATTTTTTAAAAAATTTTATTTATTTATTTATTTTTGGCTGTGTTGGGTTTTTGCTTCTGTGCGAGGGCTTTCTCTAGTTGTGGCAAGCAGGGGTCACTCTTCATCGCGGTGCGCGGGCCTCTCACTATCGCGGCCTCTCTTGTTGCGGAGCACAGGCTCCAGACGCACAGGCTCAGTAGTTGTGGCTCACGGGCCTAGTTGCTCCGCGGCATGTGGGATCTTCCCAGACCAGGGCTCGAACCCGTGTCCCCTGCATTGGCAGGCAGATTCTCAACCACTGCGCCACCAGGGAAGCCCCTGCCCATTTTTTAATTGCCTTTTTTTTTTTTTTTTTAAATGTTGAGTTGTAGGAGCTGCTTATATATTTTGGATATTAACCCCTTATCAGTCATGTCATTTACAAATATTTTTCCCCATTCAGTAGGTTGTCTCTTCATTTTGTCAATGGTTTCCATTGCTATGCAAAAGCTTATACACTTAATTAGGTCCCATTTATTTATTTTTGCTTTTGTTTCCTTTGATTTAGGAGACAGATCCAAAGAATTATTGCTATAATTTACATCAAAGAGTGTTCTGCCTATGTTTTCCTCTAGGAGTTTTATAGTATCCAGTCTTACATTTAGGTCTTTAATCCATTTTGAGTTTTTGTACATGGTGTTAGAGAATGTTCTTTTACATGTAGCTGTCCTACAGCCTTTGTTTTAAAGTCTATTTTGTATAATATAAGTATTGCTACCCCAAATTTTTGTTTCTATTTGCATGGAATATCTTTTTGTATCCCTTCACTTTCAGTTTGTGTGTGTCTTTAGATCTGAAGTGAATCTCTTGTAGGCAGCATATAGATGGGTCTTGTTTTTTTTTTTAATCCATCAGTCACCCTATGTCTTTTGATTGAAGAATTTACATTTAAAGTGATAATTGATAGGTTGTACTAAATACCATTTTGTTAATTATTTCCTGGTTGTTTTTGCAGTTCTTCTATGTTCCTTCTTCTCTTGCTCTCTTCTTTTGGAATTTGATGCCTTTCTTTAGCATTATGTTTGAATTCCTTTTTCTAATTTTTCTCAATATTAGGTTTTTGGTTTGTGGTTAATTTACGGTTCGTGTATAGAAGCCTATGTGTATAGCAGTCTATTTTAAGTTGATTACTTAAGTTCAAATCATTCTAAAAACACTACATTTTTACTCCCCCCACTCCACGTTTTATGTTTTTGATACATTTTACATCTTTTGATTTTGTATACCTACTAATTATTGTAGTTGTAGTTGATTTTACAACTTTTCTCTTTAAACCTTATATAACCTTTGTAAGTGGTTGATCCACTGCCTTTACTATACGTTTGCTTTTACTAGGGAGATTTTTCCTTTTACATATTTTCTGATTTTTAGTAATGGCCTTTTCTTTTTTGCTTAAAGAAGTCCTTTTAACATTTCTTGTACGACTGGTTCAGTGGTGAACTCCTGTAGATTCTGCTTGTCAGGGAAACTATTGCTCCTTCAATTCTGAACAATAACCTTGCCAGATAGAGTATTCTTGTGGTTATAAGTTTTTCCCTCTCAGTACTTTGAATACATTGTGCCACTCACTTATGGCCTGTAAAGTTTCTGCTGAAAAATCAGCTGACAGTCTTATGGGGATTCCCTTGTACATAACTAGTTGTTTTTCCATTCTTTTGCACCTAATATGCTCTTGATTCCATCTACTGTATTGTTCCTTTCAGTTATTGTATTCTTCAGCTCTGATTGGTTCTTTTTTATATCTCTTTGTTGAAGTTCTCACTGTGTTCATTCTTCTTCCAAGTCTGGTGAGTATCTTTATGGGTATTACTTTGAACACTTTACCAGGTTGATTACTTATGTCCATTTCGTTGGTTCTTTTCCTGAAGTTTTGTCTTGTTCTTTCATTTGGAGCATATTCCTGTCTCCTCATTTGTTTCTGTGTATTAGGTAGATTAGCTACATCTTCTGGTTTTGAAGAAGTGGCCTTATGTAGAAGGTTTCCTGTAGGGCCCAGGAGAGCAATCTCTGCTAGTCACCAGAGCCAGGGATGTTTTCTTTGTGGGCTGCATGTGCCCCCTCCTGTTGTACGGTGCCACAGTTGCTGCAGTCACGCTAGTGGAAGGGGCTGGCCCCCAAGCCAGCTGCCTGTGTGGCCTGGCCACAGCTGCTGCGCATTCACTGGTGGGCAAGGCTGGCCCCAGTGTGGCTGGTTGTGGGGCCCAACCACAACAGTTGTAGGTACAATTGTGAGTGGGGTTGGCCGCCAGGGTGGGAGCTTCTTTGGGCTCCCACCCTGAGAGGAGGGAGACTATAACCAGCCAAGGACCCCCACTGGACATGGCAGGGTGGCTGCCAGCTGGGAGGAGCTGCTTTGGGCACAGCAGGTCTGCAGGGGAATGCTGGGGTCGGGGTGAGCAGTGTTAGCAAGGTAGATGGCAAATGTTTTGAAATGGCACCTGCCAGCACTGGGCCAGCCTAGGTAGAGGGAGAATTTTTTTAAATGATGCCTGCCAGCACTTTGTTCCCCAGAGGCAGTTTCTTCCCCCCTTTGGCACTCACCCTAAAGTTAGTTAATGAATGTACTTCACATATAGCCTGGGCACTTTGCAAAGTGCTGCCTCTGTCCTGGGACTCAAAGTGAGTGAATTTGTGCATGTGCCCTTTAAGAGCAGAGTCTTGGTTTCCTACAGCTCTCCTGCTCTCCTGGATACAAGCCCTGCTGGTTTTCAAAACCAGATGTTGTTATGGGGGCTTATCTTCCTGGTGCAGGTCCCCAGGGCTGGGGTGCCTGATGTGGGGCTCGAACCCCTCTCTCCTTAGGGAGAACCTCCATGTTTGTGAGGTCCCCTCCCACTTGTGGGTAGCCGTGTTGGGGGTATGGGTCCTGATGAGACCACATCTCTGCCCTCCTGTCTCAATGTGTTTTTTTCTTTATATCCTTAGTTGTAGGAGAGCTGTTCTGCTAGTCTTCAGGTCATTCTGAGAGAGAGTTGTTGCACGTGTAGTTGTAGTTGTGGAGTGTCCGTGGGAGCATCTTCCTACTCCACCATCTTGATCCCACCTCAGTGCTCCTCTTCATTTATACAAATCCTTCCATGCCCATCTCAGTTTCTACCTCCTCGGTGACACTTTCTCATTCTACGCCTCCTGTTAGCCTCCCTGAAGCACAGAACAGCACCCTTAGTCTTCATCATACA
The DNA here is from genome assembly GCF_028023285.1 of Balaenoptera ricei. Taxonomy (NCBI): domain Eukaryota; kingdom Metazoa; phylum Chordata; class Mammalia; order Artiodactyla; family Balaenopteridae; genus Balaenoptera; species Balaenoptera ricei. Next base: position 15,842,756 of record NC_082656.1, on the reverse strand, counting down.
GCTTAACACGTAGTTCTATGCTATTCTGCTATTGTTCCTGATGTGTTTTACTCCCTGAAGCATCAACGGAGTCTTCACTTTCTTTTGTATTTTTCACAGGGCCTAGCATAGACCTTTCTCACTGTGGGTGTCATTATCATACAAGGGTGTAACTGTAACAAATAATCAGTATAGCTTCAAAGTCGTTCATTGCAGAAACTTGGCCTACCTTTGGCCACTCCATCCAGCAGTCTGCTACAAACAAGGCCTATGATCCCATCAGCAAACACATTTTTGATAAAATGTGAGCAACTAGGCATTGCTTTTTAAATATGCATACTAGCTTTAAAATTGAGCTTATGTATTCCCAACATATGAAAATTAGGTGACACACATTCATCACTAATGTTTACTTGGTTAAAGTCTAATAGAAAATTGAATACTTTCCTTTTCAAGTGTTCCACCATAACCCTTAACCACGATGGCCTGTTAAAAATGTTAACAAACAGTATTGCAACTTTATAGAAATAAATATTAACATTTATACATGTAGTCATTGGGCTATGAGACCAAGAGTACTTGATTAAATATAAGAAGCCTCAATAAGTGAACATGAACTTCACTGTTGTCTCATTATCAGTTAGGTTTATAATTCTGAATACCATGTGTTCATCCACAGATAGTTCATGATGCTGAAACAGACAGAGTAATAATTAATCTATCCAACTGTCCACCTCTGTATGATGAGGTAAAAGTGAAATTTCTCTCTTCTTCGGTGAGTAATCAAGAAACAATCTATGCTGCTAATCTTGTCTAGTCTTCTGAATGATTCTGGTTTGGGATTTCCTTTGCTACAATTCCCTACAAGGGAGATGACAAGAGATGTCAACCCCTAGTCAGGGATGGGGAGACAAAACAAGTCAGATTTCTATATCGAATTTTTTTTAAAAAAAGAAAACATGTAATTAAATATATTTTTGCTCATTTGTTTTCTAAATTGTATACAATTTGCATGTATTAATTTTCAAATAAGAAAAAAATACAAAAACCCAGATGTTAAAAAAAAAGAAACCCAAGGTATAAACTACATAGCAGCGATCATATTTTTGGTTTGTATCTTTAAAACACATTGCTCCCCATAACTTATAAAATATGTTAAAGTGAGGGGGATTTTGCTTTCCTCTCAATGGATGTATAATTCATTTAAAATAGTATATTTAATCCAATATTTATAAAAAATATCTGCCATTGTCATTACAGTATAATTTATGCTGACCAGTTATCAAATGTATGTCTGATTATTCTGTATATAGCAAATTTCTAAGCCCCAGTAGTTTTTTTCCTATTAAATCATCAACCAGAACTGCCAACACGTAACTGTGTTTGCTCAATTTAAAGCTTATTTCCTGTGCCCGCCTGCATCCCCTGCTTGCTCCCTGTTGGCGGAGAATTTACTAAGTTTGAAATGGTACATGTGTCGAAGCAAGTGGCCAGGATAGCTCCCCGTGAATAATGGAGCCAGTCTGAATTCTCTAAATCAGTGGTCTCTAAGCAGAAGCACTGGGGTAGGGACACTAGCCAAGGGCATGTTGGTGATATCTGGCCTTTGTGATTGTCAAGGGTCATGAGATGAAAGCACTTTCAGGAATCTTAGATATTTCTATCATCATCAATCGTGGTTAATTATCCAATGTAGCTGCTCCTTGTAGGAACGGATGATATATTGGGGCAGAAATAGACATAGGTCCTTAGTAGATTCTGTTTAGCACTGTCCAAACCAGATTAAAAGACCAGTGTCTAAATTTATAAATATCTATCATAGAGAAAATACATATCCTTGAAAATTTTGTTAGAAATGGCGAGAGAAAGGAACAGCAATCTCTCAAAGTCTGTCTTGGTGTCTTGAGTATAATGTTGACGGTAAGTCCTGCATATTCAATAGCTACAGTTATTTGATGAACGTACAGATTAATAAAGGAAGGAATTTTAATCCCTTTGGAAAGATTATTTTTCACAGTAAAATGGATACTAAGAACTAATTGTTTTTTTTTAACCATGTCTTTTTAGGACCTTCCTAAATACTATGATGACTGTCCATTTTTCTTTTGGTTCCATACATCTTTTATACAAAATAACAGGTATGGCTATGGTATAATCCAGTAGAAACAGCTTAGTCTCGAATGTCTATGTAAGAGGTAATGACAAGTCTTTTGCTAATTGCCATAAGCCCAATTTATAGAAACCAAAAAATCCTTGAGTCACCTTTCTTCATTGCCTTCCTTATTGTGATCTGGTTATTTAAAAAATATGGCTTTTTTTTTTAACATCTTTATTGGAGTATAATTGTTTTACAATGTTGTGTTTCTGTTGTACAACAAAGTGAATCAGCCATATGTATACATATGTCCCCATATTCCCTCCCTCTTGAGCCTCCCTCCCACGCTCCCTATCCCACCCCTCTAGGTGGTCACAAAGCACCGAGCTGATCTCCCTGTGCTATGTGGCTGCTTCCCACTAGCTAGCTATTTTACATCTGGTAGTGTATACAAGTCCATGCCACTCTCTCACTTCTTCCCAGCTTACCCTTCCCCCTCCCCATGTCCTCAAGTCCATTCTCTATGTCTGTGTCTTTATTCCTGCCCTGTCCCTAGGTTCTTCATGACCTTTTTTTCTTCTTCTTAGATTCCAAATCTATGTGTTAGCATACAGCATTTGTTTTTCTCTTTCTGACTTACTTCACTCTGTATGACAGACTCTAGGTCCATCCACCTCACTACAAATAACTCAATTTCGTTTCTTTTTATGGCTGAGTAATATTCCATTGTATATATGTGCCACTCTTCTTTATCCATTCATCTGTTGATGGACACTTAGGTTGCTTCCACGTCCTGGCTATTGTAAATAGTGCTGCAATGAACATTGTGGTACATGACTCTTTTTGAATTATGGTTTTCTCAGGGTATATGCCCAGTAGTGGGATTGCTGGGCCATATAGTAGTTCTATTTTTAGTTTTTTAAGGAACCTCCATACTGTTCTCCATAGTGGCTGTATCAATTTACATTCCCACCAACAGTGCAAGAGGGTTCCCTTTTCACCACACCCTCTCCAGCATTTGTTGTTTGTAGATTTTTTGATGATGGCCATTCTGACTGGTGTGAGGTGATACCTCACTGTAGTTTTGATTTGCATTTCTCTAATGATTAGTGATGCTAAGCATTCTTTCATGTGTTTGTTGGCAATCTGTATATCTTCTTTGGAGAAATCTCTTTTTAGGTCTTCTGTGCATTTTTGGATTGGGTTTTTTTGATATTGAGCTTCATTTTTCATATTGAGCTTGTATATTTTGGAGATTAATCGTTTGCCAGCTGCTTTGTTTGCAAATATTTTCTCCCATTCTGAGGGTTGTCTTTTCATCTTGTTTATGGTTTCCTTTGCTGTGCAAAAGCTTTAAAGTTTCATTAGGTTCCATTTGTTTATTTTTGTTTTTATTTCCCTTACTCTAGGAGGTGGGTCAAAAAGGATCTTGCTGTGATGTATGTGTTTTCCTCTAAGAGTTTTTTAGTGTCTGGCCTTATATTTAGGTCTTTAATCAATTTTGAGTTTATTTTTGTTTATGGTGTTAGGAAGTGTTCTAATTGCATTCTTTTACATGTAGCTGTCCAGTTTTCCCACCACCACTTATTGAAGAGGCTGTCTTTTCTCCATTGTATATTCTTGCCTCCTTTATCAAAGGTAAGGTGACCATATGTGCGTGGGTTTATCTCTGAGCTTTCTATCCTGTTCCATTGATCTATATTTCTGTTTTTGTGCCAGTACCATACTGTATTGATTACTGTAGCTTTGTAGTATAGTCTGAAGTCAGGGAGCCTGATTCCTCCAGCTCCGTTTTTATTTCTCAAGATGGCTTTGGCTATTCGGAGTCTTTTGTGTTTCCATACAAATTGTGAAATTTTTTGTTCTAGTTTTGTGAAAAATGCCATTGGTAGTTTGATAATTGCATTGAATCTGTAGATTGCTTTGGGTAGTATACTCATTTTCACAATGTTGATTCTTCCATTCCAAAAACATGGTATATCTCTCCATCTGTTTGTATCCTCTTTAATTTCTTTCATCAGTGTCTTATATTTTTCTGCATACAGGTCTTTTGTCTCCTTAGGTAGGTTTATCCCTGGGTATTTTATTCTTTTTGTTGCAGTGGTGAATGGGAGTGTTTCCTTAATTTCTCTTTCAAATTTTTCATCATTAGTGTATAGGAATCAAGACATTGCTGTGCATTAATTTTGTATCCTGCTACTTTACCGAATTCATTGATTAGCTCTAGTAGTTTTCTGGTAGCATCTTTAGGATTCTCAGTGTATAGTATCATGTCATCTGCAAATAGTGACAGTTTTACTTCTTTTCCAATTTGGATTCCTTTTCTTCTCTGATTGTAAAAATATGGCTATTCTTGAGACCCACTGTTGCATTATCCTCAAGGTCCATGCCATAGGACTGCGTTATAAAACATACTATAAGCAGATCTTGAGTGTGGCAACAGATCCCTCCCATGAAAGTTTAATATCAGTTTGTTCAGTACCTTGAATATGGCAGGTCCTCAGTATGTGTTGATTTACTGATGACTGACCAACACCAAATTCTATGCCACAGGAAGGTGTCATCCAGGGAGGCTCCAGCTAGTTTAAAAGCTAGTTGACACACTTACATCTAGGGCAGAAGTTACAAGACACAGTAAGTATCAGTAAAGACAGCTTTTAAAAAATCATTAAGTCTCCCATTTAAAACTGGTTTTCTTACAACTAAACTGGATAATCTATTTTTAAAAAGTAATTGATTTGAAGAGTATTCCAAAGAACCTCTATCATATCTGAAACTCATTCCTAAATCTAGAAGTTCTCCACGTCTTCTATTCTGTGGTGCTGAAAATTTGAGATTGGTATCACCATACCATTCAATACAAAAGGAAAGGTAATATTCAAAAAATCATACAGAGGAGTTTTGAAGAAGTGGTTATGATTGTACGTGGCATGAATTGACAGTTCCCATGACGTACAATCCTAGCCTTTTCTTCAAATGTAGACTGCATCTAATCCCACCTCAAGTCCACTAAGGTGATAGTAAATAAAAACCTGGCCTAAACACCTACAATGCACACACATTTAGTGGATATTGATAGAGTGAACTTTGGATTTGATGGAACATTTTTACCAATTTTTTCCCCTGGATGTATACAGACAGAAAACTTCGACTTATAACATGAGCAAAGTCCCTCAAATAGACATCTAGGTGGAACTTCATTTGGTACTACTTCTCAAAAGTGGTTCTTGCTAAAGGGCACAGTTTTTTCCTTTAAAACACCATGTTCATACTAGAGAAGCAACAAGCTAGATCACTTTTCTCCTCATTTTATAGTTTCTGAAGATTTAACGTGTGAATTTCTATACTCCTTGGTAAAGCTGTTTTTATTATGAGACTTAATTTACCCAAAATGCCAACTTCATCATTTAAAAGACACTTGTTATTACTGGGTTTTAATACACATCTAGTCTGATTTATCACATATAGAAATTTATTTTATTAAATGCAGATGTTAATTCCATAAAAGGCAATATTAAAAGGATCAGTGACACGTTGTTACTGAAGGTCATGATATTTTTGTGTCTTAAGAGAGAAAGTGGGAGAGCTGGTCTTTGAAAGCTAATTAGATGCAGAGGAGGGGTCAAGACTGATGGTGGCCAGCAAGGCTTTTTTTTTTTTAAAAGCTCTAACAAGGGTGTCCTACAGCATGGCTTTTCTGTTAGCCCTAGAATAAAATGTAATCTTTTTTTTTTTTTCTATTCAAGGCTTTATCTTTCAAGAAGTGAATTGGATAATCCCCACAAACCAAAAGCATGGAAAATTTACCGTCCAGAGTTTGCAGTCGAGGTATATTTTGATGACGTTAAGTTGTAGCTGGTATCTGATTAAGTGTAGCTCCCCTTCTAGGCTAGAATCATGTTCTTCCCAATCCTTGCTACCTATTTATATCTTTTAAACCTATTTCCTTGCTGATATATTTACATATATATACATATGTTCTTGAGAACTGTATTAAATATATACAAGGGAGAATGCCAATGGCAATAGTTTTTTTTTGAAAGAATATATGTCACAGTTTTCATTTGTATTGAGATCAATTTGAAACAGTACACGGGAACATTAGTTATCACTTAAGAACTCAGAAATAAAACTTTCCTATCAAAATAACATTTAAAAATTGTGATTGTCCCCCAACACTGTGGGTTTATTTTATTTACTTATGTATTTTTGGACAAGTATTCATTCCCTGCTTTGTTTTACATTTGTAATTTCAGATTTGTTAGAAAAGTAATTTCTAATTCCTTCTTCTACTTGATTTACAAACTATTAACAAGCATCAGAATGGCAGCAAAGATCATTTTAAAACCCATCACCCCTGCTCACAACCAGCTTCACCTAAGCTTAGGGAACTCTGAAGTAAGGTCAAGTTTTCATTATAGACACTGGTTAGTCCTGTGTCCACAGGGAATCATTTTCTCTTTGGTACCAGGTGCTACTTTATTCTAAGTACTTTCACTGCCACTATCTTAAGGCCATAACTTTCTTTGAAAACAGTTCTATGTTGGCTTTACTATTTGAATGATTTTCCTTTTATTGGCAAGGCTCTCAACAATCTAACCCAAGCTGAATTGATCAGGAAATGAAAAGTAGCAAATGATAACCAGCGCCTCTGCTAAAACACAGACTACTCGTTCCTGAAAAACCCTGCACTTTGCAAAAAGCACACGATAAAAAAATAGGGTTTGGGGGGTTGGGACAGACCATTCCAACTAAGCAGTGTTGTAACAGTGCACTAACCACTGGCCACTTGGGTTGGCAGCCCCAGGAGGTCTGGAGGTTGCCACAGTCAGTACTTTTTAAGGGAAACTAGAGCAACACTTTATAGAGAAGGGTTGGTGGGTGCCGGCCTAGCAGGGACGGGAAGAGAGCCCCGAGCCGCCAGCGTGGTGGTGTGGAAGGCCACGCAGATGCTTCTCACCCCCTCAAAATAGCCCCCCAAAAGCGCAGCTGCAAAGGTTATTCTACTCGCCTTAATCTGACTCCCCTTAGAGGAAGAGCTCTTGGAGACACAGCCTTTCAAACTCCTTCCATGTTATGACTACATTATTCCCTGTAATTTGGGTTACAGAAACGTACTGTGGCAGCCCAGGTTATTTCCTTTAAAATTCCTGCAGCTATAATCCGTGGAGGGCAGATCAGCGGGCAGGCCTAGGTGAATGGGAAAAAAAAGTGAGGAGTAAGAAAGATCTACCTTTAACACTGGCAAAAGTTGGGAAATCCCAGTTTTTCAGAATCTTGCTTTTTGAAATAAAGGAAATTACAGTTGGGGGTTTCTCTTCCCTAGCCCTCCAAAATGGATGAAAATTTCTGGCAATTATGAGCTGTCACACTATTCTGCTTTTGCTCATAAAGAGAACTTGTTCAGGGCCTCCAGCAGGGCTGCTTTCCTAGAACCCAGTGCAAATAATTCGTTAAACAACTTGAGAAACTTAGATCATAATATATCAGAACGATATTGGTTTTCTTGAATAGAATTTACTGACCTGGAACAGAACTATCCAAAACTTGATAGCAAGAAGTTTATTTTAAAAAATAGAATGGCATCCTGCCAAATCAGTCACATCACATACACAGCCTGGTGGAGGGAGAGTAATTCTAGTGGGCCATGTTTCATAACTGCAGTGTATATAGAATATGTATTTATATCAGTAGTTGTTATTTTACATCAGGAATCTTGCTGACAAAACAATGCTTGTTGCAATAAAACCATCACCTTGAAATATCACCATACATAACTCAAACATTCCTGACAGTTGGTTCTTAGCACGTAAAGTACTTAAATCATATAGTCAACTATTAGGCAAATAATTTAATGAGAGAACACGAGAATTTCTTTAAACACAGTATTTCAAGTTACTCTATTTTTGTCTGGAGTACAGATCTGAAATGGTACAAATTGTACCCACATACTGAACCATGAATTAAGCAAATAGAATGAAACGTAAAAAAAACCAACTCTGTCTTAAGTTTCCATTCATTACTCCCACTCACTCTTACTTGCCTCAGACAGTTTCTGTTGAAGATATTCAGTTAAATCTTTACAGGACAACACGTGAGAAGACTTACTGCCAACAGGGCTTAGACAACAGGGGCCTGGTGGGCTCTGGAGCAGGTCACTTCCTGGGGGAAGCCAGTCCCATTTGCTATTTTTGCTTCAATCCAGGCCTGTTCAGAAGCAGCACCACTCAGTAGCTACTGACCATTTAAGTACGGACAAAAGTAAGGGAGAAAAACTGCTTTTCAAGAAAAGGCAAACGGAAGACCAGGCATAGCTCTGGAGCCCATCGGGCACAACACCGGGCATCCCCCCTCCGCTAAACGTCTGCCAGCAGCTGGCCTTCCTGACCCTCTCTGGCTTCTGGCTGGAGTCACCACCGAGGCTGCAGGGAGAACAAAAACTTGTGGAAACTGGAGGTCTCACACAACGCTTCCGTCCTGCCGACAGGGGCGGACATACCAGTGTGGATCATTATTAACACATCAGCCGCAGGGGCGGATTAACAACTCTTTATTAGAGGCCTGGGTGGTCTCGGAGCAGCACAGGATGAGGAGGCTTACTTCTCTGGTGACGACAAGGGCTCCCGTAAACCAGACGGCCAGAGAACAGCTGCCCTCCCCAAGTCTATGGGAATCAGATGAACTGGGGTTTGTTATTAGTGCATACATACGACATAGTTTAATAAAATTACCTTTGCTTCATTGATTCATTAAGTCTCACCCCAGAGACCACATCACTGAAATTCACGACAGCCAGTACCCCATGTTAAAGGCTCCAGCATGGCAAGGAGTGAGGGATCCCGAGACAAACTTCAGCCTGGGTCAGCCCTGACACCACTCACGGGGCACGCAAGCACGACACTCTGGTTCCCTCTGAAAGGAGACCGCTTTGCCCACAAGCACCACCACTCTGGCCCCAGACGGGGAGCCAGGGCCGCTCTTGGCTTTGGCACTCTGCCAATCGGAAGCCCTTCCAGGGAGTAGAGGCAAGGAGGGTGTGGTCCAAAGTCGATCAGCAGCCCATAGATGGTCCGACAGACTTCTCTGGAATCCCGCCCAGGCCAGGACACAGAGGCAGAGGCTCAGGGCAGCTGTCAGCCAGTCTTCACAAAGCACCCCAGGCCCCTCCTCTCAGCCCCTTCCCTGAGCTCAAGCCCAGCAGGGAGGAGCTCCTCGGGAGAGGAGGAGGGGCTGGCACAGGCGAGGGCCGTGCTGCTTCCTTCCCAAAGGCTCTAGGCCACACCCAACAATATGTCCGAGCGTGGAATGTGATCCCGCCTGGAAGAAGATGGATGGCACTGTTTCCACAGAGGAGCATCTTGGGAAAATCCAGGATGCTTACTCTGAAACTTAAATCAAGAACACGGAAGCCACACCAGTATGCAGGTATATTCTCCTCTTTAGAATCGAGATGGACGTCTTAGTTTTCAAGCACCACAGGAAAACTTTTTAAAAACTTTAACCACTTATTATAGGGTACGTGCTAAGCAGATTTTAAAAGAGACCCACATCTAGAATGGATTAAGCATTTATAACCATCCTCATGAAACATGGTTACCTCTGGTTTTTTCTAGTGAGATCTGAGATGAAACATGGAACTAAACTGTGCTTCACTCACGACACAGAACCATCTAAACTGCATGTACACATACAGGTTTATGCAAAAGCCCTTGATATAGCTCTACTTAGCCTTTCAGATTAGGTACCTAGGGCCAGCAGCCCACCCTGTATGTCCCACCAAGGACAAGAGCAGCAACTTTTCCATTTCAATACAATTATGGGCAGAAATTATATAGTATAAAAGAGAAGCTCTTCTATAAAGTTTAAGGTATAAGGTAGAAAAATGGAAGACAAAAAAAATTCCCACAAAATCAAACAATTCCACATTGGTCTTGTAGTCTTTGAAACCCTGAGAACCGCAGTCCTCAAACACCTTCGCTCGGGTCAAGGCTCGCCAGAGCGCTTCAGTGCGCTTCCAACTGGCTCATCATCAACCTCCGGCTGTACTCATAGGCCAGAAAGAGTGCCCCGTTGGCGGGGAACGCGCGAATCATGGTAGGTTTCAGTCCAGAATATAAGGCCGTTATTCCTAGAAAACAAAAGGGTGACCAAAGACTGAGCTCCCCCTCCTTGGAAATATCCCATGAAGCCACACAGCACAGATATTTTTACAGTTACAAATCCAGACAATAGCGCTAAAAGCCAGCAGTGATGGGACAGGTTTCCCTGGGCTACTGGAACTAGACAGACTAGTAGAAACAAGGGCAAGGGCAGGTCTCCCGGCAAAGCTGGCGAGGCTCAGGGAACAGTCACCAATCCCGTGCCTGTTCACTCCTGGTAAATGGATCAGGCAGAGCAGGGGGCCTCACATGGGCAGACAGAAGGCAACCACAGGGCCACAGACAGCAGCAACGTTGCAGCTTCACCTGGCGGGTGAGGACCACGAGGCACTGGGCCAGAAGACAGAGCACTGACATTGACATCGAAGACCTGTTTCTGGTATTAGCACTGCCCAAGGCCGTTCTGAAGATCCAGGCAGATAAGGGAGGTGTAAGTACTTTGTAAAACTATAAAGTGTAATGCAAATTTAAAAGGGGTTACTATTAGTAATATACAAGATGTCTGTGCTCTATTTGGGGTTAAATCAGTTTCTGCATACTGTTACTGTGCTCGCTTGCTCTTAAAATCAAGACAGAAAAGTGCACATCCAAGTTTTAAGACGTATAGTGGATGCTGGAAGGACAAGCCTTTACTCACTAGTGGCATAAAATTGGCTTTATACAAACACTACTTTAAAAGTCTTTATCCGCCTGTATAACTAAAAACTGATAGCAAATCACCTTCAGAAATTGCTTAGTGCCTTTCTCATTGCAGAAGTCTTATCATTAAGGATGTACATTCTTTTAAATGCCTTAGTGATACGCTGTTAGAGCTCATCTCCTGATGATATTGTTTAAAACAAGTGGTGCAGGACTTCCCCAGTGGTCCAGTGGTTAAGACTCCACACTTCCACTGCAGGGGGAATGGGTTGGATCCCTGGTTGGGGAAGTTTCACACGCCGCAGAGTGCAGCCAAAAAAAAAAAAAGTGGTGCTAACTCTGAAACATTTGTCCTCGTAGACAAAACACATACTTTAAAAATTCCCACCAGGCTATTTAGAAACAAAATCCTGGCCCAAAGGTTAGGAATCAGAGCTTTAAACACTCTTGAGGGGACTTCCCTGGTGGTGCAGTGGTTAAGAATTTGCCTGCCAATGCAGGGGACCTGGGTTCGATCCCTGGTCCAGGAAGATCCCACATGCCGCGGAGCAACTAAGCCCGTGCGCCACAACTACTGAGCCTGCACTCTAGAGCCCCCAAGCCACAACTACTGAGCCCGCGAGCCACAACTACTGAAACCCATGTGCCTAGAGCCTGTGCTCCGCAACAAGAGAAGCCACCGCCATGAGAAGCCCGCGCACCGCAACGAAGAGTAGCCCCCACTCACTGCAACTAGAGAAAGCCCACGCGCAGCAACAAAGACTCAACACAGCAAAAAATAAAATAAATAAATAAATAAACAAACAAACATTCTTGAGAATAGTGAAGTAAGCTAAAGAAAGGGGTCTGGAAACAAATCCACAAATGTGAATTACATACCCTGTTAGAAAAGTGAGGCGGTGGAAGAGAGCGATTACCCATCTGATCAACCTCGACGAGACTAGCAGCCAAATGACCACTCTCTATACGTACCTCCTCTGTTTCAGCAATTGGCAGACTCACCTTCATTTTTCACGATGCTTATAAAAGTTCCAATAAATCCTGCCTGTTTTCCAGACATGGAGAGAACTTGAATTCTGGATTTGATACAATCCACTGGGTAAACAGCAAGCCAGAGGCAGATTCCACCAAATCCACCACTTAACATCAAAGGGACAGGGCCTAGAGAAGAAAATGAGCAAACAGTATTTTGTCTCAAGAACAGCTGATGGGATATTTCCAGAGGTCAATGTAGTAGTAGCTGCAGGTAGGTGCAAATACAAACACTAAAGCTGTGGAACACAGTTCCCTGGGGCAACTGCCAAAATGTCTAATAGCACAGGTTCTGTGTGGTAGCCTGGGGCTGTCCCTCATGACTCCAGGACAAGAGACAGCCCTAGTGAGGGTCAGATTTAGGCTGGTCTCTGTGGCCCTCCTGCCCCGTCCTCCAGAGGCCTGACCCCCCAAGAACCAGCAGGCCCCTGGCACCATGGCAACGCCCTACCATGAGGAGTGAGAACAGAGGCCACTGAAACACAGGCTGCATCTTTTTCAACTTTCTCTTAAGTATTTTAATATATTAATGTCCCACAGCCCTGATTCTTCCTTTGCCATGAAAAAGCAAAGTTATTAAACATAATAGTTAAGCCTGGGAGCTTGACTATCCCCAGAATAGGTCCAAAACACTGAAGGGAGGTATTAAAGAAAAAAGTAATCACTCATGTGAGCCAAACATTGATACAGTTGTGTCAAGCAGTTAATTAGGATAAACTAGAAGTACACTTCTCACTGCTCTCAAAACACTATCAAGATTTATTACTAAACTTAAGCTTATTGCAAGATGATTTATAGGTGATTTCCCCATTTGTTGGTGATATCCTACAGGGAAAATAATGTCTGTATTCTCCCCTAAAATGGACCCAGAGCAAATGAACAAATGTTATTCCAGTAAAAAAGTTTGGGTGGGGGAACCTTCAAGATGGCAGAGGAGTAAAACATGGAGATCACCTTCCTCCCCACAAATACATCAGAAATACATCTACATGTGGAACAACTCCTACAGAACACCTACTGAATGCTGGCAGATGACCTCAGACTTCCCAAAAGGCAAGAAACTCCCTACATACCTGGGTAGGGCAAAAGAAAAAAGAGACAAAAGAATAGGGACGGGACCTTCACCTCTGGGAGGGAGCTGTGAAGGAGGAAAGGTTTCCACACACTAGGAAGCCCCTTCGCGGGCGGAGACTGCGGGGGGCAGAGGGGAAGCTTCGGAGCCACGGAGGAGAGTGCAGCCACAGAGGTGCAGAGGGCAAAGCGGAGAGATTCCCGCACAGAGGATCGGTGCCGACCTGCACTCACCGGCCCGAGAGGCTTGTTGGCTCACCCGCCGGGGCGGGTGGGGGCTCGGAGCTGAGGCTCGAGCTTCGGAGGTCGGATCCCAGGGAGAGGACTGGGGTTGGCTGCGTGAACACAGCCTGAAGGGGCTAGTGCGCCATGGCTAGCTGGGAGGGAGTCCAGGAAAACTCTGGAACTGCCTAAGAGTTAGGAGACCATTGTTTCGTGGTGTGCGAGGAGAGGGGATCCCTTCCCTCTCTGCCCACGGAAGGCAGAGCACCGCCTAAACAAGCTCCAGAGACAGGCACGAGCCATGGCTATCAGCTCAAACACCAGAAATGGGCATGAAACGCTAACGCTGCTGTTGCAGCCACAAGGAGTCCTGTGTGCGAGCACAGGTCACTATCCACACCCCCCAAGGAGCCTGTGCAGCCCTCCACTGCCAGGGTCCTGTGATCCAGGGACAACTTCCCCGGGAGAACACACAGCACACCTCAGGCTGTTGCAACGTCACAATGGGCTCTGCCACCACAGGCTCGCCCCACATTCCAATTATAACTACCGTACCCCTCCCTCCCCCCGGCATGAGTGAGCCAGAGCCCCCCAATCAACCCCTGCTTTAAACCTGTCCTGTCTGGGCGGGAACAGAAGCTTGAGGGCGACCTACACGCAGAGGCGGGGCCAAAACCAAAGCTGAACCCCAGGAGCTGTGCGAACAGAGAAGAGAAAGGGAAGTTCCTCCATGCACCCTCAGGAGCAGCGGATTAAATCTCCACAATCAACTTGATGTACCCTGCATCTGTGGAATACCTGGGTAGACAACAAATCAACCCAAATTGAGGAGGTGGACTTTGGGAGCAACTGTGGACTCGGGGTTCGCTGTCTGACACTGACTTGTTTCTGATTTTTATCTTAGTATAGTTTTTAGTGCTTGTTATCATTGGTGGATTTGTTTATTGGTTTGGTTGCTCTCTTTTTATTACTTTTTAATTTTTTTATTTTAACTATTTTATTTTATTTATTTTTTATTTATTTATTTTTCTTTCTTTTTTTTCCTATCTTTTCTTCTGAGCCATGTGGCTGACAGGGTCTTGGTGCTCTGGCCGGGTGTCAGGCCTTAGCCTCTGAGGTGTGGCAGAGCCGAGTTCAGAACACTGGTCCACCAGAGACCTTCTGGCCCCACGTAATACTGATCAGCAAGAGCTCTCCCAGAGATCTCCATCTCAACACTAAGACCCAGCTCCACCCAACAGCCAGCAAGATCCAGTGCTGGACACCCAATGCCAAACAACTGGCAAGACAGGAACACTACCCCACCCATTAGCAGAGAGCCTGCCTAAAATCATAATAAGTTCACAGACACCACAAAACACACCATCTGACTCGGCCCTGCCCACCAGAAATACAAGATCCAGCCCCACCCATCAGAACACAGGCACCAATGCCCTCCATCAGGAAGCCTACACAAGCCACTGAACCAACCTTACCTACTTGGGGCAGACACCAAAAACAATGGGAACTATGAACCTACAGCCTGCAAAAAGGATACCCCAAACACAGTAAGTTAAATGAAATGAGAAGACAGAGAAATATGCAGCAGATGAAGGAGCAAGGTAAAAAACCACCAAACCAAACAAATGAAGAGGAAATAGACAGTCTACCTGAAAAAGAATTCAGAGTGATGATAGTAAAGATGATCCAAAATCTTGGAAACAGAATGGAGAAAATACAAGAAATGCTTAACAAGGACCTAGAAGAACTAAAAAGCAAACAAACAATGATGAACAACACAATAAATTAAAAGAAAAATTCTCTAGAAGGAATCAACAGCAGAATAACTGAGGCAGAACAACAGCTAAGTGACCTGGAAGATAAAATAGTGGAAATAACTACTGCAGAGCAGAATAAAGAAAAAAGAATGAAAAGAATTGAGGACAGGCTCAGAGACCTCTGGGACAACATTAAACACACGAACATTCGAATATAGGGGTCCCAGAAGAAGAGAAAAAGAAAGGGTCTGAGAAAATATTTGAAGAGATTATAGTTGAAAACTTCCCTAACATGGGAAAGGAAATAGTCAATCAAGTCCAGGAAGCACAAAGAGTCCCATACAGGATAAATCCAAGGAGAAACACTCCTAGACACATATTAATCAAACTATCAAAAATTAAATACAAAGAAAAAATATTAAAAGCAGCAATGGAAAAGTAACAAATAACATACAAGGGAATCCCCATAAGGTTAACAGCTGATCTTTTAGCAGAAACTCTGCAAGCCAGAAGGGAGTGACAGGACATGTTTAAAGTGATGAAACGGAAACACTTAGAACCAAGATTACTCTACCCAGCAAGGATCTCATTCAGATTCAACGGAGAAATTAAAACCTTTACAGACAAGCAAAAGTTAAGAGAATTCAGCACCACCAAACCAGCTCTACAACAAATGCTAAAGGAACTTTTCTAGGCAGGAAACACAAGAGAAGGAAAAATCCTACAAAAACAAACCCAAAACAATTAAGAAAATGGTAATAGGAACATACATATCAATAACTACCTTAAATGTAAATGGATTAAATGCTCCCACCAAAAGACACAGACTGGCTGAATGGATACAAAAACAAGACCCATATATATGCTGTCTACAAGAGACCCACTTCAGACCTAGAGACACATACAGACTGAAAGTGAGGGGATGGAAAAAGATATGCCATGCAAATGGAAATCAAAAGAAAGCTGGAGTAGCAATTCTCATATCAGACAAAATAGACTTTAAAATAAAGACTATTACAAGAGACAAAGAAGGACACTACATAATGATCAAGGGATCGATCCAAGAAGAAGATGTAACAATTGTAAATATTTATGCACCCAACGTAGGAGCACCTCAATACATAAGGCAAATACTAACAGCCATAAAAGGGGAAATCAACAGTAACACAATCATAGTAGGGGAATTTAACACCCCACTTTGACCAATGGACAGATCATCCAAAATGAAAATAAATAAGGAAACACAAGCTTTAAATGATACATTAAACAAGATGGACTTAATTGATATTTATAAGACATTCCATCCAAAAACAACAGAATACACATTCTTCTCAAGTGCTCATGGAACATTCTCCAGGATAGATCATATCTTGGGTCACAAATCAAGCCTTGGTAAATTTAAGAAAATTGAAAACGTATCAAGTATCTTTTCTGACCACAACACTATGAGACTAGATATCAATTACAGGAAAAGATCTGTAAAAAATACAAACACATGGAGGCTAAACAATACACTACTTAATAACCAAGTGATCACTGAAGAAATTAAAGAGGAAATCAAAAAATACCGAGAAACAAATGACAATGGAGACACGACGACCCAAAACCTATGGGATGCAGCAAAAGCAGTTTTAAGAGGGAAGTTTATAGCAATACAATCCTACCTTAAGAAACAGGAAACATCTCAAATAAACAACCTAACCTTGCACCTAAAGCAATTAGAGAAAGAAGAACAAAAAAACCCAAAGTTAGCAGAAGGAAAGAAATCATAAAGATCAGATCAGAAATAAATGAAAAAGAAATGAAGGAAACGATAGCAAAGATCAATAAAACTAAAAGCTGGTTCTCTGAGAAGATAAACAAAATTGATAATCCATTAGCCAGACTCATCAAGAAAAAAAGGGAGAGGACTCAAATCAACAGAGTTAGAAATGAAAAAGGAGAAGTAACAACTGACACTGCAGAAATACATAGGATCATGAGACATTACTACAAGCAACTATATGCCAATAAAATGGACAACCTGGAAGAAATGGACAAATTCTTAGAAAAGCACAACCTTCCAAGACTGAACCAGGAAGAAACAGAAAATATAAACAGACCAATCACAAGCACTGAAATTCAAACTGTGATTACAAATCTTCCAACAAACAAAGCCCAGGACCAGATGGCTTCACAGGTGAATTCTATCAAATATTTAGAGAGGAGCTAACAACTATCCTTCTGAAACTCTTCCAAAATATAGCAGAGGGAGGAACACTCCCAAACTCATTCTATGAGGCCACAATCACCCTGATACCAAAACCAGACAAAGATGTCACAAAAAAAGAAAACTACAGACCAATATCACTGATGAACATAGATGCAAAAATCCTCAACAAAATACTAGCAAACAGAATCCAACAGTGCATTAAAAGGATCATACACCATGATCAAGTGGGGTTTATCCCAGGAACGCAAGGATTCTTCAATATATGCAAATCAATCAATGTGATACACCATATTAACAAACTGAAGGATAAAAACCATATGATGATCTCAACAGATGCAGAAAAAGCTTTTGACAAAATTCAACACCATTTATGATAAAAACTCTCCAGAAAGTAGGCATAGAGGGAACTTACCAAAGGTCATATATGACAAACCCACAGCCAACATCATTCTCAGTGGTGAATACCTGAACCTATTTCCTCTAAGATCAGGAACAAGACAAGGTTGCCCACTCTCACCACTATTACTGAACATAGTTTTGGAAGTTTTAGTCACAGTAATCAGAGAAGAAAAAGAAATAAAAGACATCCAAATCAGAAAAGAAGAAGTAAAACTGTCACTGTTTCCAGATGACATGATACTATACATCGAGAATCCTAAAGATGCTACCAGAAAACTACTAGAGCTAATCAATGAATTTGGTAAAGTAGCAGGATACAAAATTAATGCACAGCAATCAATGTCTTGATTCCTATACACTAATGATGAAAAATCTGAAAGAGGAATTAAGGAAACACTCCCATTTACCACTGCAACAAAAAGAATAAAATACCTTGGAATAAACCTACCTAAGGAGACAAAAGACCTGTATGCAGAAAACTATAAGACACTGATGAAAGAAATTAAACAGGATTCAATCAGATGGAGAGATACACCATGTTCTTGGGTTGGAAAAATCAACATTGTGAAAATGAGTATATGACCCAAAACAATCTATAGATTCAATGCAATCCCTATCAAACTACCAATGGCATTTTTCACAGAACTAGAACAAAAAATTTCACAATTTGTATGGAAACACAAAAGACCCCGAATAGCCAAAGCAATCTTGAGAAAGAAAAATGGAGCTGGAGGAATCTGGCTCCCTGACTTCAGACTATACTACAAAGCTACAGTAATTAAGACAGTATGGTACTGGCACAAAAACAGAAATATAGATCAATGGAACAGGATAGAAAGCCCAGAGATAAACCCATGCACATATGGTCACCTTATCTTTGATAAAGGAGGCAAGAATATACAATGGAGAAAAGACAGCCTCTTCAATAAGTGGTGGTGGGAAAACTGGACAGCTACATGTAAAAGAATGAAATTAGAACACTTCCTAACACCATGCACAAAAATAAACTCAAAATGGATTAAAGACCTAAATGTAAGGCCAGACACTATAAAACTCTTAGAGGAAAACATAGGCAGAACACTCTATGACATAAATCACAGCAAGCTCCTTTTTGACCCACCTCCTAGAGAAATGGAAATAAAAACAAAAATAAACAAATGGGACCTAATGAAACTTAAAAGCTTTTGCACAGCAAAGGAAACCATAAACAAGATGAAAAACCAACCCTCAGAATGGGAGAAAATACTTGCAAATGAAGCAGCTGACAATGGATTAATCTCCAAAATATACAAGCAGCTCATGCACCTCAATATCAAAAAAACAAACAACCCAATCCAAAAATGGGCAGAAGACCTAAATAGACATTTCTCCAAAGAAGACATACAGATTGCCAACAAATACATGAAAGGATGCTCAACATCACTAATCATTAGAGAAATGCAAATCAAAACTACAATGAGGTATCACCTCACACCAGTCAGAATGGCCATCATCAAAAAATCTACATACAATAAATGCTGGAGAGGGTGTGGAGAAAAGGGAACACTCTTGCACTGTTGGTGGGAATGTATATTGATACAGCCACTATGGAGAACAGTATGGAGGTTCCTTAAAAAACTACAAATAGAACTACCATATGACCCAGCAATCCCACTACTGGGCATATACCCTGAGAAAACCATAGTTCAAAAAGAGTCATGTACCAAAATGTTCATTGCAGCTCTACTTACAATAGACAGGACATGGAAGCAACCTAAATGTCCATCGACAGATGAACGGATAAAGAAGATGTGGCACATATATACAATGGAATATTACTCAGCCATAAAAAGAAATGAAATGGAGGTATTTGTAATGAGGTGGATGGAGTTAGAGTCTGTCATACAGAGTGAAGTAAGTCAGAAAGAGAGAAACAAATACCGTATGCTAACACATATATACGGAATCTAAGGGAAAAAAAAGGCCATGAAGAACCTAGTGGCAAGACGGGAATAAAGACACAGACCTACTAGAGAATGGACTTGAGGATATGGGGAGGGGGTGGGGTGAGATGTGACAGGGTGAGAGAGTGTCATGGACATATATACACTACCAAATGTAAAATAGATAGCTAGTGGGAAGCAGCCACATAGCACAGGGAGATCAGCTCGGTGCTCTGTAACCACCTAGAGGGGTGGGATGGGGAGGGTGGGAGGGAGGGAGATGCAAGAGGGAAGAGATATGGGAACATATTGTATATGTATAACTGATTCACTTTGTTATAAAGCAGAAGCTAGCACACCATTGTAAGGCAATTATACTTCAATAAAGATGTTTTAAAAAAAAAATCTACATACAATAAATGCTGGAGAGGGTGTGGAGAAAAGGGAACACTCTTGCACTGTTGGTGGGAATGTATATTGATACAGCCACTATGGAGAACAGTATGGAGGTTCCTTAAAAAACTAAAACTAGAACTACCATATGACCCAGCAATCCCACTACTGCACATATACCCTGAGAAAACCATAATTCAAAAAGAATCATGTACCACAATGTTCATTGCAGCACTATTTACAATAGCCAGGACGTGGAAGCAACCTAAGTGTCCATCGACAGATGAATGGATAAAGAAGAGTGGTACATATATACAATGGAATATTAGTCAGCCATAAAAAGAAATGAAATTGAGTTATTTGTAGTGAGGTGGATGGACCTAGAGTCTGTCATACAGAGTGAAGTAAGTCAGAAAGAGAAAAACAAATACCGTATGCTAACACACACATATATATATATGGAATCTAAAAAAAAAAAAAAATGGTTCTGAAGAACCTTGGGGCAGGACAGGAATAAAGACGCAGACCTACTAGAGAATGGACTTGAGGACACGGGGAGGGGGAAGGGTAAGCTGGGACGAAGTGAGAGAGTGGCATGGACATATATACACTACCAAACATAAAATAGATAGCTAGTGGGAAGCAGCCACATAGCACAGGGAGATCAGCTCGGTGCTTTGTGACCACCTAGAGGGGTGGGATAGGGAGGGCGGGAGGGAGACGCAAGAGGGAGGAGATATGGGGATATATGTATACGTATAGCTGATTCACTTTTCTATATAGCAGAAACTAACACACCATTGTAAAGCAGTTATACTCCAATAAAGATGTTAGAAAAACCCCAAAACGTTGTGGATGTCCGGCTCCAGCCTCTGCCCTGAGGAAGTTACCAAGGCTGGAGGACGGTGCTCGCTGTCACCTGCTGCACGGTACTCCCTGGCATCCAGAAACTCCCAGTGCCAGGCGGACCCCCCCCAAGGGGCAAAGTGCACAGAAGCCACCGAGACTACACCACTGGGAAGCAGACACCGTCAAATCCACCTGCTGTCCCTGCCAACACACTTACCTAGTTCATCTTTTGATCTCCCTGATGCAAAAAACGATCGGCTCAGCTCATAGCCACCGAAGAAGAAGAAGTAACCCGGTACTTCTCGAAGTAAAGTGCTCGAGAGTCCATGGTAGAAGCCCAAGGGGCCGTCCTTCTTAAGGATACTCTTCACGACAGACCAAACTGTGCTGGGGGGACACATGGGGTGACAGTTAAGAACAGCGTTCACACCCAACTAGCAGACCTGATGGAGCTCTAACAAGGAAGTAGCTCATTTTATAAACAGAGGAACCAGAATTCCAGCAATAAAAGGTTTTTGTGGGAAGGAAATATCTCCGAGAAAGACAGGTATACAATTATTTTGTAACAAGTTTTATCACTTGAACTAGTCTGTGTAAAGATATTTTATTACAACGAAGGCATACATTTCTAGAAATCATTATCAAAGATCTAAAAGAGCCAATACCCATTTTTTCAATAGTGAGTAAGTGAAATTACAATGAGATTGTCCAAACTCAGGGAG
Organism: Balaenoptera ricei; assembly: GCF_028023285.1. Lineage (NCBI taxonomy): Eukaryota > Metazoa > Chordata > Mammalia > Artiodactyla > Balaenopteridae > Balaenoptera > Balaenoptera ricei. The sequence goes on along the minus strand of NC_082656.1, from coordinate 15,821,305 downwards.
AATAAAATGGCACTGTACGTGCCCAGTCCCTTACCTCCCTTAATTCCTATCTCCTCAGCCTTCCTTTTGAGCTTGTATGTTTTGAGGGAATTGGTTCAGGTGTTTAGGGTTTGTTTTGTTTTGCATTCATCAAGTGAGCAACAAGCCTTAAATGTTACTTAAAGGCAAGACAAAAGAAATTCTAAGGGCTGAGCTATAGCTCCTGTAAGGCTCTAGATGCACCCAGTACTTGGTTCTTAGTGAGGTAGGTGTGTAAGAGTTTTTACGTGCAGCAGATCAGAGCCTGCAGAAGCCAGAACACGGGCACCTTCTGGGCAGGCCCCTCTTCCTGGTGGTGCAGGGGGGCAGGCCCACCCCTGGAACAGCACCACAAACCACACCTGTCAGCTTAGCGAGCCCCGCACTCCTCACTCTGTTCTCAGCCGGTGACCTGGCTTGGATCAGGGAAGGATCAGGCCCCCAGGTAACAAAGGACCGCAGGTAACAAAGGCTGCTTTTATTGATGATCTTCCTTCCCAGGCATTACCCACGAGCCAGGCCCTGCCTGCAGTGCCCCCACCTTCTATCAATACAATGAAGAAGTAACAAAGTCACCCCACTCAACACAATTCGCCTGCTTCCAATCCAGGTCTTAACCCCAAGCTACCAAATCCCAGGCTTGGGCACTGCTATACCTAAAATACAGTCAGCCAATATTTACTTTGGTACAGGGTGTCCGTCTACCTAAGTCCTTTGGATCTAACAATTACTTTCTTTAAAGATACTTTAAACGACTTTTAAGGGACACAAGGGCAACTTTCTGGGTGCTGTTAATGATCTATTTCTTTATCTAGGTACCAGTTTACAAAGGCATGTTCATTTTGTGACTACTTGTGGAACTGCACACCTAGGATTTCCTGTGATTTCTGGGTGTGTTCCTGTTATTGTGTGTACATTGTATTTCAATAAAAAAGCATTAACGACTTAAAGTTTTGAACTTCTAGGCTATGAATAATAGATTCGAATTGGTTGTAATGAATCTCACAGGTGCAGGAAATAGGGCGCTATGATGAACCCCATTCTCACTGCATGGAAAGTGATGACTCTAAAAACGGTCCGTTTACCTAATGGTTTTTCCCAGGAGATTTACTGGCTTTGAGTTCACTTCAGCAACAACCACGAGCAACCCTTTAGTTTAGATAAATAAGCAAGTTTTGAGATTGACAAGGATAATAAATTGATTTTCAATTCAAATATATAATGAATCATATTGTATATGAAACATACATTCACAGGGTAACTAGAATCTGTTTTCAAGACAGAGCTGGAGAGTGATTCGATCGCTGAAGACTTGCTATGCTTATGAGGGTTTGCGTGAATGTTTTCAGAATCTGGCTTGTTTGTAGGTACACTTGAAGGATTCGGGAGGAGGTAAAGGAAGTCATTGCTAGGATCTGGGATGGTCAGCCTGAGCACCCGTGTGAAACCGGGGAGTGAGCAAACATTCAGCCCAGAATCCAAACTGGCAGTTAGGAAAGCTCAGCCCTCAGTTCCAAAGACACTGCTACGTGCCTCCCGGTACAGTTGGGGGTCATGCCTTATGCTCTCCACAGGCCAAATAGGGTGTAAAAGCCCCTGCTTCTCCACTTTTGGGATATTAAATACTTGCCTACAACATTCTGTGGGGTGGATGGTGATTCCAAGCACCACAGACAGTATGTTCAGAAAATTATCCTCAGAGTGGTGGTGGAGAGGGGTGTTTGGACTAGATAAACTGTTTCTCTGCCACTTAATTTTAGTACAACATAAAATTTAAAAATACTGGATACACCAAGGCAACAAGACCCCACGTTTGTGCCCGAGCAGCACTTACTTCTGGCTTTTGGCTATCTTTCCCGACATCTCCATTTCATACATGGTCTGCAGCCGGCACTTCACGAGCTCGGTGGGGCAGAGGACCAGAGCAGCAAAGGCAGAGGCAAAGGAACCAGCAGCTGCATTCTGCAGGTCACTGGAAGGACGCAAGCACAGGAGGCCGGTTACCCACCCATGATTCATGTGCTCGGTCTCAGCATGCCGAAACACTGGTGGTAAAGGAGAGCAAGCTTGAGGGGAGAGGAAGACTTCCTCAGTGCCCACCAGGCACCTGCTGCTTCCTCTGAGGAGCCCACGACCCTGTGAGAGTGACAGCAGTACCCCAATTTTCACATGGGGAAAACGATGCTTAGAGACGCCACGAACTGTGCTCAGTCACACAGCTGCTAAGCGGCAACGCTAGGCTTCACACCCAGGTCTGCCTGACTGCAAGCCCGTGCTCCTTTTATTAGGCATAGCTCTGTGGGCTGGACGTTTGTGTCCCCCACCCCCAGATTCCTATGTTGAAGCCATAACCCCCAATGTGATGGTATTTGGAGGAAGGCCTTTGGGAGGTAGTCAGGTTTAGATGAGGTCATAAGGGTGAAATCTTCTTGATGAGATTAGTGTCCCTGTAAGAAGAGAGCTGGCTGGCACTCTCTCCACCATGTGAGAACACAGCCAGGTGTCCCTGTGCAAACCAGGAAGAGGGCCTTCACCAGACACCGAATCAGCTGGCATCTTGTTCTTGGACTTTCCAGCCTCCAGAGCTGTGAGAAACAAATTTTTGTTGTTTAAACCACCCAGCCTGGGGTATTTTGTTCTAGCAGAGCCAGAACTAAGACAGAAAGTGACACAGAAAAACCAAACCAAACCAAACCAAACAATGTGGGAGAAAAAATTCCCTATGGTCCCACCACCTCAACACACACACTATTAATACTTCAGTGTGTTTGCCACTGAGCTTTAAATAAAAACAGGTCTGAGGCCATCCCTACGTGCCTCTGGATTCAGCCCAGAGCAACAAGTGTAATGTAACTGCTGCTACAGATGAAAACCCAGGATACATTTTTAACCAAAATGTTGCTCATTGAAAAAAGATTTCCCAGTTCAGCTGATGACCTCCTGGACCTCAGTTGCACAGAGGGCACGAGGTGGGCAAGTGGTGCTGCCAGCGTGAGTCAGCAAGCTCAATGGCTGTAGGGCAAGTGGCGAAGCTGGAAATATAAATGGAAAATGAATGCACATAAGTACAAAAATGCAAGAATTCACTTCATCACACATGGGTTTAGTACCACCAGCCTCAGTCACCAGCAGGGGAGTGAAACTGGAAAGAATATGGGGGAAAGTACAAGAAACAAATTGCCAGGAAGACTCCTGAGAGTTCTTGGGGGTCAGCAAAGGAGATCCTCTCCAAACCCTGGGAGGATGTTCTATCACGAGAGCACCGTTGGCACCTACGGGGACAATCTTTAGTTGCACAGAAAGGACTGAGCTGCTCACAGCAACAACTGGCTGTGACACTCACCTGTTAACTGCCAGCATCTGGCTGTCACTGGACGACCAGGACAACTCACAAACCTCCAGAAGCCCCCAGTGGTAACCCCCTAGGCAGCCTGCCCAGGTAGCGAGGTCCCCTCATGATTTCTCTTCCAACTGTGAGCAGAAGCCTAACAGACCTACCACATTCAATTGCCCTAAAGTTACAATAAACTATCTCACTTACATCAATGGACAGATCATCCAGACAGAAAATCAATAAGGAAACACAGGCCTTACATGACACATTAGACCACATGGACTGAATTGATATTTGTAGAACATTCCATCAGAAAGCAGCAGAATACACATTCTTCTCAAGTGCACATGGAACATTCTCCAGGATAGATCACATGCTAGGCCACAGAGCAAGCCTTGGTAAATTTAAGAAAATTGAAATAATATCAAGCATCTTTTCCAACCACAACACTATGAGATTGGAAATCAATCACAGGAAAAAAACTGTAAAAAACACAAACACGTGGAGGCTAAACAGTGTTACTAAACAACCAATGGATCACTGAAGAAATCAAAGAAGAAATAAAAAAATACCTAGACACAAATGACAACAGAAACACTACAATCCAAAACCTATGGGATGCAGCAAAAGCAGTTCTAAGAGGGAAGTTTATAGCAATACAATCTTACCTCAGGAAACAAAAAGAAAAATCTCAAATAAACAACCTAACCTTACACCTAAAGCAATTAGAGAAGGAAGAACAAAATAAACCCAAAGTTAGCAGAAGGAAAGTAATCATAAACATCAGAGCAGAAATAAATGAAAAAGAAATGAAGGAAACACTAGCAAAGATCAATAAAACTAAAAGCTTTTTCTTTAAGAAGATAAACAAAATTCATAAACCTTTAGCCAGATTCATCAAGAAAAAAAAGGGAGAGGGCTCAAATCAATAAAACTAGAAATGAAAAAAGTTATAACCGACACCACAGAAATACAAAGGATCCTAAGAGACTACTACAAGCAACTATATGACAATAAAATGGACAACCTAGAAGAAATGGACAAATTCTTAGAAAGGTATAACCTTCCAAGACTGAACCAGGAAGAAACAGAAAATATGAACAAACCAATCACAAGTAATGAAGTTGAAACTGTGATTAAAAAACTCCCAACAAACAAAAGTCCAGGACCAGATGGCTTCACAGGCGAATTCTATCAAACATTTAGAGAAGAGTTAACATCTATCCTTCTGAAACTATTCCAAAAAATTTCAGAGGAGGGAACACTCCCAAACTCATTCTATGACCCTCATCACCCTGATACCAAAACCAGACAAAGATATAACAAAAAAGGAAAATTACAGGCCAATATCACTGATGAACACAGACACAAAAATCCTCAACAAAATACTAGCAAACTGAATCCAACAATACATTAAAAGGGTCATACACCATGATCAAGTGGGACTTATCCCAGGGATGCAAGGATTCTTCAATATCCACAAATCAATCAGTGTGATAGACCACATTAACAAACTGAAGAATAAAAACGATATGATCATCAATAGATTCAGGAAAAGCTTTTGACAAAATTCAACACCCATTTATGATAAAAACTCTCCAGAAAGTGGGCACAGAGGGAACTTAGCTCAACATAATAAAGGCCATATAGGACAAACCCACAGTTAACATCATTCTCAACGGTGAAAAGCTGAAAGCATTTCCTCTAAGATGAGGAATGAGACAAGGATGTCCACTCTGGCCACTTTTATTCAACATAGTTTTGGAAGTCCTAGCCATGGCAATCAAAGAAGAAATAAAAGGAATAGAAATTGGAATAGAAGTAAAATCACCGCTGTTTGCAGATGGCATGATACTATACATAGAAAATTCTGAACATGCTACTAGAAAACTACTAGAACTCATCAACGAATTTGGTAAAGTTGCAGGATACAAAATTACTACTCAGAAATCTCTTGCATTCCTATATACTAACAACGAAAGATCAAAAAGAGAAATTAAGAAAACAATCCCATTTACCATCACATCAAAAAGAATAAAATACCTAGGAATAAACCTACCTGAGTAGGCAGAAAACCTGTACTCTGAAAACTAGAAGACACTGATGAAAGAAATCAAAGATGACATAAACAGGGGAATTCCCCAGCAGTCCAGTGTTTAGGACTCCATGCTTTCACTGCAGAGGGCCTGGGTTCAATACCTTGTTGGGGAACTAAGATCCCACAAGCTGTGTGGCACGGTCACCAAAAAAAAAAAAAAAAAAAAAAAATACCATGCTCTTGGATTGGAAGAATGAATATTGTCAAAATGACATACTACCCAAGGCAATCTACAGATTCAATGCAGTCCCTAACAAACTACCAATGGCCTTTTTCACAGAACTGGAACAAAAAATTTTTTCATTTGTCTGGAAACACGAAAGACCTCAAATAGCCAAAGCAATCCTGAGAAAGAAAAATGGAGCTGGAGGAATCAGCCTCCCTGACTTCAGACTATATTACAAAGCTACAGTAATCAAAACAGTATGGTACTGGCACAAAAACAGAAATATAGATCAATGGAACAGGATAGAAAGCCCAGAAATAAACCCATGCACCTATGGTCAGTTAATCCATGACAAAGGAGGCAAGAATAAACAATGGAGAAAAGAAAGGCTCTTCAATAAGTGGTGCTGGGAAAAGTGGACAACTACATGTGAAAGAATGAAATTAGAACATTCTCTAACACCATACACAAAAATAAACTCAAAATGGATTAAAGACCTAAATGTAAGGCCGGATACCATAAATCTCTTAGAGGGGACTTCCGCGGTGGTTCAGTGGTAAAAAATCCACCTTACAATGCAAGGGACGTGGGTTCGACCCCTGGTCAGGGAAATAAGATCCCACATGCCATGGGGCAGCTAAGCCCACACGCCACAACTACTGAGCTTGTGTGCCTCAACTAGAACCTGTGTGCCACAAGCTACAGAGCCCACATGCTCTGGAGCCTGTGCGCCACAACTAGAGAAGAGAAAACCTGCATGCGGCAACTAGAGAGAAGCCTGCGCACCACAAGGAAGAGCCCTTGCACTGCAACGAGAGATCCCACGTGCCGCAACTAAGACCCAACACAGCCAAAAATAAAATAAATAATAAATAAATCTTTAAAAAATAATAAAACTCTTAGAGGCAGAACACTCTGACATAAATCACAGCAATATCTTTTTGGATCTATTCCTGGAGTAATGAAAATAAAAACAAAAATAAACAGATGGGACCTAATTAAACTTAAAAGCTCCTGCACAGCAAAGGAAACCATAAACAAAAAGACAACCTACAAAATGGGAGAAAATATTTGTAAATGAAGTGACTGACAAGGATTAATCTCCAAAATATACAAGCACCTCATGCAGCTCTATATCAAAAAAAACGACCCAATAAAAAAATGGACAGAAGATCTAAATAGACATTTCTCCAAAGAATACATACAGATGGCCAAAAAAGCACATGAAAAGATGCTTAACATCACTAATTACTAAACAAATGCAAATCAAAATTCAAATGAGGTATCACCTCACACCAGTCATAATGGCCATCACCAAAAAGCTTACAAACAATAAATGCTGGAGAGGGTGTGGAGAAAAGGGAACCCTCCTGCACTGTTGGTGGGAATGTAAATTGATATAGCCACTATGGAGAACAGTATGGAGGTTCCTTAAAAAACTAAAAACAGAACTACCATATGATCCAGCAATCCCACTCCTGGGCATATATCCAGAGAAAACCAAATCAGAAAGATACATGCACCCTGATGCTCACAGCAGTACTATTTACAAAAGCCAAGACATGGAAGCAACCTAAATATCCACTGACAGAGGAATGGATAAAGAAGATGTGGTACATATATACAATGGAATATTACTCAGCCATAAAAAAAGAATGAAATAATGCCATTTGCAGCAACACAAAGGGACCTAGAGATTATCATACTAAGTGAAGTAAGTCAGACAAAGACAAATATCATATGCTATCACTTATATGTGGAATCTTAAAAAAAAAAAATGATACAAATGAACTTATTTACAAAACAGAAACAGACTCACAGACTTTGAGAACTTATAGTTTCCAAAGGGGAAACATGTTGAGGGGGGGATAAATCAGGAGTTTGGGATTAATATATATAACATATATAACATATATATAAAATAGATAATCAACAAGGATGTACTGAATAGCACAGGGAACTCTACTCAATATGCTTTAATAACCTATATGGGAAAAGAATCTGAAAAAGAATGGATATATGTATAACTGAATCACTTAGCTGTACACCTGAAACACAACATTGTAAATAAACCATATTCCAATATAAAATAAAAAATTTTTAAATGTTTTTAAAAAAAGTGTTTTGAAACCATAAAAAAAGTTACAATAAATAGTTATAGAAACTGAGGTCAAACATTACTACAGGCAAACCTTGTTTTATTGCACTTCGCTTTATTACTTTGAAGATACTGCATTAAAAAATTTTTTTTTTCTTTTTATTTTTTTAACACCTTTATTGGAGTATAATTGCTTTACAATGGTGTGTTAGTTTCTGCTTTATAACAAAGTTGAAGGTTTGTGGCAACCCTGAGTTGTCAGAGGATGGTTAGCATTTTTTAGCAATAAAGTATTTTTAAATTAAGGTAGGTACATTCTTTTTGAGACATAACGCTATTGCACAGACTACGGTATAGTGTGAACATAGCTTTACATGCACTGGGAAACCAAAAAATTTGCAAGATGGTCCGGAACCGAACCTCAAAGATTTGACGTGTGCCTGCATAAAGCCAAGGGCTGCCTACCATCCCGGTCCCGATTTCCTATCCCTGGTGGTCTGGCCTTGGTGCCTCAGGTGGATGTGAAGTGGGTGCCCAGGGCTGAGCCGGCCTGTTACACACCCGGGTCTCAGAAGAGCTGGCTTGGAGCAGGCTTTCTTTCAGGAGGAAGACACTGCCTGCAGTGTGGCCTTCCTCTCGATTTTAAAGAATGATACGTCAGATGGTCACCAGGAGAGCCAGCTCCACAACTGTACCGGCACACAGCTTTCTAGGGGTGGGAAGTGCCCGACGCCGTCCCCTCCATCCTTCCCCCTTCACTCCTACTTAAATTGTTTGTCAAAACCAAAGCTTAGAGGGTTTGTCTCTTGGCCAGTCTGCAGATCCATACTTGGCCTCCCTCGGGACTCTCTGTCAACCTGCTGACAGGCCGTAGTCAATCAGGGTCATTGACAAGGGTTTGCCAATCTTGCTGGAACAAAGGTGGCATCGATAAATGCAGATGGCTGTTTCATCCAAGAGGCAGTAACGCCTGAACGAACCCCAAGCATGTGGATCCAGGGCAACACAGGGCCGAGTCAGATCTGCAGTGGACTTTGGCTTTCTAATAAATACTTTCACCTACCAGCGCATGAGATGAGGGACATGGGCCCCAGGCTGTGCCTACAGTAGAAACGTTTAGAACTGGATCTCAAATGGCAGTCGGCGTAGGATGGGATTTTGTTAAGAATCAACTGTTTTGTCACCCACTCAACAAACGTGTTCCTAAACACTCCTGCCGTGTCAGACCCCGTCCAGCCAAAGGTGAAAAGAGAGCACTACTCAGGGCGTGTTCAAACCGAGAATATTTACTGTATCGCTGCTGAAATTCACAACAGGTGCTCACAAGCAGTTCTTTCCTTTCCCTACTTCTGTGTAATTATTAATCTTTTCTCTAGACCTGACCCCTACAGAGTACTCCAGAGCCCCGCCTGTGGTCTTGTGGGAAGAATGCTGGATTGGGGGTGCAGAAGACACGGGCTGGAGTCCGGCTCTGTCACTTATTAACCCAGTGATCTTCAGCGCATCAGTATCTGTACCAGAGTTTCCCCATCTGTAAAATGGATACCATCACCTGCCTGGATCCTCGCGCAGGACCACGGTGAGGACGAAGAAAGCATGACATGCGTGTCAGGGCTTCGTAAGCTCTCAGGCAGCATTTGCTCACTGGTAATGAGCAACCACTGTTCTGCAGGATGAAAAAGCTGCAGCCCCTGTCCTGTCCCCCAAGTTCAAAAAAGACGAGGGTGCTGGGTTAGGCCGAGTGAAAGAGGAAGCTTTCTTCACTGCAGGACCTGCTCCAGAATCTCCTGTGGTTGCTCCATTTCCCTGTCCTTCTCCAAGGATGCTGAAGGAGACCTAAACTCCAGGTCTCCTCAGCTAGAAAGTCTCTCGCTCCAGTGGAAAGAGCTACAGTCACTGCAGTGTCCCTCCTGTCTGTCTCTACCACGGGACACCACATTCTCCTGGTTTATCTTCTGCTTATTTCTTTACTTCCTCTTTTTCCTGACCCCTCCCTGCTGGAGGGTCCTAGGATCTGTGCTCAGTCCTATAAACACTGTCTCCCTGGGGGATTTCATCCAGTCCCAAGCCTTTAAAAAACAAGTTCCATCTATCAAGATGGGATGCCTGCTATAAAGAGCACATCTCCAGGCATCCCAAAAGAAGACTTCTGTACAAAAGGAACCTACTTTAGCCATGTGGGATCTGTATTTGCAATAGGGTCTTGAATTCCCACCAAAACAACAGGCAAGACTGCCCTCTGCAACCACGAAGCTGATAACAATAATTTTAAATGATTTAAAATAAATCAATGGGGACCTCCCTGATGGCGCAGTGGTTAAGAATCCACCCGCCAATGCAGGGGACACGGGTTCGAGCCCTGGTCGGGGAAGATCCCACATGCCACGGAGCAACTAAGCCCGTGCGCCACAACTACTGAGCCTGCGCACTAGACCCCGCGAGCCACAACTACTGAGCCCACGTGCTACAACTACTGAAGCCCACGTGCCTAGAGCCTGTGCTCCGCAACGAGAAGCCACCACAATGAGAAGCCTGCACACCGCAACGAAGAGTAGCCCCCGCTCGACGCAACTAGAGAAAGCCCGCGCACAGCAACGAAGACCCAACACAGCCAAAAATAAATAAATATTTTTTTAAAAAAGAGTGAAAACTTATAAAATAAATCAATGTTCAAAGGAGCAAAGGCTAAACATTCCAGTGGTTTCCGAATTCCTTTTAGTCTCGGTATAATAAATACCCAAGGGATGACCAAGTACACACCCAAGTCTGATGTTTGGGGCAGACTCGACCAATGAAACAGTAGGTTCACCTGCATCTTCTCAGATACTCTGACCCTTCCTAAAATTCCAAGTTCTTCCTCAAACCTATTTGGCTCTTCCAATACTCTGCATTCTGCTGATGACGTGGAACCCAAAACTCGGGTCACAAGTTGCACCTATGGTTTAAGTTCTGCACTTCTGCCCAGAGAAGTGGCACCAACAGCAGCATTTGAAAAGCATCTTCCCCAAATATCATATGATATCACTTATATGTGGAATTTAATTTTTAAAAATGGCACAAGTGAACTTATTTACAAAACAGAAACAGACTCACAGATCTCAAAATCAAATTTCGGGTTACCAAAGGGGAAACATGGGGGGAGGGGATAAATTAGGAGATTGGGATGAACATAAACAAACTACTATAAATAAAATAGATAATCAACAAGGACCTACTGTATAGCACAGGGAACTCTACTCAATATTCTGTAATAACCTCTATGGGAAAAGAATCTGAAAGAGAATGGATATATATATGTATAACTGATTCACTTTGCTGTACACCTGAAACTAACACAACATTGTAAATCAACTATACTGCAATTAAAAAAAAAGAAAAATAATAATAAAAAAAGAAAAATAATTTTTAAAAAAAGAAAGAAGTATGGAAATATGTATGGAAATATGTTAATATAAATGTTTCAGACATTACATGAAATTTCTAAAAATCTTATATTTGTACTTGTATGGAAATATGTATGGAAATATGTTAATATAAATGTTTCAGACATTACATGAAATTTCTAAAAATCTTATATGTTCTGGTATAATGTTATAAGTAATAATCCTAGTTATTACTTTAAAATGTATATCTCAGAAATAACTAATTTTCTTGTCAACTGCATTATTATGAGCTGTCATCAAATCTTTAACCGTGGTCATTTTTAAGTCTTTTGTCATTTACAGACAGTTCTGGGTGTACTCTGATGATTTTGCAAATATGTTCCTATAAAAGGGTTTCATCTTCAAGAAATACATGGAAAAGACTCTGACAAGTACAGGTTTCTGGTAACGGACTGTACTGCTGAACTGAATGAATAAGCATTTTCAGAACTCTAATGAAAAACTGATGAACTCATAAAAGAGCTAACAAAAGATCAAGATGAAAAAAAAAATTAATTACATGGGACTGAGTGAACTGATGAGGATGAGTATAATTTTTGTGACTTTCTGTCTGAATTAAAAAAAAAAAAAAAAAATTCCACAAGGACTCAGAGGCAAAGAATATACAAATCAATTTTCACTGCAAAGTAAAGGAGCTGTTACAGTGGAGGATTACTGGACTGAATGTCAATACTATGACATAGTATGAGTGTGTTTCATGTTTGGTAATTGCAATCATTGTTGCTTTTGTTGTGGTCATCCATGTACAATGCTTGGTGTCAGTCGATTTATCTCTTGTAAAAATAAAATACAGTGTGTGTGTGTGAAAAAAAAAAAAATATATATACCAAAAATGAAAAAAAAAAAAAAAAAGAAAGAAAGAAAAGCATCTTCCCGAAGAATGGAAGGAACGTGAGAGTGGTTGTTTCTACGTGGTGGATTATGGGCAACTCTCCTTTTGCATAACACATGCGTTTTCCCAGTTTTCTATGATGGCAATATATGACTTCTTAATCAAAGAAAGTAGTTATTGTAAAAAAGGAAATGTTCTTCGCCCTAAGGTCTCATAAAAATCACAAGTGTTGTTTTTCAAACAAAGAGTCTCAGTGACCTCAACTCACCTTAGCTTCGCCTGCTTTTCCAATCCAACCACTTTCCGTACCACCTGCTGGCAGAATCCGTAGCACATGAAGAGGACGGAGTTCTCGGCGATGTTGGCAATCAGCGCTGGGCTGGTCCCCTTGTAGAAGCCCCGGAAGCCCACCTGGTAGTAGGTCTTCAGGCAGCAGTCGGTGAGGCCCCTGTACAGGTCGGGGAACGTCTGCATCTTCACTTTCATGGTGTCGAAGGGCTGCCCGGTGAATACACATGCTGTGCCCCCTGCAACCAGGACAAGGGTCCTTGTGCAGCACGAGTCTACAGCCACGTGGTAGAGTGCGGCCTCGAGGACCCATGGAGATGAGGGACAGGCAGCCCACCGCAGGGCTTACCTCTGGGTCACTTCATTTTGACCTCCTCCCCCCCATACCTTCTAGCTCAGTCCAATAAAACTTCTAGGGGGTCCTTCATGTGTCTGGCACCCCGCTCCAGCCCTGAAGGAGCTCACACTCGGTAGAGGAGAGGACGTGTGTTTGACAGTCAAAGCCACCGGACGTGAAGGTGTGACGTGTGTTCAGGAGCATCGGTCAGAGGGACCTGGGCTCAAAGCCTGACTCTGCTGTGAAATCCTGGCTAAGCGATGTGACCTCCGAGCCTCGATTCCCTATCGGGTTAGCGTGAGGATTAGGAAAAGGCTCTCACGTACTGGCTGCTACACAACAAGTGGCTAATTTACAGCGGTTAACTGTGCCTGTGTGTGCATCCACATAAAAGGAAGGGGAAGGGAAGAGTCTGGTGTTAATCACTCTTTTGCCTGATGCCGAGTGGTCCTAATGACTATCAGGGAAATAACAGAGGAATAGGCCACAGATAAAGAAAACAAAGAGTCTAATTAGTCCCTAAAGAGCTAAATGTTTGACCCTATGGGAAAACCTCTTATTTGGACTCTACCAATTAATGATTTGTATTCAGACAGGAAATGGATTGAAACTTACCTCTGCTGAGCATAAATCATATATTTATATGCTTTTATACGGTAAAAGTATTGAATTGCATTCAATTACTTCGATAAAAATTCTGAATGTAAGGAAAAGAATGAACTATAAACCCTGCAATATCTCCAGACCCTGAACTGGGTCAGCATTTGGGGAACTGTCTGTCACTGGTGAATGCTTCCACCTCCCCATGGGCCTGAGACGTCCCCTGCTTGTGTCAGGAAACACAGCCATTGGATGAGGTTATTAAAACCTCAGCAAAATTGAAGAGAAGGCTTACATAAAATATTTCAGAAATGCAATTTCATAACTTAGACGTAATACACAGTTACTCCAATGAAGCTGTGGAAAGTAGAGATGGAGGGAGGGCTGTTAAGAATAACTTCCTATTAATTATTGGTAGATGGACATTTCCAAAGAGTCTGAAAACTGATCCCTTAAGCAAGCACAAGTGTGATCTCCATGATCCTATCACCATTGTCCCTTTTTTCTAGGACAGCAATGACACATTTCTGCTTTGTTTTGCCACACTATCCCCAGTTTTGAATTAGTGGAATATAATTTAATAAGATGTTACCATAATTAGAGTTATTCTCTCCCAGGTACTGATGGGCTAGAATAAAATAAGATCCTACTTATGTCAAAAATAATCATTCCAAAAGAAGAGGTGAATGTCAGAATTTTTAAAGTGGGTTCATAATTTTGACAACCTAGATGCATTTTAGTTCTATCACAACAGATCCTACAGTCTATCTTTGATAGACTGACTGAAGGATATAAAATTCCAAAAGCTGAGCATCCCTCATGGGGTGAAACGCCCTTCTATTGCAGAGACACAAACTTGAGCCCAGGCATTCACGGGAGGGTAAGAGGATGCCAACGGCAGGCAAGTGGGTCCACTGTTGCCAAAGTCGGCATCCTCTGCAGTATGGCACTGGGGGAGCGGGGACTGGTGAAGGGGTCGGGGATGGTGCACAGGGCCTGGGGTGCTTGATTCCACAGCAGGGTGAGGGGCTGACCCAAAGGCACTCAGCACGTAAGAGGCCATGGGGCGGAATCCCGGCAGCCCTTAGTTCCCCTGCTTCTTGTGGTCTCTGACCTGGGAGCACCCTTGCCTGAACGTCTCATCAGTGTCTGCAGACTTCCTCATGAGCCTACTTTGGCCAATTTCTGGTTCATGGCAAAATACTTCGATCTTCCCTGAACCCATGATTTCCTTTTTACAATTAAGACGACGACAGGGGACTTCCCAGGTGGCGCAGTGATTAAGACTCCACGCTCCCAACGCAGGGAGCCCGGGTTCGATCCCTGGTCCGGGAACTAGATCCCACATACATGCTGCAACTAAGAGTTCGCATGCCACAACTAAGGAGCCCATGAGCCGCAACTAAGACCCGATGCAACCAAATAAATAAATATTAAAAAAAAAAAAAGACGACAACAGGATGAGAGAAGGCGGCTCTGACTGCTCTTGATCTGTTGACCCAGGAGGTCCCACCAGATAAAAGGACAATGGGCAACCCACTCCCCTGGCCTCTCCACTCCAAGGAGCGGTGACCCAGTATAAGAATCGGTGAGGGAGGCAAGGGCAAGCCAGGGTCTTCATCTGGGAAGTATGGGCATTCCAGTGCTCCTCCAGCCCTAGAATCATCCAGGAATCTGGAGAACCAAGTAACCACCCAGGGACTTCCAAGTCTGTCACTTGCCTCAGGCTGAATAAAGGTGACCATTCTAAAGAGTGGCCTGCGGTGGCAGGTGCTACCCAGAGCCCACCGGTGCCTGGTGGGGCCAGAGTCTGCCCCAGCACTCGCCCCGCCCACCACTCCCCGGCCAATCCTGGGGCCTCTCCTTTCAGGGCTTTAAGACACAGTCAAAAGTCAGCCTGATTTACCAAAGACATTCCTAAGGGGATCCTTTCTCTCCCCCAGCAGTAGTAAGGCCAGCAACTGGGATTTCCCTGGAGAGACGGCACAGTGTTATGTTTGCACCCTAAGGCCTCTGAAGCCGGGCTTGGAGCGGAATCCTGCATATCCCAGCCACATGGCAATGCACAAGTGGCTTCAGCTCTGAGCTGTGATGTTTTCCAGCTGTCACCCGGGGACACTCCCACACCGTACCCTGACTCATAGCTCTAATACAGCGGGAACTACTCTACCTTCTGCTGTGTTTGCATCACAGTATTACACTTCTATAAAGTGGATTCATTCCAGGGTTAAAGCATGTCGCTTCTGGAGCTACAAAGGCAATGTCTTCACCCCGAGCTCACTTGCAGAAGGTATTTGAGGAACAAAGGACGGGTTTTCTCTGGGATTACCTGCGGCCCCCGCCGTGAGGTCAATGGCAGCTTGGATGGCAGGATTGGATTTCATGTTTGCCCACTCCTCTGCTGGGCTCCGTGAAGGGCAACTCTCAGGAGCTTATGATGGGCACCGCATATCCCTAGGAGGAGGCAAGAGTTCACCATCAGTCGGGCCTCTGCAGCCCCGCTTTCTCTAGGCCTGCTGCCTAGCTACTGGACTTGAACTTCAGGGAACCGGGAAACTGGCTCTACATTGCTCCAAAGGAGGGGGCTCGAGTTGTCAGAGCAGCTCAGAGATCAGCCTCCCCTTCTCCCTGCCCACCACCTCCCCATAAAAAGCACACAGATCAAAAACCTTGCTCACATATCACTGCTACAGCCACAGGTGAGGGCACTTCAACCAACCTTTCTGAAACCCTCAAGAAACGAATGCCAAATAAGCAAGCCAACCGGACATCCCAAGCCCCATCAAACCAGTTTTTCAGAGGCCTAAGTTCAACCATCAATCCACTGGGCTCTGTTCCAAATTCAGACAGCGGCCTGAGACCCTAAGAGAAGGTCACAAAACAGTAGCTCTGGAAAGGAATGGGTTAGGAGCTCTGCCAAGTGACACATGCCTGGGTCTGAATGCCTGCTCTGCCACCGGTATGGTGGCCCTTTGGGCCCCTAAAGCTGGAGGTCCCCGTCTATACAAGGTGAATAATAAAAGTACTATCATTATAATACGAGGGCAACCACAAATAGCCACATCGGACAAATACGATGATGAACTGTGACCACGCACCAGGAGTTCTTAGAACAACTACAAAGCACAACACCAAACATTACTATCATCATAGGCCTCCCATAGCTTCTCAACCATAAACATGCACATGAATCACCTGGGGACCTTGTGAAAAGGCCGATTCTGATGCAATTGGCTTCAAGTGGGACCAGAAATGCTGCCTGCCTGACGTGTTCCCAGGTGAAGATGATAATGCCTGGCTATTAACCATATTTTGAGAAGCAACACCTGGGTCCACTGCGCCCCAAATTTGCTTGATAAGTATCACCTGGGACACTTGTTAAACATTCCGATAACCAGGCTGCTCTCCTGGAAATGTTGATTCAGTAGGTTTGAGCTGGAGCCTAGAAGTTTGGGAAAACCAGAGTCTACTCCTCTACCTTTAGACAAAAATCAACCATTGGCAAGGCATGAACTTAATAAATATTGACTAGAAAAGGGGAGGTGCTTCATTCACATAGAATATTAAAATAACCAATACAGAAACCAAT
This sequence comes from Balaenoptera ricei, assembly GCF_028023285.1. Classification (NCBI taxonomy): domain Eukaryota; kingdom Metazoa; phylum Chordata; class Mammalia; order Artiodactyla; family Balaenopteridae; genus Balaenoptera; species Balaenoptera ricei. The sequence continues at coordinate 15,804,502 of NC_082656.1, read as the reverse complement.
TCTGTATCATTTTCAAACTATGTCACTGACGTACACGCCTGAATAACAAGGAATGCTTTTTATCCATCACACTGAAGACCTGTGTGATTCCAGTCAGGACACCTCTCAAGGAGGGGGTGGGCGGGCTGGATGATCAATGAATACCAACATCTTCCTAATCATCAGCAGCGGAGAATAATTTTAGCCACCAAGAAGTTTTTTAACCACTTGAAGCATGTTGTCAATGACTAGACACCAACAATCTTTACAAAAAATGTTAAAACCAGCAACAACAAAAGAACACTACTTAATAAAGCAACTAAATTAGACATACAATTAGATGTACAAAACACTGACTTTATGTTACTGATAGGCCTGGAGAGGCAGTACCAATTACTAAGGTTGATAAGACGGTGACCATCCAGTATCTAGAGAAGGATATCAGGGTCCTAACCCAATCTCTTCCCTTTCCGGGTGGAAAACTGAGTCCAGAGGAAGACAAGGACTTGTCCAAGGTCATACAACAAGTCCATGGCAGAGACAGGATTCAACTCAAGTCTCGCCTTTTGGGTCTGTTCCTATCAACCAGAGTATTCCCACCTGGCCAAAAAGAGAAAACAAAACACCCAACCCTGCATTTTAGAGGAAAATGGAGGCAAGTGGGGAAAGGAGTCACAGACAGGGCACATCCAATGCAGCTCATTCCCTTGAGGGTGGACATTTCTTTCTTAGAAGGAAAGAGGCACAGCAGATGATACTGTGTCATCAATGCGAATTCAACCCTTTTAGGCAAGTCAAACTTAAACACATCAACTCCTACAAATAACTACTTGTAGCATTATTAGAACAGTTAACAGTCCTAACAGATTAACAGATTAACTCAGAAGGGGCATCTGTTTCAAATTACGCGTAGCTTTGGCTTGAAGAAGGCATGGGGCGTGGTGGCAGCCAGACTGATCAACTTGAGTTAATTAAACTGATTCGTGAGCCTTCGGTACCAACTGGAATAGAAAAACGGAGTCCTTTCAGGGTCCCTTTACCCTTCCTTCAAACTACACCGGAGTCTGACTCCAGAAGAAACAAACAGCGCCGACCATGTATCTTTTTCATTCCTTAGGGAAATTAACTTCTCGTGTGGGAGAATCCGAGGAGGCCGCATTCCCCACTAGGTAACACGAATTGCTCCGGGAAGATTCCAGCTTCAAGGCCGAAGCTGGCGCCCGCCATCCGAGCGCCCAGAGCTGGTGGGGCCCACGGGCGCTGGGATGCAAACCGGTCTCGCCGCTCAGCAGCCGGCTCGGGAGCTCCTGCTCCGGGGCTCGGGATCCCGATCCGCACAAGGGGCAGCTTAGGGAGACGACTTCCAACTTTGCTGTCTTCCCGGCTCTAAACGTTCGCTGGCTCTGCCACAACAACCTGCGAGGGTCTCCCATTCATAAGCGCCTCCGCCCTCCCTGCCCGGCGCGGAGCCGGCGTGACACGACGACCGGGCAAATGAGTGCAACCTTTCCCGGGAAGCGACCACTGCGCGCAGGAGGCGGGTGGCCCAGAGTCTCCGGGGAACCCCAGGCAGAGCGCGGGAAGGCGGCGCCCGCGGGTCCCCGGGCACGTGTGCGGCGCGGCGGGCCCGGGACCCCATATTTTCCCCCCGCCTCCCGGGAGGGTCACGCCGCCCGGGCGCGGAGGCCGGCCGGCCCGCCCGCCCGCTCCCGCTCCCTCCTCCCGGCCGGTTCCCTGCAGCCCACGAGCGCCCGGCTGGGCTGCGCTCACCGCCGCGCAGACTGGCCACGTCCTACTCGCGCTTCGCCGCCCGCTCTGGACTCTGGCTCGGCGGCGGGGTCGGCCGCTTAACACCCACGTCGGCTACCGGCCGGCCCTCCGCCCCGCCTCCCGCGCTGGACTGCCGCCGGCGGGCGGCCCCGCGGGCTCAGGAGCGCCCCCTGCGGCCGGGACGGGCTGCGCTGGGGCCGGGGCCGGGGCGCCGCCCGCCCGCCGGCGAAGCGGAAGTCGGCGCGGTGCGGCGGCGCGCTCGGGCCGGGGGTCGCGCCGGGAGCGGGAGGGGCTGGCGGGGCCAACGGGGCCGGGGGGAGGGCTGGGACCGCGGCCTCCACGTCGCTTTCCTGCCGCTCGGTTCCCGGAGGCCCTCGGTGAGCTCGTCTCTAGTTCGACCTCAGGGCGAGGGCGGGGGCGGGGGCGGGGGCGGGGGCGGGGGGTGTCCGGAGTGAGGACGAGGGACTGAAGTCTTCAGGCTGGTTAGCTTTGCTGGGGCTCGGGGCTCAAGGCCTTCATTTTATATTATAATTGAGTGCCAAAGTACTGGAAAGGTAGTGATGAAAAATAAATTTGCTTATTGCTGGTAAAAACAAAACCCCAAACATTTCCTATTCCGCCCTCCGCGAGGACATCCATCTCCACCGATGACATTTCGGAAAGCACACCCACCAATGAAAACTGTAACTCTAAATGTCCTTTTAGTTTCCAATGAATTATAGGCTAGTTCTATAGCTCTCTGGCATTTTATTAGAAAGCACAATTCCAAGAGTCTGTCGTGCACCAGAAGTAAAGGAATTTTCTCTAGTGCCCCAGGCAAAGACCCGCACAGCTGGAAGGGTCTTGGTCTATTACTGACAGCTGCTCGATGTTAACAGTCACGGCCTTCGGAGTGCTTTGTTTCAAACCTCATGGATTTATTTTCTTTTTCTACACCGTGTTTTCTTCCTTAAACCGTGCTATCGTTTTCTTTTACAATTTTCTGCCCTGTTTGGATGTGGTGTTAGGCTACTGCCAATGTAACTTAAGTGATTTTGGGTGAGGGCCAGTGACAAATATTTGAAGTGACTTGTGTTAGTCCTTAAACACGGGTGCCGAGCTGAATGGACCTTGGGGGAGGGGGGACAGGGGGAGGTGCTGTGAAGGTTCAGAGCTCCTGATAAACAAGGGCCCTCCTCAACCCAGCCCAAGACCGTCTTCTGCTGCGCTTTAGAACTCAGGCTTCCGGAACATAATTTAATTACAGAAGCAAGCCAGGGCGTTTGAGTGACTTGCCCAAAGTGACATGTAACATAACAAGTGGGAAGCAGATCAGGACAGAACCTACGGTATAACGTCCTATAGGACTAGGACTTTCAGTATCACCTGGCCCAGTGGCTTCTGCAAACCAGAAAGATGAGGCCCAGAGGAGCTAATTAGGCCAGGCTTAGATCTCCTATTACAGATTAGAAAGAGCACTGGACTTGGAGCCAGGCCACTTGTGTTAAAATCTCTGTGAACTTTAGTGAGTCATTTAACCCTTTTAAACCCCAGCCTTCACATAACAGCATCTTGGCCTCCTCTGCACCCCCGTGCTGTGGGAGCCTTCGGGGGCAATCCAGCATGGGGGCAGGGGAGGGCGCTGCTACTCCACATCTGGGTCTCCCTGAGTCATCAGCTCCCCCCTGATACTTTGTCCTTTCTGGCTTTAGCACCTTCCTCTCCTACCCTCACAAGGGCTGTCCCAAACTCTCATCACTCTCCCGAAGCCTTTTACATTTCTTCTCTCCCTCACCTCCCCTTAGCAACCCTCAGCCTCAGTTCTGTAAACTAAGAAGCAATCAGGAAGCTTCTGTGCAACTCTTTAACCCCTAATCTGCAAAGCTGCCTTTTTGCACAAACTTTCTTCTCTGCCTGCTGTCTTGCTTGCTGTACCCCCATGGCTGGCAACGATGCTGGTGAAGAAACTGAGGCTTAAAGAGGTCAAGTGACTTGCCCGATGTGCTGGTTAATGATACTAAAAGGAGAAATAATTTCACCACTTGAAGCTTTTGGGCCCTGATACCATATGGGTGTGTTTTAACAAAGTGTTAATTGGAGTGGCAGATAATTCGAAAACATAAATTACTAAGGGGAGAGCTGGGACTCAACCAAGTTCATGTTGTTAACTGCTATACAGTACCTTAATACCTCCCAGAAGGCTTCCTCTTAAAAGCAAGAGGGTTGCAGGAACCAGAAGTTCTTTCTCCTGGAATAGATCTCCCTCCATAATATTTTATAAAATAACCTCAGCTGCTTAAAATCCCTCACAGCAGCGGCCCTATCTGCTATCTTTGCTTTAGGAATAGAGAACTATGTAGATGTAGAAAAGCTTAACATCTCACAGGAGCTCAAAGAAAGGATTGGAAAACCACCTGGTTGGCATTAAATCATGAAAGTGTCCATGCAATCTTTGTCCTAAGGGTAATTCCCCAGCAACCCAATGGCCTCTTGAGAACAGTTTTAGAGTCATGCATCACTGCTCTCCATAGAGGTTAGTCAACCCAGTGGTATTTCAGATCCAGGTTCAAAACAGCAAATAAGTCAATGCACTGACCTCTTTGCTCCAGGCATCTGTTTGCTGAACTTGGGATTGCACAATCCAGGAACATCAGTGAGGCTGGCTCTGGGATGAGAGGGCAGGTATGACGCAGGTCAGAGGTGAGGGGACAGACAGAGTGGAAAAGGGACCTTTTGCTCTTTCAACAGAATTTCACAACGTGCTGGTTAATGATACTAAAAGGAGGAATAATTTCACCACTTGAAGGTTTTGGGCCCTGATACCATGTGGGTGTGTTTTAACAAAGTGTTAATTGGAGTTGCAAATAATTCAAAAATATAAATTATCTCTGATTCAAGGGTACTTTTAGTTAATGAGAAAAAAGAAAAAAGTGCTTTGATTACACAATTTCAACTCCCGTTGAATATTCTTGGCTGCTGATGTAACTTATTGAAAACTCCCTCAAATTGTTTTGGAATCAGGTAGAGTTTGTATTTGAAATAAGCATGGGTTTGGATTTCTGTCTTTCAATGTGGAATAAGGGAGTAATTCGTGTCCCATGAAAGAGTTGTTAGGGCCATGTTTTAAAGGGGGACAATTTCTTTTATTTGTCTTTTCCTTGTCAGCTTTTTAATGGTATGAGCAAAAATAAGAAAAAGAAAGTCAGCAGAGGTGCATGTTTTATGAGCCTTAAGTTTGAATTTGTAAAATATGTGTTAAAAATAAAAGATAATTTATAACAGCAAAGAATTAGGAGAGATGTCCATAAATGGTTAAACTTTAATGGGTTATCAATAAGAGGAAATACTATGCCATAATTTAAAAAATCATATTCTCATATCATATGTTTTAGTACATATTTGTCTGCAAGTAATAGAATGTCCAACTGTCAGTATAGTTATTTTGAATATAAAAATATATCTAGAAGTAGGATGTTCCAGGGTTGATTAATTTAACAGCTCAAAAGTATCTGGGTCCCCTTCTCTGTGATTCTCTTCGCTTTTCCTCATGACCACAAAATGGCTGCCACAGCTCTACCGATCACATTCTCACATGTGACATCCAAAGGCAGGAAGCATTCTCCCATAGTAACTTTTTATCAGAGAAAAATATTTTCCTAGAAGCCCTCTGTCAAACTTCTCCTTATATTTCATTGGCCCAGAACTGGGTCTCATGCTCCCCCAAACGTAAACATTGGGAAGAGAATGAAGTTAACATGATTGGTTTAGAACAGGGGTCAGCAAACTTCTTCTGAAAAGGACCAGCTAGTAAATATTTTAGGTTTTGCAGGGCATACAATCTCTTGCCTCTATTCAACTCTGCTGTTGTAAAGAAACAGCCATAGACGCTGCCAACAGATAAGTGTGGTTGTGTTCTAATAAAACTTTATGAACACTGAAATTTGAATTTCATATACTTTTTACCTGTCACGAAATATTATTCTTCTTTTAACTTCTTTCAACCATTTAAAACTGTACAAATCAAAAACAGAAACAAACAATAAAAACCATTTTGTATGGTTCATGGCCATACAAAAATAAGTGGCAGTCCAGATTTGGCTACCAGGCCATGATTTGTCAACCTCTGGTTTATCCTCTTGGGAATAAGGAGAGACCCACCTTCCCGGAGACATCACCACTGCAGACCTTAAAAAAATAAAATAAAGCAGGGTTCTATTAGGCAATCAAGAAGGTCCCCTACCATATATTTAGGATATGGAAGAATGCTCAGGATATAAATTTTAGAAAGCAGATTACATGTCAATATGGACTGGATGATCCCAACTAATTCTGCCTGTTGAAATCCCTGCTGTTCACCAAGACCTATATTAGACATGGCTCCTCAAATGCCTTTCCTGGTCCCCGGTCCTCCTAAACAAATTAGATCACTGCTTCCTATCAAACTTTCCTAACAAATTTTTATTTAGCACCGATCATGTGCTAGGCTCTTTGTCAACCCAAACTGAGTGCTGGAAGTACAGAATGAGAGAGACAATGGCTAGCCTTAAAGAGACCTCAGTCCAAGCAGAGGAGGAAGAAACAAATAATTATAATTCAGGGAGGGCATGCAGCAAGAGAGGTACGAGTAGTGTAGCATCTCGGAGAAGGGCATGAATAAAAGATGGAAAAGAGGGTTTCAGGGGAGGCCCCTAGGAGACCCCCATATCAGGGTGGGTTCTGAAAGACAAAGTGGCCCTTTTTTAAGAGGAGGAAAGTCTGTTGATGTACCACCCAGGGCTCTTAGCTGCAATCAACAGAAGCTAGCTCTGGCTGATAGAGCACAAAAGCAGCTGGTTAAAAGGATGCTGGGTGACTCTCACCGCCCCTGAGTGGGGAGATGGTACTTCCTGAAGAACTTGAAACAAGTCCTCAAACCCACTGCAGAGCTGGTCATCCGTGGAACCCATGCTGCAGCTCCTTCCGAGCTCTAGATGTTATAGTTTGTACCACTGTCCCATTTGTGCCAGGGCCTCAGCTTTGTAGCTACTGCTCTTCCAAAGCTGGGCACCTTCGTTCCCAGCTCTGCCTAGTAAGTCAGTGCCACGCCATGTTCACTGCCTTGTGTTTCTCATTCCAAATTGATGTCTCCTGTAGATGCAGCTGATGATTGGAGCCTGGGTCACGTGCCTGGACCCTGATCTGTAAAGGGGGGGCTGGGAGTGTGGGGTTTCTGGCTTCTGTCTTGGAGAGGCAGGACTCGCTTGTTAGGAAATTCCCTGAATGTAGGTTGGGTTTTCAGACAATTTTAAGCAGCCAGAAAACATGACACATGCCCACTCCAGATGGGCCAAGCATTCCTGTCTGGGGAAACGGCACGTCTGAAGGCACAGAGGTATGAAGCAGGACAGCATGTTTGGGGAACTATAGCAGTTTGGCTCTGCTGGAGTATAAAGCAGGGAGTGCTGGCAGGTGGGGCTCAGAGGTGGGAAGAGCCACCTGCAGAGTTCTCAGGGCCGCTGTTCTCTAATCTACTCAGTGTCCCCAGCTAAGGCACAGAAGCTGTGATTTACACCTTGCCTGGCCCAGGGCTTTGGCCATGGTGGGTTTTAGTCACTATCTGTTGATATGAATCATTATAATAAATCTGTTGGATTGCATCATTGTTGTAAAATTTACCAGTATGAAAGTTGCCGGCGTATACAGTTCTTTCTCTTGTGTGTGTGTGCTTGTGTACACATGTGTCTTTCCCCACAACTGGGCCTATCTCCAACGGATACTTTTCTAAAGGCTAATTTGCTTTCAGTACGAGAAGTATGCAATTACTAACTTTTAGAGCTGCGTCCATATTCTTTGATGATGTCTTCATTTGAATGTAAGATCAAAACCATTTTTAAAAAGTCATAAAATATGGCTTGAGAAATAGAATGAACAATAATCCATCTCATAGTAAAATAAATGGAAAACATTATCAAACTTGCAAATCGTTTACACTTACCAAATTAATAATCCAAAGTAAGCAGTGCAAGCATTTTATATTTTTTTTAAACAAAATAACCGTAAAGGCCATTTCTTTTTGCCTTTATTTTTTCTATTTAGATTATTAAAATCTGCAAAATCTACTTATCATTGGTTCTATTATCTTCAAAATACAAACATATCAAAAGTATCTTATGAATAAATTTTCTCCTGTAGGTCCCCCTTGTCCTTTCTCATCTTCACATCTACAGCAATCAGGTATATGCCTTCAAGTTTTCCGAGGCAACAAGCATTAAATTCAGCTTGAACTATCAAAGAAGTGCTGCCATCAGCTCGGGACCTTAATATATAGTATCTTCACAGTCAGATCTGGGGGAACAGTTCCTAGTTTGGTCACTATTAACCAGAGCAGGCCAGGTGACACAAATGATGGCAGAACAGTTGCCTTGGTAACCATCATGCTATGCATCAAGCCCACAGTTCTTAAATCTTTCTTCTTCTCTCACGTATTGGGTGGGCCAGAAGGTTCCTTCGTTTTTTTCCGTGAGATGACTCTAGTAGCACTTAGATGTCTTTAACTCCATTCAAAACAATTTTGTTAGATTGTATGTGACAGCTGTCATATCAGTGTGTATTTTATAAAAGACATCAAAATTGGTGAATTTTTGTGTAGCCATTTTAATATTGGACATGGAAGGGGAAAAAGCCACATTTTCGGCATATTATGCTTTATTATTTCAAGAAAGGTGAAAACGCAACTGAAACGCACAAAAAGATTTGCGCAGTGTACGGAGAAGTTGCTGTGACTGATCGAACGTGTCAAAAGTGGTTTGCGAAGTTTCGTGCTGGAGATTTGTCGCTGGACGATGCTCCGTAGTTGGGTAGACCAATTGCAGTTGATAGTGATCAAACTGAAACAGTAATTGAGAACAATCAGCGTTATACCACGCGGGAGCTAGCTGACATTCTCAAAATATCCAAATCGAGCGTTGAAAATCATTTGCACCACCTTGGTTATGTGAATCACTTTGATGTTTGGGTTCCAATAAGTTCAGCGAAAAACACCTTCTTAACCATATTTCTGCATGCGATTCTCTACTCAAACGTAAGGAAAATGTTCCATTTTTAAAACAAATTGTGACGGGCGATGAAAAGTGGATACTGTACAACAATGTGGAATGGAGGAGATCGTGGGGCAAGCGAAATGAACCACCACCAACCACACCACAAAGGCTGGTCTTCATCCAAAGAAGGTGATGCTTTGTACATGGTGGGATTGGAAGGGAGTCCTCTGTTATGAGTTTCTTCCAGAAAACCAAACGATTAATTCCAACAAGTACTGCTCCCTATTAGACCAATTGAGAGCAGCACTTGACGAAAAGCATCCGGAATTAGTCAACAGAAAACGCGTGATCTTCCACCAGGATAACGCAAGACCGCAGGTTTCTTTGATAAGCATGCAAAAACTGTTACAGCTTGGCTGGCTGGGAAGTTCTGATTCATTCTCTGTATTCACCAGACACTGCACCTTCAGATTTCCATTTATTTCAGCCTTTACAAAATTCTCTTAATGGAAAAAATTTCAATTCCCTGGAAGACTGTAAAAGGCACCTGGAACAGTTCTTTGCTCAAAAAGATAAAAAGTTTTCAGAAGATGGAATTATGAAGTTGCCTGAAGAATGTCAGAAGGTAGTGGAACAAAAGGGTGAATACGTTGTTCAGTAAAGTTCTTGGTGAAAATGAAAAATGTGTCTTTTTATGTAAAAAACCAAAGGCACTTTTTGGCCCACCCAATATTTTGTTCACTGTGGTCAGTGGGAGATTTGAAGTTTGTCTCTATTCTCTTGTGGAGAATCCCCTTCTATGAGCCAAACAAAACAACCAAAGAAGGAAAGCTGTATATTGTATGCCCAGAAGGTTGTGTATATTGATTACTTATTTATTTATTTTCATATATCCACTCTTTTTTATTTCTTTATTTTTTACTTTTTAAAAAAAATATTTATTTATTTGGCTGTGCCGGGTCTTATTTGCAGCACACGGGATCTTCGTTGCCTCATGCGGGATCTTTAGTTGTGGGGTGTGGGATCTAGTTCCCTGACCAGGAATCAAACCTGGGTCCCCTGCATTGGGAGCGCAGAGTCTTAACCACTGACCACCAGGGAAGTCCCTATCTACTCTTTTTTAGATTTCCTTCCCACTTAGGTCACCAGAGATCATTGAGTAGAGTTCCCTGTGCTACACAGCAGGTTCTCATGAGTTATCTATTTTATACATAGCGGTGTATATATGTCAATCCCAATCTCCCAATTCATCCCACCACCCCCCCCTTGATCATTTACTACAGGGTTAAAAATTACACATGTGATTTAACACCAAAAATATGACGGGGTGCTGGGTAGGATTTTTCTTGTCCAAACTGATGCTAAGATTCAATGCTTAGAGGAAGGGCATTCCAGAGAGAGCCACCACAAGGGGCTAATAGCGCCTCCTTGTAGGGTTAAGCCCGAGGTGTCAGACCTGCTGCTTCCTCATCCATCAGCCCGACCCTCCTTGCCCAAGCTCCGCCATCCCAGCCTCCTCTTCCATCACTGGGAGAGGAATTGATTAAGTGGGTGAGGGGAGAGGTTAGTCATGAATCACAGGCCACCTGGGGGAGAGGGGGCAGGGAGGGTGCAGGGCTTGTGTCGAGAAGCTTATTCCTTCCTCCTCTTCACAAAATCATTTGGGTCACCAGGACATTGAAAGGAATCCACCTAGCTCTCTCCCCAGCTGGCCACTAGTGCACTTACTGTCCAAGCAGAGCTGAGCATGGTGAGGGGGTCTTGGAAGAGCTTGTCTTGGGACAGCTGGTGTACAGGCGTCTCATGAACATGAGGACTGGTGTCTATTTCTCACAGAGAGATTCTGAAGGTGGGGAGGCTTGGCCAGCTGGTTTGAAGGAACAGTGGCCTGGTGAAGGGTAGCAGGGTTCTCAGTGGTTCCCATGATTCCCCATGAAGGAGAATGGTACAGGAAGGGGAGGAGACGCAGGACTGCCCAGGGAGCCAAAGGAGGTGGTACCCCACCAGAAGAGGGCATTTGGGGGTGAGCTAACAGCAGCAGCAGGAAGCGTGGCTGCCCTTCTCTGAGGAGGTGCTTCACCATGGAGAGGGCGGGGGCGACCCTGCACACCATCCCTTAGGAAGCATCCCTTTGCTTCATATACTAACTATATGTCTAAATAGTTACATTTAAATAGAATCACAAATGAATTAGAATTAAGAACACCAACAACAAAAAAGGCAAGCCTGCCGTTTCTATCCCCTTCCTGCCCCATCCTTGAGGAGCTTGAGAGGAAGGGGAGGAGGAGAGAAATTGGAGGTGAAATTGGATTGGACTGAATTATCATAACCAAAGGATCCAAAAGTTCTGAGATTAACCTGACCACCCTATTTTATTTTTTAAAATTTTTATTTATTTATTTTTTATTTTTGGCTGCGTTGGGTCTTTGTTGGTGTGCGCAGGCTTTCTCTAGTTGCCGCGAGCGGGGGCTACTCTTCATTGCGGTGTGCGGGCTTCTCATTGCGGTGGCTTATCTCGTTGTGGAGCACGGGCTCTAGGTGCGTGGACTTCCGTAGTTGTGGCACACGGGCTCAGTAGTTATGGCTCGTGGGCTCTAGAGCGCAGGCTCAGTAGTTGTGGCGCATGGGCTTGGTTGCTCTGCAGCATGTGGGGTCTTCCCGGACCAGGGCTTGAACCCATGTCCCATGCATTGGCAGGCAGGTTCTTAACCACTGTGCCACCAGGGAAGTCCTGACCACCCTATCTTAAAATGCAACCCAGGCCCTCCTTCCTCTGCTGCACATTTCATTTTCTGTAGCACATTATGTGCTATATATTTTACTTATTTATTATGTTTTATTACTGTGTTTCTCTTCCTCTCTCACCTCTACCTTCATCCCAAAAATGTAAACTCCTCAAGAGCAAGAATCTTTGTTTCTAACTGATGTTTCCCTAGCATCTAGAATTATACTGTCCATTTTGGTAGCCCCTCGTTACATGTGAGTACTTAATTACAATGAAGTAAAGTTTAAAACTCAGTGCTTCAGTTGTACTAGCCACATGGAGGTGCTCAAGAGCCACCTGTGGCTAGTGGCTACCATATTGGTCAGGACAGATATAGACTATTTCATCACCACCAAAATTTTATTGAACATTACTGACCTGGAACAATACCTGGCATGTTGTAGAGCTCAATACGTATTTGTAGAACAAATGACTGAATGGCTGAGATGTTTTAAGACAAGATAGGCCAGTGGTTAAGAGAAGAGTATCTAGAGGCAAATTGCTCTACTATTAGTAGTTGTGTAAACTTGAGTAAATTAAGTCTGTGCACCCATCATTAGGCAATTAGCTATTTATGAACATTTTAAAAGTGTTTTTAGGGAATTCCCTGGCGCTCCAGTGGTTAGGACTTTGTGCTTTCACTGCAGGGGGCACAGGTTCAATCCCTGTGGGAACTAAGGTCCCACCAGCCGTGTGGTGCAGCCAAAAAAAAAAAATGTGCTTTTAGAAAATTGATTATTCTTTGCAAACACAGACAGATATAACCACTGAAAGGATACACAAATAAAGGGATACATCCAGTCTTTGGAAGGCCCAGTATATTTGAGGCAACGTGGCCTAGAGATTAGCACAGGCTCTGGAGTCAGAGGCCTGAGGGGGAAATCCCAGTATCTGTTCTTCCACTGGGGTGAGAATAAAGAGAGAGATTCAGTTCTACCAACTGTTGTGTTAAGTACCACGCCGCCCATGCCTGTGCCTCTCAGCCCGCCATTTTTACGCTCCATGTGGTCTCACCAATGAAGACTTGCACGTGCCACATTCTAACCCTCTCTTTCTCATAGGATCCTTTCCTCACGGTGTGTAAAATACTAAAGCATGGCATTCAACTAATCCCCAAATAAAAATCCATTATTCAAAGCATTATTCAACACCTCTCTTCCAAGCTTTGTGCTAAGCTCTGGAAATCTGGAGATGAAAAGCAAAGCTTCATCTCCCAAGTAGCTTCTACTGTGGGGAGGGAAGACAGTTTACTGAGAATTATAGAGGCATGTCAAAGGTGCTGGCGAGCAACAGAGAAAGGGCACATAACCCACCCCAGGAAACCAGGAAGGGCATCTGGAGAAAGTGATAGCTGAGTTTTGAAGTATTAGTAGGAGTTATGAGTAGGAGTTTCAAAGGAGGGAACAAACCATACAATTGCAAGGAGGGGAAAGCAGTACGGAAAAGTCTGGGAGCCTTGATGCTTCAGTGCAGAGTAGGAGGTGAGGGGAACAGGAGCAGGGCTGCTCTGTAAGGGTCCCACGTGCCCAGCTAAGAGTGTTGAGTTTATTCAGAGAGTGGGAGAGGGAGCCATTGAGTAAAGTAGGCATTCTTCATGTGAATGTGGATGTGTGGAGAGGTAGCACACAGAGGAGGTTGAAAGCATGGACTCTGGAATTGGACTGTCCTGTCCTCCCATTTGATGGCTTTGTGATGGTGGGCAACTTCTTTAAGCCTCAAATTCCTCATCTTAAAGAGCGGAGAATGGGGCTTCCCTAGTGGCACAGTGGTTAAGAACCTGCCTGCCAATGCAGGGGATACAGGTTCGAGCCCTGGTCCAGGAAGATCCCACATGCTGCAGAGCAACTAAGCCCATGCGCCACAACTACTGAGCCTGCGTGCCACAACTACTGAAGCCCGCGCACCTAGAGCCCATGCTCCGCAACAAGAGAAGCCACCACAATGAGAAGCCCACGCACCGCAACGAAGAGTAGCCCCCGCTCTCTGCAACTAGAGAAAGCCCGCATGCAGCAATGAAGACCCAACGCAGCCTAAATAAATATATAAAATTAAAAAAAAAAAAAAACCAGGGGAGAATGGTGCTACCTGTGTCATGGAATTTTGTGAAGATGAGATAATACATATAAAGCACTTAGTACAGTGACTGACACATAGTAAGTGGTCCATAAATGCTAACTATCGTTATCAATCACTGGAATAATTGATAATTAGGTTTCTTGTTTGCCTCATTTTTACAGTAAATGAATTAATTTTATCACAATGATAGGAATTTAACATGTTGTTTTTTGTACCCTAATAAAAAATAGAAACGTTTGCTTATTCATTCAACAAATAGTGATTGACCATAAATGGTGTACCAGGCACTGTTCTAGGCTCTGGGGATAAAGCAGTTAACAAGGCTGACCAAGGTCCCTGCTTCCATATCCTAGTCGGAGAGGCTAATGTAAATAAATAAAAAACAGGATTGACAAGATCTGTAAACTCTACGAGGCAGGGAGCTGGTCTGTTTGTACTCTGATGTATCTCGAGTGCATGAGATAGCGCCCCCTGCAGGCATTCAATGAATGTGTTGAGTGAATGGAAAATCATTTCAGGTAGTGATGAGTGCTAGGGCCACGTGATGGAGCCGGCAGGTTGCCTTCACTAGATGTGAAAGTGACTGACAAAGGGACTGGTCAGCTAAGTCAAGAAGATGTGAAGGAGCCAATCACGGAACAATCTTTGAGAAGAATATTCCAGGCACAAGAGTATTTCATGCCAAAGCTAACAGTCCTGAAGCAAGGCTCTACAGAGAACAGGAAGAGGGCCCAAGTTACTGGGGTGCAGTGAGCAAGGGGTACAGAGAGGTAGGGAAGGAGGTCAGAGCTGTAGGCTAGGGCTGGTCATTTACCACATTTATGCCTATTTCCTTGCCCTGCACAGACCCCACCTGGTAAGATTTTCTCTTCCTTACTTCACAGTGTCTGTGGAATAGATTGCTTCTTATGTTGGCTGCTCTCACTCTTGTGTAATAGAAATATCTTTTGATTGGCACTTTATCTGCTCAGTGTTTCTGGCTGTGTTGGGTTTATTTTGTGAGATTTGATGTAGTGATAAAGTGAAATCTTGCCCTCTGGGGGAAAAAATTCTAAGTGCAAGGGGGAGACTTCAAGATTTTAAATTGGTGGAAAAAATGGCCTAAATTAAGTTATTAAGGATCACTTTGCTGGTTGGGTAGAGAAGAAATTGTAGGAGAGTGAGAATGAGGGGAAGGGGACCAGGCAGGTGACTAGTGAAGCAGTCAAGGCCCAAGACAATGAGGGCCTGGACTTGGGGTCTAGATGGTGGGAAGAGGGATGATGGGACCCCCAGCACAGGCTCTGATCACTGTAGTCTTTTGGTGGAAGTGTGCGCATGTGCGTGCACACAGACACACACACACACACACGCACACACACACACACGGTATACATGTTTTATGTAACATGAGATTATTCTCGCCGCCAGAGGGCACCTGAACGTTACAAATGTCTCCAAGGGTCAGAGCACATTAACTCAGGCAGAGAAGCAGTTTCCCCGAGGGCACAAGTTGAGAGGGCCAGGAAAGCAAAGAGAAAACAATCTCAGCTGAAGCTACAGCCTTTGCTTATTGGAACTTGAAACGTCTTCTTTTAAAAATTATATTTTCTTGCGATAGCTCGCATAATAAGCCAGTAATTTGGGCTTTCATATATTACTGTTAGTTAAATGATACGGCCAGTCCTCCCAGTGGATGGATGGGAGAGAGGGAGTCTGACAGACAGGAGCTGGGAAGGGAAGGCTCATTTGCAGAGGAGCCTTTGGCCAGGGTGCCAGGCCCGGCTGAGGCCCAAAACAGGGCGGCTCGGAGAAGCCCGAGGGCAGCAGAGAGAAGGGCGCCTGGAGAGAATGAGTATGAAAAGGTGTGGGGATGGGGCGACCGGGGAACTTTCAGACACTTCAGAACATGGCCCGAGGACAGTTTTGCCTGGAAACACCTCTGTCATCTCCAGAGATCACTTGCTAAGTGCTGTTTCACCATAATTCTCTGTCTTCTGCTGGGCAATACACGTTAGCATATGATCCTGGTCTTTGATAAACTTAAAAGTCCAAAGCAATTTTATATATAAATATACTGAGAATGAGTCATTTTACACAGAGAGGGAAAAAGCAAGCATCTAGACGTCTAATTTGAAGGGCACAAAACCACTTCCTTTTCCATCTCATCTTTCATAAACGCTGCCACGGCGTGTCTCAAAGCCCCCTCCCCTCTTACCTTGTCCTTGGCTTTGAGCACTGAAAAGACTTTTGAGTCTTGTGAAAAGACTCACGTCATCGGGGAGGCTTCTCCACCTGGGCCCCCCAGGAGCCTGTGCCTGTGTCACTTTGCACCGTTGCCTTCTGTGTCTTGTCACACCACCTGCTAACCTAAGTGCGACCCCGCCCAGATCACCAGCCCCTTGAAGCAGGAATGAATTCTTACTCATTTTTGTATTCCAAGGATACTAAAACCTTATTTTCACATAACAAGAACTACATGTTTATGCTGATCCCATATATCTCTATTTATTTTATATAGGTACACATATATATTCATCTATTTTAGGCTGTGTTTGATACTCTAGTTTGCCCTGGTTTATAAACTAGAGTAGCTGGGAATATATGTATATACAGGGAGAAGATAAAAATTTCCCACTTTGGAAGGTGTGGAGACACTCTTACTCCACCTCTGAAAAAAGACAAATACTCCATCTAACAATCTGCCCCACACAGCCATGGCCCACCCAGACCAGGAAACCTCGGGACAGGCTTCACCCCAGCTGAGCCGTCCAGCCTCATTCTCTACCTCCTTCTGTGCCTTTAGCTGGTACACTGCCTTTGAAAGATGCCTGTAATAATTTAACACTTCTGCGAGTGGGGTCACAAGTATATTGAAATGGTTAGCTAAAACTGCTGGATAAGTGGGTTTATTCTGCAGGCTTATTTCACAAAGAACAAACCTCAGTGCCTCTGGCGACCTGGCTAGTTGGATTTTCAAATATTTCAAATTCTTGGACTCCTTGTTACATGATGTCATCTTCTGCTGTGACACACAATTACCCTGCATCGGATCATCCTGATGTTATTCAGAAATTTGAGAGACATAGAGAACGGACTTGTGGTTTTCAAGGGGGAGATAGGGATGAGGGAGGGATGGATTGGGAGTTTGGGATTAGTAGATGCAAACTGTATACAGGATGGATAAACAACAAGGTCCTACTGTATAGCACAGGAAACTATATTCAATATCCTGTGATAAACCATAATGGAAAAGAATATGAAAAAGAATGTATATAAACCTATAACTGAATCACTTTGCTGTACAGCAGAAATTAACACAACGTTGTAAATCAACTATATTTCAATAAAATAAAATTTTTAAAAAAGAAAATTAAGTGAGATAACAGATATAAATTGTTTAGTGCTCAATATGGCAGTTAATCTTGTTATTATCATTAATTACTACACTGCAGATATATATGGCACCTCCCAATTTTGTTGGAAAAGTTTTACTTTTTTGTACTCTTTTACATAGACGCATTGAAAATTGATTTAAAGTTGATTTTAGGGAAGAAGGATAATTTTGCACATCAAATAAAGTATACTGATTCTATGAAATGGAAATATTAAATCGTAAATCCTGGATATTCAACAATGTCTACCTACATATAAAGTAGGTAAACAACAAAGTCCTACTTTATAGCACAGGGAACTGTATTCAATATCTGTAATAAACCATAACGGAAAAAAAAACAATGTCTACCAACCCTGAAAATAAAATAGAAAATTGTATAGCTAAAAATAAATATATTGGTATCAATGTAAACTAGTATATAATAGACAACAAAGCAACATATTTATTGGAAAATGAAGTCACATATACAGGCGATGCTAGTGATTGAAAAGCAATTCATAATGTAGATTAAATTTGATTGCATATGAAGTATATGCAGACAGAGCAAGTCTAATGTAAAGTAGAATAAGACAATTAGCAAGGGCTTCCCTGGTGGCGCAGTGGTTGAGAATCTGCCTGCCAATGCAGGGGATACGGGTTCGAGCCCTGGTTCTGGGAAGATCCCACATGCCGCGGAGCAACTAGGCCCGTGAGCCACAACTACTGAGCCTGCGCGTCTGGAGCCTGTGCTCCGCAACAGGAGAGGCCTCGAGAGTGAGAGGCCCGCGCACCGCGATGAAGAGTGGCCCCCACTTGCCGCAACTAGAGAAAGCCCTCGCACAGAAACGAAGACCGAACACAACCAAAAATAAATAATAAATAAATTAAAAAAAAAAAAGACAATTAGCAAACATTTTGATGGATGCATGAGCAAGTAGTCACAGTACCTGTAAAACTCATCTGTGCTGTGACATTTGTGTTCCACTCTCCTGGCACTGGGGAGAAGTGGCTTCTCTATTTGTCCTATTGTGATCCACTAGCATGAGCAGTTTGGCAGCAAATGTCAGATTAGCAGAATATTTCTAACTTTTCCTGTATCTTTCTAGGTGTGTTATTCATTTAGATATTTCCCAGATGTATTATTTACTCAGATGTAGGGTGTTTCATAGAATTAGCATAGTAATTTTTGTTTAAAACTTTTTTCTTTTGGCTGTGCTTTGCAGCTTGTGGGATCTTATTTCCCCTACCAGGGATCGAACCCGGGCCCCCTGCAATGGAAGTGCGGAGTCCACTGGACCACTGGACCACCAGGGAAGTCCCTAGCATAGTAATTAAATAATGTAGGAAATGAAACTGGGATAGATTAGATAGTATGGGAAGGAAGTTCATGAAGATGAAGTGAAATTACTTGTACCATTAAGCTAAACTGCTATTTTAATATCTTTGTTGCTCTTTTGTAACATTGTATAACTTAGCCTGTTTTCAATATTTCTATATAATTATTAATACTATGCATAACAGTTTTACAGTTTAGTGAACCACCAGTTATTGAATCGCACTTCTAACCTGTTAGCTAACAAATTTCAAATTATCATTTATTCATGGAGTGCTTTGGAATTAGAGTGTATATATCATTTGAGTGGAGTGTGTGTGTGTGTGTGTGTGTGTGTGTGTATGTGTGTGTTACATGGCAATAAATATAACTATCACATTGGACTCGAGGTGGCTATCAGCACAGGCTTCAACCACTGTATTCTGGCAGCTGGCCCAACCCTTTCCCTTTGTATCTGGTGACACCCGAGGGCAGGTCTAATTCTCAGAGCTGGTCCTTCCTGTCTGCCCATCCTGCTGCAGAGAGCCAACAATGCCTATCTATGTGTCAGGATATGACCCCTCCTAAACTCTCAGGCTCCCCTCACCCAAGGATGTACTATAATCAGAACATTTGAAAAACTCTTCTCAATATCGAATGCTACATGCACATATTGCTTTACAACACAATTGATGCAATATCAATATTCCTTTTACTTAGATTTCCGCCTTTGAATCATAGATTCCAGAGGTCTGCCGCACCATGAATTGACTGGAATCAATATTCTCCTGATTTAAAAAAATTCTTTCATTTCATTTTCTTTAGCATCTGCAAGTAGAAATATATTACAGTTCTTAAAAACAACAGCAATATATTCTCCCTGGACTATCTGATAAGGGTTGACTGATGAAAGTTCACCGTTAGGTCCAGAAGTAGTAATTGCTGAAAAAAGTTGGCTTTGGTGCTCTCCAGGTGTGCCCCATTTAAAATCATAAGGCATTCTTATAAAGAACAGTGTTTACTAGCCTTCTCAATAATTTAGCATCAACCAAAATTGTTTTCTGCAGGAGCTTTGGAGTTGGCGAACACATCTATGTGCTGGGAGGGTGCAAAATTTTATATAAATTGAAATATGAACTTCTTAAAAGACCATCAAGATGGTTGGAAATGGAAAAAAAGAACCCCGGCAGAACAGACTGGTAAAGTGAATGGGCTTAATTAAAAGTTGGCCAAGATGTGGTGGTAGCCCTCCTTCTCCTCTTTCACCTCCACCTCTACTTCCACCTCCTTCTTCTCCTTCTGCTTCCTTCTCTTCTTCCCTCTTCCTATTACTCCTTGTTCCTCTTCTGTTTGAATATTGTTTTCATTATGAAACATAACATGTGACCAGGAGAGTCCATGAAGCTGAAATTATGGTTTAAATAATTACTATAAACACAAATCCATGCAGTCATCACCAGCTCAAGAAAAAGACAGTTACCCGCTCTCCTGTGTGTCCCACCCCACTTATAACCTCTCCAACTCCCCAATTCTTTTCCTTTTCCTTTAGAATTTTACCACTATGTGTGCATATCTCAACAGTATTATTTGATCTTACCTGTTTTTGACTTTTATGTAAGTGTAATCATACTATAGGAATTTTAGTGGCTTGCTTATTTTCATTTACTGTAATGATTTATGTTACTGTGTATAACTGCAGTTTACTTATTCTCATTGCTATATAATACTCTATTGTGTATACCACATTTTATTTATCCATTCTACTGTTGGTGGACTTTTGGGTTGTTTCCAGTTTAGGCTATTAAGAACAATGCTGCTAAGAACATTAAAAAAAAAAAAAAAAGATGTGATGGTAGCAGGTCTCCAAAGATGGTCCCAATGAGCCACTCCTCCTGGAATTTGTTTATTTTTAAAGATTTATTTATTATTTATTTATTTATGGCCACGTCGGGTCTTAGTTGCGGCACGTGTAATCTTTGTTGAGGCGTGTGGGATCTTCGTTGTGGTGCGCGGGCTTCTCTCTAGTTGCGGTGTGTGGGTTTTCTCTTCTCTAGTTGTGGCGTGCGGGGTCCAGAGCGCGTGGGCTCTGTAGCTTGCGGCACATGGGCTCTAGGTGAGGTGCACGAGCTCAGTACTTGTGGCCCCGCAGCATGTGGGATCTTAGTTCACTGACTAGGGATCGAACCCAAGTCCCCTGCATTGTAAGGCAGATTCTTTACCACTGGACCAGCAGGGAAGTCCCTACTTCTGGAATCTGAAGGGAAATGTAGTTCCCTCCCTTAGAATCTGGGCTGGCCCTGTGACTCATTTTTTTACCAATAGAATGTCATAGAAGTGATGTTATGTGACTTCCAATGCTAGGTCATAAAAAGCTGTGCAGCTTTAGCCTGCGTCTGTGGAACCCTCACGGCAAGGCAAGCCAGCTTGCATGTAAGAAATTCAAATACCCTAAGGTGCCATGCTGTGAGGAAGCCCAAGCTAGCCAAGTAGAGAGGTGTAGGGAAGGAAAAGGATCTCTTTTCCATTTACCCATTGTAGGTTCATTGGCTGGGTCTCTGTAAATTAGACTGACAAAAGAGAGGTTAACAAGAGAAAAACAAATAGAAGTTTATTAACACATGCATCATGCATACACATGGGAGCACTCAGAGATGAGTAACTCAAATGAGTGGTTATAACTCAGGGTTATAGAGCATCTTAACAAAAAAGCAGTACATTTTTAGAGACGGATGAAACCAAAGCGAAAGACTTTGAGTTTCTAGGGCAGCAGATCGTGAGAAGGCAAATATATGGGGGAACTAACAGAAGTTAGAGGTTAGTGAGTAAAGTTGGTTATGTGGATTCCTTTAGTGTCATCTCTGGGCTGACAAGCATCTAGAGTTGTTTTCAGTGATTAATTTTTGTTCTTCCTGGTAGAGGAGGGTGGGGACATCTCTACAAATTTATGTCCTGCTTTTGGGCAAACAGAGGGAAGGCAGAGAGGTTTTTTTGTGTTTGCTTCTTCTCAAATGCTTACAGCTCAAAATAATCTTTATACCAAAGAGGGATATTTTGGGCTGGCATATTCTGCTATCTCTCAGAGGCCATGTAGAAAGAGAGAGAGAGAGAGAGAGTTGCCCAGCCAGCCCATTTCTTCCAGCCATTCCAGCTAAGCCATCAAATATGTGAATGAAAAAGCCATGTTGGACATCCAGTCCAGACTAGCTGCTATCTGACTGCAACCACATGAGAGACACCAAGCAGGAACCACCCAGCTGAGCCCAGTCAACCAGAGAGCCATGAGAGATAATAAATTGTTGTTTTAAGCCATTTAATTAAGTTTTGGGGGTGGTCTGTTATGTAGCAATCGATAACTGGGATGTAGAATGATTTTGTTTTTTTCATTTTCATGGCAGGCTTATGGAGTCAGTTAGTGTAGAATTTCATGAGATATTTAGGACAAAGTCACTGATGTATGTCTGGACCTATTTCAGTTGATTTGCTGCCCCTTGCCCAAGGCACATTGCTCTAGAAAGTGCACTTCAAGGGGGCACTGGGAAGAAAATGACTGGTGAATCAACGCCAGAAAAGAAGGAGGACGAAAAACATTTTCTTTTAGACTACGTTTTTGTCACTTTCATAAATGATTGCTCTGCACAATTGCACAAGTTACGGTTTTTCAAAGGACAGATCTATTCTTATTTTTCTCAGAATGTATTGAAGTTCTCTTGTGGTTTAATTTGTGGCCAGTTAGAGCTACTCTATTAATTATCCTTATTGTGGTAATCATTTCATGATGTATGCAAGTCAAATCATTATGCTGCACACCTTAAACTTACACAGTGCTCGTTGTCAATTATATCTCAACAAAACTGGAGGAAAAACAAACACCCCCCCACCCCCAAATAGAGTGCATTTCTTTTTTTTTTTTTTTTTAAATATTACAGTGTTCTGTAGACCTCCCTTGCTATATGTTCGGTCTTTTTGATACATGTATATAATATGTATTTGTATACGTATAGTAACACTAATCTTCATTTATCAATTTCCCCCCCTCCTTTCCTTTTAATTAATTAATTTATTTATTTTTGGGTGTGTTGGGTCTTCGTTTCTGTGCGAGGGCTTTCTCCAGTTCCAGCGAGCGGGGTCCACTCTTCATCGCGGTGCGCGGGCCTCTCACTGTCGCGGCCTCTCTTGTGGCAGAGCACGGGCTCCAGACGCGCAGGCTCAGTAGTCGTGGCTCACGGGCTTAGTTGCTCCACGGCATGTGGGATCTTCCCAGACCAGGGCTCGAACCCGTGTTCCCTGCATTGGCAGGCAGACTCTCAACCACTGCGCCACCAGGGAAGCCCTAGAGTGCATTTCTTGTAGGCAGAAAAAAAAAAAAAAAAAAAAGGAAAGCATCCTTGAGTATACTGTGTTTAGCATTGTCACAAAAGTTCTGCCAGAGCTAGTGGATCTTAGCAAGATCTGTTCAACGTAAGCTGTGTTTTCAGCATCACAAAAATTTCCCCACCAGGGCTTCTCTGGTGGCGCAGTGGTTAAGAATCCACCTGCCAAGGCAGGGGACACAGGTTTGAGCCCTGGTCCGGGAAGATCCCACATGCCGTGGAGCAACTAAGCCCGTGCACCACAACTACTGAGCCTGCGCTGTAGAGCCCGAGAGCCACAGTTGCTGAAGCCCATGCTCTGCAACGAGAAGCCACCTCAACGAGAAGCCCCAGCACGGCATCGCCCGCTCATCACAACTAGAGAAAGCCCACGTGCAGCAATGAAGACAACGCAGCCAAAAATAAATAAATAAAATAAATAAATTTATTTAAAAAAATTCCCCACCAATTTTGATTCGTTTTTGAAGCGGCAGGGAAAATGTTGATGCTAATAGTCAACCGACAGTATGGAATTCTAAGCTAGAGGTTGCCATGTGACCTACTAGCCGGCATTTTTCACCCGGGTGTGTAGGCTCATGCCCTTCCAGATCTGAGAATCCCTCATCTCTTCTGGGCCACTGTTCACTGCCTTCATACGGGGCAGGAGAAAGCCAGGTCTTTCTCTTGCATTTTTTTTTTTTTTTTAATCTCTAAGGCCATTTTAGATCAATGAAATATATGTCTCATGTTTTGACTCTCCGTCAAAAACAGAGACTGAAAAGAAATACTAATTTATCGGACAGCATGTCCCATGTTAATTTTGTTTTTTAACCTCCTTGGTGGCCATGGATCATTTTGAGAATATGATGAACGCTGTGGATCTTCTCCCCCTAACGCCGCACAGTAGGGTCTGTTCTGCGCCTCATCTTACTGGCCCCATCAGCGGTATTTTGCACAGATGATCGCTCCCTCCACTCTCAGCTCTCGGGTCAGGGCCCCGTCCCCAGCGCCACCCCCTTGCTGACCTCAGTTGACTCCACCTCTGGGATGGGGCCAGAATCGCCGAGGGCGGGGAGGAGTCGCCTGGAGACAGCGGGCTCGGCCGCGGGCGCACCCGGAACACAATTAGCAGCCCCTGTTGTCCGCCGGCACACGAAGCGAGAGGAGCGCGTCGGGCTGGGGAACGGAAGCGGGAGTTGGGGGGCGTGTTTGTCAGAGGACGCGTCGTCTCCCCTGTGTGCCCTATTCTGTTTGTTTCTCCGCGATGTTTCCGAGGGTCTCGGCTCTCCTCCCTCTTCGCCCGCTTTCCCGCCTCCCTTTGTGCTCCGGAGGCCCAGAGGTATCGGCGGCCGCCGTCGTGCTACTCGCTTCTCCGCGTGGGACTGTCAGGTACCGCGTTGCAGCGCTGTTGGTCCCGCAGGTCTTCAGGCAACCCCTGTCTCCGTTCCTGCACATTCAGTGCTCTTTCTCCGGCTTCCTGGAGTCCGTGTTATGATCCGCGGGATCTTAGAAGCCGTCGCTTTAAATCTGAGCAAAGGGAAATCCCAGAAAGATAAAATGACTTGCCCAAGGTCATGGTGACAGGCCTGGTCCGCTGCCCTGTGCTCTTTCTACGACATACCGTGCCTCATCTCTCTTGCCACTTCTCCCCTCATTTTACCCAGGTTCCAGAAAGCGAAGTTGTTTTGTTTTATGGTTTTGTTTTTTGGTTTTTTTTGCCTCCCAAGACTGTGATGGTTTCATTTTTACCTTCATTATTGAAAACGCTTGCCGTGTGCCAGCCCTGGGGTTAAGACCCTAGTAACACAGTCCTGCCATCGCCGAGCTTAGAGTTCCACCACATAGGCAATTCAAGTATAGTGGAGTAATCGCTGAGATAGTGTAGGTAGCGCAGAGTGCCACAGAATTCATTGAACTGGTAATTGCTGGGTGAGCAAATCGAGACGCCTAACCATTGCAGGAGAGGTTCAGAGTATCCTTTCTGGAAAAGAAGTCTGATAAAATCTAAAGGGGGCCCAAGGGTTGGAGTTAGCCAGGCAAGAAAAAGATTTGCAGCATACTTGGTGTTGGTATGTATTTTCTGAGAACTCTCATGATTATGAAAACTTAATTCTCCTGCATAGATATTCCATGCAGATCAGTTGGGGGCCCTTTTGGTTAAGTACAGCCCTGAAGCAGGTTAGGAGCAGTGGGGATGGGAAGAAGTAGCTGGATGGAAAAGAATTCACGGGTGAAATTGCTAGGATGTGATATATGATGAGGTAAGGGTAGGGCAGTCAGAGCAAAGATTTCAGGTGGCTGCTTGGAAGGATTAGGGTACCATTAATGTTAACAGAAGAATGAGGAGCAGCTTTGAGAAGGCTTTTACAATATGTCATAGTTTTTAGAATACAAAAATAGCTATTTATGGTAAGAGGCCCCTTCAGTACAGAAGAGTGAAAAATGGAAGGTCAGTCTGAGAGGCAAGCTCTTGAATGTGGTTTTGGATGTGCTGCATTTGAGGTGCTATTGAGATGCTGTCAGTGGAAACAAGCCCAGGTGGGAGGTTAGGGCTAGAGTTTTATTATTTTAGTGTTATGGAGTTACTTCCTTATACATGATTTTCCTGGTATAAATATAGGTTACTTTCTGTAGTACTAGAGCAGTCTTGGAAGGAAACATTGAAGTACGGGTTATATGTGAGATTCTTTCTCCTGATTGCCACCTTTCTGTTATAATACCTTTAGTATTAATTTAACTTTCACATGTAAAATAGTAGAGCATTTTCCTAAATTCAATGGTATCACATATTGAATATTACAATGTGTCCGTGTACTGAATTTTTTAAAATAAATTTATTTATTTATTTATGGCTGCGTTATTTATGGCCTTGTTGCTACACGCAGGCTTTCTCTGGTTGCGGCGAGCGGGGGCTACTCTTTGTTGCGGTGCACAGACTTCTCATTGCCATGGTTTCTCTTGTTGTGGAGCACAGGCTCTAGGTGCACGGGCTTCAGTAGTTGTGGCTCACGGGCTCAGTAGTTGTGGCACACAGGCTCTAGAGCGCAGGCTCAGTAGTTGTGGCGCACAAGCTTAGTTGCTCTGCGGCATGTGGGATCTTCCCAGACCAGGGCTCGAACCCGTGTCCCCTGCATTGGCGGACGGATTCTTAACCACTGCGCCACCAGGGAAGTCCCCTGTGTACTGATTATAAGGATACTGGTTAAGCAGTTGGTTTTCATTCGATTTTTAAGTGTCTGATGTGTTAGCCTCTGACATTTTTATGAGCAGATCAAATAGTTTGTTTCAGCGTTTTTGGAAATAGCCATTTCTCTTTCATTACAGGGTCCCTCATCTGGCACTACCACTTACTAGCTTTGAGAACTTGAGATACTATTTAACCCAGGGTCTGATGCAGGTTCTTGAGATCAGTTGCACCAGAATCACCTGAGGTCCTGATTAAATTCAGATCCTTGGGCCTGATTCCAAACTTACCAACTGAGAATCTCAGGAATCCATGTTTTAAATCAGCTCCCTAGGTGATTCATATAACCTCTAAAGGTTAAGAACCACTAATTTAACCTTTTTGAGCAGCAGTTTCTTCTATAATATGGGAATAATAAAACCTGTTCTGTAAGAGTGTAAGGATTAAATGGCATGTGTAACATAGCTACTCAGATGTGGGCCTCTGATGGGCAGCCTCAGCATTACTTGGGAACTTGTTAGAAATGAAGACTCTGAGTTCCTCCCCAAAGCTACTGAATCAGAGTTCCTCGGTGGAACCAAAGAATCTGTGTTTCAGCAAGTCCTTTAGGCAGTTATCATGCATATTAAAGTTTGAGAAACAGTGCTCTAGCCTGTTAGCTTCATGAAATAGGCACCGTGAAATTTTTATTTACTAAGGCATCATCAATGCCTAGTATAGAGCCCAGCACAGAGTAGATATTCATTATATTTAATAAATGACTTTTTGTACTTTATACCCTCTTACTGAAACTAACACATTCATTAGTTTTTAAAATTCTTCAACATTAACTATCAAAAGGTTCTTAATGCCACAAAATAAAGTTAGATATTTGGGTTCCTTAGAATTGGGAAATCTTTTTTTGCATGAGTCTGAAATAGATGTGATTGTTTGTGTTGTTCTTTTTCACAAATAAATCTGAAGAAGAAAGCAGAATGACAACTCTAGCCACTGAAGATTCTTTTTTTCTGTTCCAGTTTAGCTTAGTTTACAGATAGTGGTCAGTTAAATGACATGGAGCTCAATGAGAAAGTTGAATAGATTAGAATCACACCCAGGAATTTTTTTGAAGAAAGTAACCTTTTTTTTTACTGATAGCAATTTCTTTATTTTCATATTGTTTAATTGTGACTTTTTATAGAGATCTTATATCATGTTAAGAGCAAGGACTCGGCAGTCTGTCAGTTTGGGGTTTGAGAATAATACGTTGAAATTTATTAACCATGTCAGTGTTTTGCAACTTTTTTAATGTCATGGAACATAGACAATGATATTTGTACCAAACCTTGAGATAAATGGGAGGCGGTAACAGACAGGTGCACCAGCGGCCCTGCTCCTCGCCCAGCCACTTCAAGGACCAGGTGGTCAGTATCTCAGCACACCTGTAACTCATTTGTGCTCACCAGCGGGTCTTAGGCCTTAGTGAGCTCTGAGCTACATGACCTTGGCTAAGTTACTCCTCTGGTTTCCAGTTTCCTTATCTGCAAAATGGGGATAATACCTACCTTTTGGAGTTGATGTGGGTATGAGAAAATGTACATAAAATGTTGCACAAGACTAGGCACATAGTACATGTTCAATAAATGTTAAATTGCTGTCATTACAGTTGCTGATAACAGTAATAAGCAAAAGGGAAGGGTTTAATTGAAAAAATTTTAAACACATAGAAGCAGCGTTTTGAGCCCTGTACTATTTTGCAGTGTTTTTTTGTTTTCTTTTTTTTCTTTAATCTTTTCAGGACAAAAAATAATATCCAAAGATATTTTGGCACTAACGGCGTGATCTGTAGCAAAAAAGATGAGCATTCTGTTCCAACCCGTGAGATTTCCAAGGAGACAGAGAGCCAACACAGTGTAAAGGAGAATACAAAAAAAGACTTGGTAAATATTCTTAAGGGAATGAAAGTTGAATTAAGCACAGTAAATGTACAAACAACAAAGCCACCCAACAGAAGACAACTTAAAAGTTTGGCGGCTTCAACTGTCAGACCTCAGAATGCTCCAGAAGATGCCCCCCAAAAGAGGTAAATTGAATTGCAATTTGAGTGTTTTTCTTTGAAAGTAATTTTTGAAACTCCAGTCTTTTTCTTTTAGAAAAAAAAATTTTTAATTAAAGTACATTGGAGATACAGAGTTAATGAAGACTAAATATTAGTTTGTAAACACAGAGACTAATAATTAAATGAGAAATACTGTTATTGTTCTATATTTAAATAAGTGGATATCTGTATGGAGTCTAGAGGAAAAGAGTAGTGATCTATCTAATTGAGAATTCCACATTCTCTTACATATTCATCACTTATTAACTGCATTTAATTGCTTCTTTAAGCTGTTAATTAACAAATTATTTACATCCTGATTTGAAGGTTGCTTTGTGTCTCTGAAGGACTTCTTTATTTGAAATTTCATTAAAAAAAGTCCACCTAGGATAGAATTTTGTCATGTTAATTACAGCTGTTTCATATTACTTCCTTTGACCAGTAATTATCAGGGCTCTCAGCTTACGTGGTTTCCTCGAAGTATTGTAATTACTTGTGCTTGTCAAAAGAGTATAATATTTTACTGATTCTAAGTGCAATCGGTGATATTTTAGCATTGTGTTGTAGTTTAAATGGCAGTATTTTGTTTTAGTGATATATAAATAATGATTACACCAGTGACATCGTCAATTCAAGTAATAAGAAATGTGGCTTTAAGATCTCCATCTCTGACTTCTCTTAGCAGAATAAACAGATAGTATAGATTTCTATTCCCAGAATGACTTAACATTTTAACAGAACTGCTTGGTTTCTACATTGTATCATATTGTATCTAAACTACCACTGGAAAGCATAATTGGGTGGTAGAGAGTAAGCTAATTCAAACAGGAAATGCCCATGTTAAGTACCTTCTCCTCCTTTTTAGAAACAATATAAAACAAATAAAAAATATATACACACGTAATTAGGTAATACTCCGACACACATTTATAATTACTTATGAAGAGTGAGGGTTTTTCCCCAGCTTCCAGACCTGTTTATGATTCATTTCGCTTTTTATTATAATTATACAATTTAATTAACTATTAATGAAATGGTTAAAATGAGTTGATTGCTTTGCAAAGACTCAGTAAAGGTAATTTTAAAAGTTGCTTTCCAATTAGGTATGAATGAGACAAGCATAAGAGTCCAGGAAAATTCTGCACTCAGACTGCTTTGTAAGCGTTTTAAATTCTTGCTCCATGTTTCCACTTTAAAGAAACCAAAACTGGCAATATTGGAGGATGTACTATGGGTGTAGTATACATATAAGAGATGTATCAATACCTTGAACTTCTATCAGTGGTCCTGTGTTCAAAGAAGAGGCTTTGATCCTATATCAAAAGATTGGTGAATGAGATACATTTATTTTGAGTTTTTAAAAATGTATCTTTTAATGATTCCCACCCCCCTCCAGTCTGCTTTTTTTTTTTTTTAAGGAATCCCAGATGCAGAGAATTGGGTTAGTCATCGTCTTTGATTCATGATGTGCTGTCGTCATTGCCCCGCGCATGGCCCGCTTTTAGCTCGTTTATTTGTATTATATGTCGAACACCCTCCCCCGTGTTGATACAGTTACCATGGATGCATAACAATTGCCCCCAAACTCAGCAGCATAAAACAGCCTTTTTCATGCTCACGCATTCTGTGGGTCAGCAGTTTGGACGGAGTACAGTAGAGAAGGCTCACCTCTGCTCCGTGATGTCTGGGGCCTCAGCTGGAAGACTTGGAAGTTTGGGAGCTGGAGTCATCTGTGGGTTTGCTCACTCAGGTCTGACAGTTGATGCTGGCTGTTAGCTGACACCTTAGCCAGGACTGTTACAGAACCACCTATATGTGGCCTGGGCTTCCTCACTGCATGGTGGCTGGGTTCCAAGGGTGAGTGTCCCAAGAGAAAACGAGCCCCTAGGAATTTGTATCGTTTTATGACCTAGCCTTGGAGTCAGACTGGACATCGCCACTCTCCTTCCTGTTCCATATTGACTTTTGAAGGGTTCTTACTTTTTAATATAGCAACTGCTGGAGAACCATCTTCACAAAGATATGGTGGCATTGAAAGGAATGCAGTAGTCTAATGTTAAAACTGTGAACTACCTTGAGTTAGTAGTTCACACACTCACTGACAGACGTGGCTGACATTTCCCTATGGTACTCCAGGGTGCCTTAGGGCACAGTTTGGGAACCAGGGTCCTGGTCTACATTGAGCTCCCTGTGAGAGGCCCTGGGACCACACCTTTAAGTTTCCTAGAATTCTTGTCTGAAGGGCACTCTAAGGCACCATCTTAAATCTTTCTAAGATCTTAACAGAGGGTTTTACAGTCATGCCCATGGCTTTATCTTTAGACCGTTTTCCTAATGCTGCCCTGGATTTGATCTCTGTACAGAAGCCATTTCTAAATTTTAGCATCATTTGCTATCTGGAGGAGCTAAGAATGAGAAATGTTTTATTTTTGATCCCAGCAAGTCTTGGCTCCTTTATGTGGGACAGTTCTTTCTTCTCTCTCCTCTCACATTTTACCATCGGCCACTAAGAAGGCAGGAGGCACCTTCAGTATTCTGTCTGGAAGGCTCCTTGGTAGGTCGTCCAATTCATTGAGCATCTCTCTCATTTGCCACATTACTTCAAGCAATAATGTCGCTAAACAAAGGCCCCCTTTCCTCCAGCTTCCAGTAACGTTGATTTTCCTACAGCCCTCACTCTCAGCTTCCTTGAGCGTTTCCAGGCTCTGACAGTCTCTTTGAGGCCCTAAGCTTTCTCTAACACTTGCCTCAGGGTCTCTCCGGTTTCCCCCCTCTGCCAGTACCCAAAACTCTCCCATACATTTTAGGTTTTTTTGTTTTTGTGTTATTACAGCAGCACCCAAGCTCCAGGCACCAAACTCTGTTCCAGTTATCTTATCGCTGCGTAACAAACCATTCCAACGCTTAGTGGCAGCATCTCTCTGCAGTCTGGGCAAAGAGCTGCAGATAGCTTTGTCTGCTCCACTCAGCGTCAGCAAGGGCAGCTTCAAAGCTGGCATCTGGAATTCTCTGAAAGCTTGCCCACGTACAGTACATTCCAGTGCTTGATGCTGGCTATTGGCTGAGACCATATTTGGGGCTCTTGGCCAGAACACTTACCCAGGGCCTCTCCAAGTGGCCTGGGCTTCTTTACAACCTGAGAGCTGGGGTCCATGGACACACGTCTCAAGAGAGATCCCAACAAAAGTCGTGTCACATTATGTGGCCTAGCCTCACAAGTCACAGGACACCATTTCTCTCTCATTCTGTTCATTGAGGCAGTCACGAAGTCTCCCTTGGTTTCAGGGGGAGGGGAAATTGCCTCTCTAGATGGGCTTGTAGAAAGGTTTTGGAAGAGCTTGTGGGACCAGAAACACTGCTGTCTGTTTTATGAAAATATCTGCCACAGCCGTTAACCTGATTACCGTAGTTGTCAGCTGTATCGAAGGCAACATTATTATGATAAAATTGACCCCCTGAATAACTCATTGCATCTGGATTGGGCGAACTGTAGGTACGTTACGGTTCAGCGTACTTAGGGCTTCCTTGAGTGCAGTTACTCTTGTAACTGCATGTCCCTTGTAGGGACCACAGATACTCTGCCTGTGGCCTTGTTACAAGAGATACGGGTTCCTGTGGGGCACTAAGCTCCTGCACCTGCGCGATGTGGGTCGCCTGTCCTAACTCCTGGATGGCTGTGTGATGTGTCACCCACAAGTGCTGCAGGGACTCCCCGAGAGGGACACCTGAGGCTGCCCTGCCAGCCTGCTGTGGTTCTGCCCTTTACCTTTCTGAGTAGTCCGGGCCAGGCATGTCAGTGGTAGTCTTGTGCGTCTGCATGTATTGTGAAACCTTACAAGACCCCTGGTGGGTGCAGTGATAACCATAGTTTCTAGCTCCTCTTTTAAGTAACATTCTCTTAACCAAGCAACTACCTGCTCTGATTTCAGCTACCTATTCATTAAGGTCCCCTTTCCTCCAGCTTCCAGTAACATTGATTTTCCTACAGCCCTCACTCTCAGCTTCCTTGAGCGTTTCCAGGCTCTGACAGTCTCTTTGAGGCCCAGCTTCAGGGATGTGGGAACTTTGATTTGCATGTTAGACATTATTTCCTAAGATAGAAAGCCAGGTATAGTAAAACAGTAATTTGGATCCCACTCATTGAGATGGCAATTTTCAGTGATGTAAAAAATGTAAATAACTTTTTATATCTGGCATATTTTTCTCCTAACTTACCCTAATTTACTGAAGAACAGCTTTTTTTTTTTTTTTTAGCTTATGGAAAATTTAAAACATAAACAAAATCATATGATGAAGTTTTGATAATTATCAAATCTTGCCATTCTTGTCATCTATACCTTCACCCACTTTCCATCTCCCACTTGATGATTTTATGGGGTTTTTTTCCAGGTAAAATTTACATACATTAAAGTGTACACATCTTAGCTGTAGGATTTTGGCAAATTGATGTGCCCATGTAACCCACACGCTTTCCAAGATGCAGAGCATTTCCCATCTTCACCTTCCCCATCAGTAACCTTCTGTCCTGAGGCAGCCACTGTTCTGATTTTTTTCACCTTAATTTGGCCTCTTCTAGAACTTGATATAAGTGGAATCATACCGTACATACTTTTTTAAATCCAGCTTCTTTCATTCAGTTTCATACGTGTTGTGGTGTGAGCGGCGTACTGTTCCGTTGCATGGATATATCACTGTTTATCTGTTCTGATGATAGACCTTTGGGTTGTTTCCAATTTGAGGATATTACGATTAAAGCTTGTATAAACAGGTTTAACCACTTTTATATTTGCTTGCAGTCTGTATTGTTTTTGAAATAAAATGGCATCTAACTTAAAAATCCACTAATTTATCACTTTCGAGGCTGATCCCTCATTCCTCCACGTTAATCTATTGCTCTGAGTTAGTATTGTGCTTCATTAACCATCCATTAACTTTAACTTTCAATATGGTAACATTTATATAAAACCGATACCTAATATTTAAGAATTCTTTTTTTAAAAAAATTTTAGTGAAGTATAGTTGATTTACAGTGCTGTGTTAAGAATTCTTGATTTTGTCAGAAATTGAATTGAATGATACTTTTTGAAGGACAAAAAGTTTTCTCCCAAGAAATCATTTTACTTTCCACTGAAGTAATGCCTCTTTTCTCTCATTTGTCTTCCATGTTCTCTTTCAGAAGTGAGTCCCTGAGCCCGGAGTTGGTGGCGGCGGCCTCCGCGGTTGCAGACTCTCTCCCTTTGGACAAGCAGATGACCAAGTCGGAGCTGCTCAGGCAGCTCCAGCAGCACGAGGAAGGCTCGAGGGCACAGAAGGATGGAGCAAGACCTAAAATTAGGTTGGTGCATCAAATAGCTATGTCAGTGATGCTGATATGACAAAACAGGCTGGCTTCATGTGAGTGCTGAGTTATATTACATAATATATTCATTTATATATAAAATATGCCTCCTAAGTATTAGCAGTTTGATTTCTTTTAAAACTTGTGTGTTAAGTAAGATTTCAGTTTTAAAAGACCAATTGAATGATTAAACTTCTTTTGAGAAGTTACATAATTTCTTTCTTGTCCCTGAAAAAGAAGTGGTAAATTCAGTAATGTTATTTAAAATAAAGAAATAAATAATAGAATAAGACAATTTCTCTGAGAAGTTTTTTTTTTAGTTAAATAATATGCTGGTTTTATGCACAATATGATCACGCACTTTATTTGTGTTTGAACAAATGCAAGGCAATAAATAAATATGGCTAAATCTCAACTTTAATATAGGTTTCTAATCTAGGTGCTAGGTATACAGATATTGATATCCACTTGTGTGGAAGTTTGACAGTTTTTCATGAGGGACACTTTTAATTATGTTTTAAATGAACATTTCTGAAGAATATCTTTAAAAGAGAGAAACCCACATCAATCTTAGTGGTCTGTGGTGTTAACAGGCAACATATAATTTTTTATTTAAACATGACTTTTTGTTCAGTATTAGTGCATAGAAGTGAAATAAGAATTAAGTGATATGAATCTCATGTTTAAGAAAGTTTATTATTCTTCTGTAGCTAAAATTTCTAACACACTTGACCTTTTTCTTATTTCAGTTTCACTGACATCATATCAGATATGAAAGTTGCCAGATCTGCCACAGCGAGAGTTAACACAAGACCAGTGCATCAGATTCAGTTTGATGAAGGGACTGATGATTTTGTTGGCCGAGAGAAGCCTGCTGATCTGAGAAGAAGGTGTTCAGGCTCTGCAGTCTGTTTGGTTTTGTTTGTTGAACTGTAGATTTACTTTGTTGCTGTGCATATTGTTGCTGTTGGGTGTCTGAGCATCACGGATGCATTTATATCTGTCTCCTTACTCTCCACGTCCCATTTCCTAGAGAGGGAAAGATGTACTGGGTTTAGCAGCCCTACATTTTTCTATATCGTAAATCAGAATGGGCCCTGCCTCACATTTACCCACGGTGAATAAAGGTCTCCTGATTTAGAATAAGTGGAGCTGACTGAATTCTGAACAAATGAATGTTTTGCGAGAAACACTGTTTTTCATTCTGATGTGTGCCTAACAGTGTATATTCATGTACTCTCTCTATCTCTCTACATAATCATCTTTCTTCATACCTTAGAGAAATAACCCACCATCAAAAAAAGAAAGATCCATTATAATACCTTAAAGTAGTACATTATTTGTGGCAATCTGAATTTGGTAATTTGCAGTTCTTAAAGATGCTAAGCCATGCCTTACATAGTTTTTTGGTTGTTTTTTAATACATTTATTTATTTTGTTTATTTATTTTTGGCTGCATTGGGTCTTTGTTGCCGCACATGGGCTTTCTCTAGTTGTGGTGAGTGGGGGCTACTCTTCGTTACGGTGCACAGGCTTCTCATTGCAGCAGCTTCTCATTGCGGAGCACAGGCTCTAGGCGCACGGGCTTCAGTAGTTGTGGCACACGGGCTCAGTAGTTGTGGTGCACAGGCTCAGTTGCTCCGCGGCATGTGGGATCTTCCCTGACCAGGGCTCGAACCTGTGTCCCCTGCATTGGCAGGCGGATTCTTAACCACCGCGCCACCAGGGAAGTCCTAGGCAGCTTTTTAATGCAGTCATTATATGCTCATATACCCCCTCCGTACTTTTTCAGCTTCTTCCTCACCACCTTCTAATTTTTGATGACAGCTCGAATCATTAAAAATCAATCTATAATATAGCATTCTGATGTAGCTGCCTGGCATCATTTCAAAGAAGACTGATTTAAAGAAGACTAAATTTAAATATTTTGGGGCAATATTTTTTGGTTTGTTTTTTGTTTTTTTAACAAATTTAATGCCTTTTCTATCTTATTTATTTATTTATTTTTGGCTGCGTTGGGTCTTCATTGCCGTGCATGGGCTTTCTCTAGTTGTGGTGAGCGGGGGCTACCCTTTATTGTGGTGCGCGGGCTTCTCATTGCGGTGGCTTCTCTTGTTGCAGAGCACAGGCTCTAGGTGCACAGGCTTCAGTAGTTGTGGGACGTGGGCTCAGTAGTTGTGGCTTGTGGGCTCTAGAGCGCAGGTTCAGTAGTTGTGGCGCACAGGCTTAGTTGCTCCGCAGCATGTGGGATCTTCCCGGACCAGGGCTCGAACTGGTGTCCCCTGCATTGGCAGGCTGATTCTTAACCACTGCGCCACCAGGGAAGTCCCAGGGCAATATTTAATAAGTTAAACTCTAAGTACACATTCTACTTTATTCAATGTCATAGATATAAATATCACTTTAAATTAGTAATTCAAATAATCTTCCGAAGTCACTATAACCCCTCAACTTCCTTTGTTAACTGCTGACCATCTTTTCCAATCTTCCTGTACAAATTAATAATCTAACACCCAGGAGGAGCTAACTCAGGTTCCTGAGATTATACGTAGAGCAAAACCCATGGAATACACAACACACAGAAAACATTCTGTAAGCACATCCTGCTATGACGTTCAGTTAGTGTTTGTCAGACCGTGCTAAATATTTGGTTCCCCCTCCCAACTATCACTTTATAGGCTTGAAGGAGAGAAAGAACAGAAACTTTATGTAAATACAGACAGCTTTCTATTATAAAATAACTATGGGGCCTCCCTGGTGGCACAGTGGTTAAGAATCCACCTGCCAATGCAGGGGACATGGGTTCGAGCCCTGGTCCGGGAAGATCCCACATGCCATGGAGCAGCTAAGCCCGTGAGCTACAACTACTGAGCCCATGTGCCACAACTACTGAAGCCCGTGCGCCTAGAGCCCGTGCTCTGTAACAAAGAGAAACCACAGTAGTGAGAAGCCCGCGCACCGCAAGGAAGAGTAGCCCCCCCTCGCCGCAGCTAGAGAAAGCCTGCATGCAGCAACGAAGACCCAATGCAGCTAAAAATAAATAAATAAATAAATAAATTATAAAAAAAAGCTGCCTAAAGGACTCTAGAATAAGGGGAAGCTATGGTGAGACACCAAGTTGTTCACCTGCTCTGACTTGGGACAGCCTGAGACATTCCAGGCCTGGACTGATTCTGTCAGTTGGAGATGGAGAGGTGTGAGTCGTAAGCACTGGCTTTGGAGTTGCGCTGGCCTGCACTGTGCATCTGACTAAACTTTCATAGCCCCATCAGTCTGCTTCCCTGTCTGTGAAATGCTGGAAGTGAAGCCTGCTTAAATGGCTTTCCTGAGGGATAGAAATGTGTGAACGATATATAGTAGATGCACAGCGAATGTTCTTTCCCTTCCCTTCTTTTTAGTACATTCCTTTTATAAAATTCCATACTTTGGTGAATCATTCCCTCTTGACTGTACTTTAATCCATCGTCCTGTTTACCTGACACGTCGTTGAGGGAATGCCAGGTGGGGAGAAGAGGGCAAGGCAC
The DNA here is from genome assembly GCF_028023285.1 of Balaenoptera ricei. Lineage (NCBI taxonomy): Eukaryota > Metazoa > Chordata > Mammalia > Artiodactyla > Balaenopteridae > Balaenoptera > Balaenoptera ricei. The sequence goes on along the minus strand of NC_082656.1, from coordinate 15,767,776 downwards.
TGAGGGTAGTTCTGTAGCCTTTGTTTACAAATACTTGGGGACCTGCTAGAGGAAAACTGTGTGACTTGAGATCACCTTATCTAATTTTAATGCGGTATTTTCATTTTTTTCAGTTAGTTTAATTTAGTAGAAAAAAGTAATTTGATCCAGAAAAGAATTCAAAATTATTTTAAAAACAAACCCTCTAGTTTATAAACTAGTGTTTAGTATGCCATAAATTTATTCAAGTAAGAATGTGAATTGATACGTAAAACAGTTGATTAAAACATACGAGGAAAAGTTACTTGTTAACTCTCTGACATTAATTTCAAGTTAATTAAATAGCTATGTAAAGAAAGTTAAACATTATTTTAAAATTACAGAATGATCGCTTTGTAAGTGGGAATGTTTTGATTTTTCTGTGCAATCTTTTATAATTTATAATTAAGCATGCAGTGTTTTTTACCCTTAAACTAAGACAAATGTTGACTTTAACAACTTCTAACTTAGCATATTTTAATAGCTTTCCACAATGTCAGGTTTTCTAAAACCTTAATATGAAATGGATCAAATAAAAATTGTGGCAAATTAAGCTGATCTTTTCAATTAGGTATTTTGGTAGTTAAATTGTACTAACTTCTTTGTTGTATTATCATGCAAAAATTCAGGTGAACTTGTTCCTGTTTTTAGTTATCAGTCCTAAAGACTTGGCAATTTAGTTAAAATGTCTGGTGTGGGGCAGCGGAATTATTTTTAATTTTTACGTTGAATATTTCATATAAAATTTTCTTCTCATAAACAATTTTTTGTTGACTGTGTATAAAATATTCATTAAAATAATTTTTTTCTTTTTCAGTTTTAGGAAAAATATATTCAAGGGGAAGAGGCTTAATATTTTTGAGCTTAAGGCAGTTACTGAAGAGGCACCTGAAACAGGTTTGTTAAGAAAATAACACTATTTCTCAGGTGTAGAAACATTCCATCTTTGAAAAATGTCCTTCATGTTTTGATTGCATAATAATCAGGTATTTTAATATTCCATCCTGTCATTGACCTGGATCTTGCTTACTAACGTAGTTGTTGACATTGTTAGTGTTGGTCAGATTTCTCCCTTGAAATGCTGCAGCCCATGAGGCAATGGGAGGTAAGTACCATCAGCCACATGAATCCAGATCTATAGATTGGCTGCTAATTTGGGTTAGAACATTAATGATCACCTACTATGTGCAACACACCTTTGTACTATTATGTAAAGATAAATTGTGGTGTCTGCCCTTAGGCAGCTTACTATCTAGAAGAGGAGATAGCATTTATAGATGCTAATTTATTGAAGTGATTTAGAGATTATTTAGGAGATGGGAAGGAGAGCATTCAGGGAATATATTTAGCAGACTTGTAGTGTTTTTTTCTTAACACACAGTTAGTGTTTGTTCTCTGTTCTTCCCCCTTTCTTCTTTCGGCAAGAAGTCAAATCCTTCAGAGTCACCATTTTAAGCCTAATTAAAAGAGAAATAAGTGTCTTCTTGCTTGACATTAAATTTGTTTTACTGATAACTTAAAATAAATGAAGAAACTCCATACAAATGGTCTTAGCTTATAAGTGACTTTCATTTCTAAGGATTATCAGTTAACTTTTTTGACCTTGGTAGAAATAATTTTATTTTTGATATTTAAGTTTCTAGGCCATCTTCTAGTGGCTCATTTAATCTTTCAGTTACTTATAAAAACATCTGACTTTCCCACTATTCAATAAACTCCTTGATATTAGGGGCTGGGTCTCATTGATTTTTGTATACCCAATAGCCCCTAGCCAAGTGGCTTACAAATAATAGGAATCCATTATCTTAAATCTTAAATCCTTTTTTAAACAAATTGAGCTATAAAATAAATATCCATGGAGGAAAGGCATTAATTCAATCACTGTTCATTTAAGCTGAAGATGAAGCTAAGAGAACAACCTCCCCTTCTTGTATTGTGACAACTGCATTCTGTCCTCTATGATTGATGAAAAGGAAATGCAAAATGCACAGGCGTAGAGAATGGTTCACCTCTCCCCTGTTGAAGTGGCAACTCTTTTTTTTTTTTTTTTGGGCCGCACCGCCCAGCTTGCGGGATCTTAGTTCCCGGACCAGGGATTGAACCCTGGCCACTGCAGTGAATCTTAACCACTGGACCACCAGGGAATTCCTGAAGTGGCAACTCTTAAGCTTGCCCCAAAAAGGGACTTTTTGTCAGGGCAGCTGCTATGGTCCACCTAATGAACAGCCAGAAGAGGCGCTTGGGTTCTTGAAGGAGCCAGCTTGCTTTTTTTCAAAAATAAATTTATTTATTTATTTATTTATTTTTGGCTGCTTTGGGTCTTTGTTTCTGCGCATGGGCTTTCTCTAGTTGCAGCAAGCGGTGGCTACTCTTCATTGTGGTGCACAGGCTTCTCACTGCAGTGGCTTCTCTCGTTGCGGAGCACGGGTTCTAGGCGTGCGTGCTTCAGTAGTTGTGGCATGTGGGCTCAGCAGTTGTGGCTCGCAAGCTCTAGAGTGCAGGCTCAGTAGCTGTGGTGCATGGGCTTAGTTGCTCCACGGCATGTGGGATGTTCCCGGACTAGGGCTCGAACCCATGTCCCCTGCATTGGCAGGCAGATTCTTAACCACTGTGCTACCAGGGAAGCCCCCAGCTTGCTTTTTTAAAGCAGAAATCTTATTCCTAAAACTGAAATTAGCTGGCAAGGCGGTACTGAAGTTGTATGTATTTTATAAAACAATATAAAATGATTATGTTCTAATAAGGAAAATAATGTACAGATTTATGTAAATTTACTCTATTGAAGGTTCTGTTTTAATAAGTATACTTGCATGAATCTGAAGACTGTCCTTTGTTTCCAAATACAAGAATAGCAACAATGTGCAAACTTAAATTTAGTGTTTTTTCACTGCTGTTTCCCTACTGTGTAAAATAATGCCTGACACGTAGCTGGCATTCAGTAATTATTGACGGAATGAATGAGTGCTTCCATCTCATGAGTCCCACATTTTGCTCCCCCCTAAATTCTTACCGCTGCTGCAAAGGGTATTGTCTTAGATCCGACTGCTTATCCTGGAGTAAACTAGAGCGGAGAGGCAGTTTAGCTTAACGGAAAGAGTTTTGGTATTGTGTAGATCTTGATTATTCAAATTCAGATTCTGACATACTAACCTGTCTGAGTCTCCCTTTTCCCACCTATACGTCCATCTCAAGGATTAAATGAGGTAATATAATTAGTGTCAGGTACAGTGCCTGGAAAGAGTTGCAGCTCTTAATAAAAATGATGATGGTAATGATGATCATGGAAAAGACATAAATTGATCAGTGCCCACTGAATAAATTTAAAAGTTGTAACCATGATAATTAAGTTATTTTCTGTTATGATTACTCTAAGTGTGGCTAATTAGCCTAACTGCTGGGATTTTTTCTCTGTATCAGATGTTCAAGACCAACATACTTCATAACCAGCAGTCAGTGTGTGGTCAGGCATGGTCATACATGAACTTCCATGTACAGGTCTTTGTATGGACATGTTTTCTTTTGGGTAAATACCTAGGAGTAAAATGGTTGTATGATAACTATATTCTTTCTTTCCTTCCCTCCCGCCCTCTCTCTCTCTCATCTTCGTTGCTGCATGCAGGCTTTCTCCAGTTGTGGCGAGCAGAGGCTACTCTTCCTTGTGGTGCATGGGCTTCTCACTGCAGTGGCTTCTCTTGTTGTGGAGCACAGGCTCTAGGTGTGCGGGCTTCAGTAGTTGTGGCATGCGGGCTCAGTAGTTGTGGCTTGTGGACTCTAGAGCACATGCTCAGTAGTCGTGGTGCATGGGCTTAAATGCTCCGAGGCATGTGGGATCTTCCTGGACCAGGGCTCGAACCTGTGTCCCCTTCATTGGCAGGTGGATTCTTAACCACTGTGCCACCAGGGAAGTCCCGATAAGTATATTCTTAACTTCTTAAGAAACTGCCAAACTCTTATTCAATATAGAGCAGCTGTACCATTACATTTCCACCAGCAGTGTTTGGTGGGAATGTGACTCATTCTTTAAAGATGTCTTAAATTTCCAAAACAAATAAATAATTGAAACATGTGATATGATGGTGGTAAAAAACTAACACTATATTACCTTAGTCATAGAGTTGGTTATGAGGATTAAATGAACTAATGTATAAAAAGCATTTGGCACAGAATAAGTGCCCAGTATGCATTAATAGTATTATCATTGTCATTGTTATTGTAATTACGTTAATTTAACTTATTTGGTCTTTATTAGTAGTACATTAGTGACTTATCTTAACAGACTAAAAATAAAGATAAATAGGCTGGACTTTAAAGAGCTAAATCACATGTTGTATAAAAAGTGTTCAGTCATAAAAAGATCCTTGAACAAAATAGACATTTTTTTCCTTTCCAGTAGAGGGGGCAGTGAGACTAGCGGTTGATTACCTAACATTGTAGTAAAAACAAAAATTAAGGCTTGCAATTATTGTGGTTGTAGTCTTTATATATTATTTTTGTTTCAATTTTAGCTATCAAAAAGAGTGACCTTTCATTATATACTGGGTTTTGTTTTGTTTTGTTTTGTTGTTTTTTGTGGTTTTTTGGGGGTGTGTTGGGTCTTCGTTGCTGTTCGCGGCCTATCTCTAGTTGCAGTGAGCAGGGGCTACTCTTTGTTGTGGTGCACAGGCTTCTCGTTGCGGTGGCCTCTCTTGTTGCGGAGCACAGGCTCTAGGCGCGTGGGCTTCAGTAGTTGCAGCGCGTGGGCTCAGTAGTTGTGGCTCATAGGATCTAGAGTGCAGGCTCAGTAGTTGTGGTGCACGGGCTTAGTTGCTCCAAGGCATGTGGAATCTTCCCAGACCAGGGATCGAACCTGTGTCCCTCTTCATTGGCAGGTGGATTCTTAACCACTGCACCACCAGGGAAGTCCCTATATACTGTTTAATTATGAGCTTCAAGATCTGAAAATATATTACCAATTCAGAGCTGATAACATTTTTTTTTAATATAAATTTATTTTATTTATTTATTTTTGGCTGTGTTGGGTCTCCATTGCTGCGCCTGGGCTTTCTCTAGTTGTGGTGAGAGGGGGCTACTCTTCGTTGTGGTGCGCGGGCTTCTCATTGTGGTGGCTTCTCTTGGTGTGGAGCACGGGCTCTAGGCATGTGGGCTTCAGTAGTTGTGGCGTGCAGGCTCAGTAGTTGTGACACATGGGCTTAGTTGCTCCGTGGCATGTGGGATCTTCCCGGACCAGGGTTCAAACCCGTGTCCCCTGCACTGGCAGGCGGATTCTTAGCTACTGTGCCACCAGAGAAGCCCTGATGATAACATTTTTTTAAAAAAAGATATTTACATGGAATTGTGCATAATTTGGATGTTTTTATTCTACAGAGGCAGCACCTTCTCTTTGGGATATAGAATTTGCTAAGAAGTTAGCGGCAGTCAATGAACAGCCCTTTCAGAATGGTTTTGAAGAGATGATCCAGTTGACAAAAGAGGGGAAATTGTGGGAGTTCCCAATTAACAATGAAGCAGGTAAGTCTTAATGCCATAGGTTTATAAAACTCAATGATTGAGATTAAATCTGGCAGATGTTCAGTTGTAGGTTTTGGATATTTACCTGAATTTCAAAACTTTGTGTAAACATCTTTGTGATGTCCTAAAAGAAATCTGACAGTGTTTTTTAAAAAGAATGCTACGATTTCACTGAATTCTAGTTGTTGGATAAGGAAAATAAAGAAGTAAAATTATATGGCAGAAATGCATCATGAATTTCTGTGACTTAGAAGTGTTGAGAACTGCAAATAATGACAGTTTTCTACTTGCCAAAAGCAGGAGATTACCTGGTAAATCTTCTAATACATTAAATACTGGGTATGAGATCATCCTTCAGTTTTGGGGAACATTACAACCTTCAAGTTTTATGCTGGTATCTTTTATTTAAAACTGTTGCATTAATGAGGCACAAGTTTCTTGTATTCAAAGCCACTCAAAACAAATATGTTAGGAGGCTTTGAAATTCTTTGGCTGCATACCTAGATGCTTTGAGCCAGTAATAAAACATTGGCTACTTTCCTGGAGATTTTTCTAGAGGTGTTACATCTTCCTCAATCAAAAGGAAAACAGTATTGCTATGCTGTTTATTTTTTATGGCGCCCATGATGTCATCAGCTAAACATTTCACTGAATTTTTATTGATGTATTTTTTTTTTTTTTTTTTTTTTTTAATGTCTGAAACATTTATATTAACATATTTCCATACATATTTCCATACAAGTACAAATATAAGATTTTTAGAAATTTCATGTAATGTCTGAAACATTTATATTAACATATTTCCATACATATTTCCATACAAATACAAATATGATTTTTAGAAATTTCATGTAATGTCTGAAACATTTATATTAACATATTTCCATACATATTTCCATACAAATACAAATATAAGATTTTTAGAAATTTCATGTAATGTCTGAAACATTTATATTAACATGTTTCCATACAAATAACCCAATGAAAGTTTAGTATTAGTTGTTTTGTTTGTTTTTTTATACTGCAGGTTCTTATTAGGCATCAGTTTTATACACATCAGTGTATACATGTCAATCCCAATCGCCCAATTCAGCACACCACCATCCCCACCCCACCGCAGTTTTCCCCCCTTGGTGTCCATATGTCCATTCTCTACATCTGTGTCTCAACTTCTGCCCTGCAAACTGGCTCATCTGTACCATTTTTCTAGGTTCCGCATACATGCATTAATATACGATATTTGTTTTTCTCTTTCTGACTTACTTCACTCTGTATGACAGTCTCTAGATCCATCCACGTCTCAACAAATGACTCAATTTCGTTCCTTTTTATGGCTGAGTAATATTCCATTGTATATATGTACCACATCTTCTTTATCCATTCGTCTGTTGATGGGCATTTAGGTTGCTTCCATGACCTGGCTATTGTAAATAGTGCTGCAATGAACATTCGGGTGCATGTGTCTTTTTGAATTACGGTTTTCTCTGGGTATATGCCCAGTAGTGGGATTGCTGGGTCATATGGTAATTCTATTTTTAGTTTTTTAAGGAACCTCCATATTGTTCTCCATAGTGGCTGTATCAATTTACATTCCCACCAACAGTGCAAGAGGGTTCCCTTTTCACCACACCCTCTCCAGCATTTGTTGTTTGTAGATTTTCTGATGATGCCCATTCTAACAGGAGTGAGGTGATACCTCATTGTAGTTTTGATTTGCATTTCTCTAATAATTAGTGATGTTGAGCATCTTTTCATGTGCTTCGTGGCCATCTGTATGTCTTCTTTGGAGAAATGTCTATTTAGGTCTTCTGCCCATTTTTGGATTGGGGTGTTTGTTTCTTTGATATTGAGCTGAATGAGCTGTTTATATATTTTGGAGATTAATCCTTTGTCCGTTGATTCATTTGCAAATATTTTCTCCCATTCTGAGGGTTGTCTTTTCGTCTTGTTTATGGTTTCCTTTGCTGTGCAAAAGCTTTTAAGTTTCATTAGGTCCCATTTGTTTATTTTTGTTTTTATTTCCATTACTCTAGGAGGTGGATCAAAAAAGATCTTGCTGTGATTTATGTCAAAGAGTGTTCTTCCTATGTTTTCCTCTAAGAGTTTTATAGTGTCCACTCTTATATTTAGGTCTCTAATCCATTTTGAGTTTATTTTTGTGTATGGTGTTAGGGAGTATTCTAATTTCATTCTTTTACATGTAGCTGTCCAGTTTTCCCAGCACCACTTATTGAAGAGACTGTCTTTTCTCCATTGTATATCTTTGCCTCCTTTGTCATAGATTAGTTGACCATAGGTGCGTGGGTTAATCTCTGGGCTTTCTATCTTGTTCCATTGATCTATGTTTCTGTTTTTGTGCCAGTACCATATTGTCTTGATTACTGTAGCTTTGTAGTATAGTCTGAAGTCAGGGAGTCTGATTCCTCCAGCTCCATTTTTTTGCCTCAAGACTGCTTTGCCTATTCGGGGTCTTTTGTGTCTCCATACAAATTTTAAGATGATTTGTTCTAGCTCCGTAAAAAATGCCATTGGTAATTTGATAGGGATTGCATTGAATCTGTAGATTGCTTTGGGTAGTATACTCATTTTCACAATGTTGATTCTTCCAATCCAAGAACATGGTATATCTCTCCATCTGTTGGTATCATCTTTAATTTCTTTCATCAGTGTCTTATAGTTTTCTGCATACAGGTCTTTTGTCTCCCTAGGTAGGTTTATTCCTAGGTATTTTATTCTTTTTGTTGCAATGGTAAATGGGAGTGTTTCCATAATTTCTCTTTCAGATTTTTCATCATTAGTGTATAGGAATGCAAGAGATTTCTGTGCATTAATTTTGTATCCTGCAACTTTACCATATTCATTAATTAGCTCTAGCAGTTTTCTGGTGGCAGTTTTAGGATTCTCTATGTATAGTATCATGTCATCCGCAAACAGTGACAGTTTTACTTCTTCTTTTCCAATTTGTATTCCTTTTATTTCTTTTTCTTCTCTGATTGCCGTGGCTAGGACTTCCAAAACTATGTTGAATAATAGTGGTGAGAGTGGACATCCTTGTCTCGTTCCTGATCTTAGAGGAAATGCTTTCAGTTTTTCACCATTGAGAATGATGTTTGCTGTGGGTTTGTCATATATGGCCTTTATTATGTTGAGGTAGGTTCCCTCTATGCCCACTTTCTGGAGAGTTTTTATCAGAAATGGGTGTTGAATTTTGTCAAAAGCTTTTTCTGCATCTATTGAGATGATCATATGGTTTTTATTCTTCAATTTGTTAATATGGTGTATCACATTGATTGATTTGCGTATATTGAAGAATCCTTGCATCCCTGGGATAAATCCCACTTGATCGTGGTGTATGATCCTTTTAATGTGTTGTTGGATTCTGTTTGCTAGTATTTTGTTGAGGATTTTTGCATCTATATTCATCAGTGATATTGGTCTGTAATTTTCTTTTTTTGTAGTGTCTTTGTCTGGTTTTGGTATCAGGGTGATGGTGGCCTCATAGAATGAGTTTGGGAGTGTTCCTTCCTCTGCAATTTTTTGGAAGAGTTTGAGAAGGATGGGTGTTAGCTCTTCTCTAAATGTTTGATAGAATTCACCTGTGAAGCCATCTGGTCCTGGACTTTTGTTTGTTGGAAGATTTTTAATCACAGTTTCAATTTCATTACTTGTGATTGGTCTGTTCATATTTTCTATTTCTTCCTGGTTCAGTCTTGGAAGGTTATACCTTTCTAAGAATTTGTCCATTTCTTCCAGGTTGTCCATTTTATTGGCATAAAGTTGCTTGTAGTAGTCTCTTAGGATGCTTTGTATTTCTGCAGTGTCTGTTGTAACTTCTCCTTTTTCATTTCTGATTTTATTGATTTGAGTCCTCTCCCTCTTTTTCTTGATGAGTCTGGCTAATGGTTTATCAATTTTGTTTATCTTCTCAAAGAACCAACTTTTAGTTTTATTGATCTTTGCTATTGTTTTCTTTGTTTCTATTTCATTTATTTCTGCTCTGATCTTTATGATTTCTTTCCTTCTGCTAACTTTGGGTTTTGTTTGTTCTTCTTTCTCTAGTTTCTTTAAGTGTAAGGTTAGATTGTTTACTTGAGCTTTTTCTTGTTTCTTTAGGTAGGCTTGTATAGCTATAAACTTCCCTCTTAGAACTGCTTTTGCTGCATCCCATAGGTTTTGGGTCGTCGTGTTTTCATTGTCATTTGTCTCTAGGTATTTTTTGATTTCCTCTTTGATTTCTTCAGTGATCTCTTGGTTATTTAGTAACGTATTGTTTAGCCTCCATGTGTTTGTCCTTTTTACGTTTTTTTCCCTGTAATTCATTTCTAATCTCATAGCGTTGTGGTCAGAAAAGATGCTTGATATGATTTCAATTTTCTTAAATTTACTGAGGCTTGATTTGTGACCCAAGATGTGATCTATCTTGGAGAATGTTCCGTGCGCACTTGAGAAGAACGTGTAATCTGCTGTTTTTGGATGGAATGTCCGATATATATCAATTAAATCTATCTGGTCTATTGTGTCATTTAAAGCTTCTGTTTCCTTATTTATTTTCATTTTGGATGATCTGTCCATTGGTGTAAGTGAGGTGTTAAAGTCCCCCACTATTATTGTGTTACTGTCGATTTCCTCTTTTATAGCTGTTAGCAGTTGCCTTATGTATTGAGGTGCTCCTATGTTGGGTGCATATATATTTATAATTGTTATATCTTCTTCTTGGATTGATCCCTGGATCATTATGTAGTGTCCTTCCTTGTCTCTTGTAACATTCTTTAATTTAAAGTCTATTTTATCTGATATGAGTATAGCTACTCCAGCTTTCTTTTGATTTCCATTTGCATGGAATATCTTTTTCCATCCCCTCACTTTCAGTCTGTATGTGTCCCTAGGTCTAAAGTGGGTCTCTTGTAGACAGCATATATATGGGTCTTGTTTTTGTATCCATTCAGCCAGTCTATGTCTTTTGGTTGGGGCATTTAATCCATTCACGTTTAAGGTAATTATCGATATGTATGTTCCTATGACCATTTTCTTAATTGTTTTGTGTTTGTTTTTGTAGGTCCTTTTCTTCTCTTGTGTTTCCCACTTAGAGAAGTTCCTTTAGCATTTGTTGTAGAGCTGGTTTGGTGGTGCTGAATTCTCTTAGCTTTTGCTTGTCTGTAAAGCTTTTGATTTCTCCATCAAATCTAAATGAGATCCTTGCCGGGTAGAGTAATCTTGGTTGTAGGTTCTTCCCTTTCATCACTTTAAGTATATCATGCCACTCCCTTCTGGCTTGCAGAGTTTCTGCTGAGAAATCAGCTGTTAACCTTATGGGAGTTCCCTTGTATGTTATTTGTCGTTTTTCCCTTGCTGCTTTCAATAACTTTTCTTTGTCTTTAATTTTTGCCACTTTGATTACTATGTGTCTCGGCGTGTTTCTCCTTGGGTTTATCCTGTATGGGACTCTCTGCGCTTCCTGGACTTGGGTGGCTATTTCCTTTCCCATGTTAGGGAAGTTTTCGACTATAATCTCTTCAAATATTTTCTCTGGTCCTTTCTCTCTCTCTTCTCCTTCTGGGACCCCTATAATGCGAATGTTGTTGCGTTTAATGTTATCCCAGAGGTCTCTTAGGCTGTCTTCATTTCTTTTCATTCTTTTTTCTTTAGTCTGTTCCGCAGCAGTGAATTCCATCATTCTGTCTTCCAGGTCACTTATCCGTTCTTCTGCCTCAGTTATTCTGCTATTGATTCCTTCTAGTGTAGTTTTCATTTCAGTTATTGTATTGGTCATCTCTGTTTGTTTGTTCTTTAATTCTTCTAGGTCTTTGTTAATCATTTCTTGCATCTTCTCAATCTTTGCCTCCATTCTTATTCCGAGGTCCTGGATCATCTTCACTATCATTATTCTGAATTCTTTTTCTGGAAGGTTGCCAATCTCCACTTCATTTAGTTGTTTTTCTGGGGATTTTTCTTGTTCCTTCATCTGGTACATAGCCCTCTGCCTTTTCATCTTCTCTATCTTTCTGTAACTGTGGTTTTTGGTCCACAGGCTGCAGGATTATAGTTTTTCTTGCTTCTGTTGTCTGCCCTCTGGTGGTTGAGGCTATCTAAGAGGCTTGATGGGAGGCTCTGGTGGTGGGTAGAGCTGACTGTTGCTGTGGCGGTCAGAGCTCAGTAAAACCTTAATCCACTTGACTGTTGATGGGTGGGGCTGGGTTCCCTCCCTGTTGCTGTGGCGGGTCAGAGCTCAGTAAAACCTTAATCCACTTGACTGTTGATGGGTGGGGCTGGGTTCCCTCCCTGTTGGCTGTTTTGCCTGAGGCAACCCAACACTGGAGCCTACCCGTGCTCTTTGGTGGGGTTAATGGCAGACTCTGGGAGGGCTCACGCCAAGGAGAACTTCCCAGAACCTCTGCTGCCAGTGTCCTTATCCCCACGGTGAAACAGAGCCACCACTCGCCTCTGCAGGAGACCCCCCAACACCAGCAGGTAGGTCTGGTTCAGTCTTCCCCAGGCTCACTGCTCCTTCCCCTGGGTCCTGATGCACACATTACTTTGTGTGTGCCCTCCAAGAGTGGGATCTCTGTTTCCCCCAGTCCCGTCAAAGTCCTGCAATCCAATTCCCACTAGGCTTCAAAGTCTGATTCTCTAGGAATTCCTCCTCCCGTTGCCTGACCCCCAGGTTGGGAAGCCTGACGAGGGGCTCAGAACCTTTACTCCAGTGGGTGGACTTCTGTGGTATAGGTGTTCGCCAGTCTGTGAGTCACCCACCCAGCAGTTACGGGGTTTGATTTTACTCTGCTTGCGCCCCTCCTACCGTCTCACTGTGGCTTCTCCTCTGTCCTTGGACGTGGGGTATCCTCCTTGGTGAAGTCCAGGGTCTTCCTGTCAATGATGGTCCAGCAGTCAGTTGTGATTCTGGTGCTCTCGCAAGAGGGAGTGACAGCACGTCCTTCTACTCCGCCATCTTGGTTAATCTCCCTTCTATTGATGTATTTTCAGTTAGAAGGGATTCATTTACTTTTATGGTAAGATTAAATAGAAATTGCAAACACCTCAGGAAGTCTTAGGAAAATGTAGTCTGTATTTTAACCTTTGTAGTATTATGCTGCACTGTAATATTTTCATTTTTGATAACCTTTCATTTGTTTGGATTAATAAGTGGAGCGGTCGCTTAAATAGTCTTATATTTTCATAAAGTAATCTTTTGTATAGGAAAACTTTAGGGACTTACAAATCCTTTAGCAAATTCTTAATATTTTATATATTTGTATGATATATTCAGTAATATAGAAATTTGCATTTCATCTATTAAATAATGTGTATTTTTTAAAGTATACTTTAAATATTTTTTAAAGTATTATGGCTTCTACATTGTAGAAGGTATCAGGATAAGGTAAAAAAAAAAAACCCAAAAACCAAGGACTTTTATTTGTGTAAGCCTGAGTACAGAGTCCAGCTAAGTCAGTTAGTCGCCATTTGCCTTTGAGGAAATTATTTAACCTCCTGAGCCTTAGTTTTCTCGTCTGTAAAATGAAGGATACCTCCCTGGAAGAATGTAAGAATTCGATAAGATATTGAGTTGCTCAGCACAGTTCTTGGCATATAATACATAGGAATAAATGTTAGTTCTTTTACCCTCCTGTATGATGACAGAATTTTAAAAGTAGCAAAAAAAAAAAAACTAACAAAATACAATCTATGATATTAAGGGAAGACTTTGTTCCATATTTGATGAAAGTTGGGTGTTCCAGGTCCTCATGGTTCAAGGTATGGTTTTAAAACCCAGTATTGAGGTAGAATATGTGACTTGACTTAGGGAGACAGTGAGTGTGGTGGTTAGAGATCAAGTTTCTGAGTGAGTCTTCATCTCTCCAAGCCTCACTTCCTCCCTCTTATAAAATGACGCGAATGATAATAGGATTATTTTATGGGATTCTTCCGAGAAACAACTCATTATACAAGTAAAGCATTGTCACCATCATCATCCCTGTTTCTACAACAACGATATTGTGAGGGGATTTGCTATTATAACTATTTTCTCTTCTATACTATAACATCTTTAAATCTTAAAATATTCATGAAGATACTGTGTATTTTCTAGGAACCCCCAAATAGGATCATAGAAAAGCATGAATTGGCAGTACATTGTCATCAGCAGAGAAACATTTAAGTTCATCAGAATCTTGAGTGTCCAAACTCCAAAGGAATTTATCTTAGATTTGACCTCGTTTCTGAGAAAGTGTAGTTTCTGAAAAAGGAAAAAAACATGTTTTCTGGTCAGGTTGGGGAGATAAATGTGACAAGTGTCCATATACACTGTACATATTATTGATGCTTTGGGGTCGGAAAGGGAGGTATCTCATTTCCAGCTCCTGAAGGCAATTGTTATCTGAACGAAAAACAGGAAGGGAACTGTGGAAACTTTCTCACTTTGATCACTCCCCTCAGTACACACTTAGGATCTTCTGAATACTTTAAGAGGACCGGCCTTAGAGCCTGGAGCCTCAGCCGTTCAGTAACATTCTTTTATATTTCTTATACTTAAGTTTTAAGAGTAGTAAAACGCCATGCTCTCTCTCCTAATAATTAGCTTCATGAAGATTTACTTTGATGTTTTTGGGAAGAGATGTTTTGTTGTGTATTTAGGGGCTCATCCATGTCAGTTTGGGAACATAATACCAAAAATGATAAAATGCATGTCTTGTGTTTACAATTTACTTCCCAGTATTGCGTTTTTCTGTTATATAAAAAATTGCAGTTGTTTGTTTTGCCACTTAAAATGTAAAAATTGTTTTTCCAATTTGAAGTAGCTTTTTGTCAGTTTTTAAAACCTGGTTTGTCCCTTCTGATGTGCTTTGCGAGCCTAGAGATTTATAAGAGCTGTTAGATGGGATTATTCCCAGTTAGATTTTGTAGTATTTGTTATATACTGGATTGATAATAAGATGACTTCTGTTTTAGCTTTGGCTTTATCTAAATTTCGTCTCATTTTTACCACTGCCCAGTTAGCAGAGTCTTGCCCTTGAATATCCATTAGCCATGTACATGCCACCAAATTACAGGTGTTTCTGAAATGCCCTCCAAGAGTAATTCTCAGTTTAGAGGCTTCAGTGGGCAAAAAAGCTCAGTCATGGATGTCAGTCACACTTTTGCTTTTATTCTTCAGTTGGTTTAAACTTGTTCACTTGTAATGTGCCATCCTTTGCTAGGGTATCTGGAATGTGTGCTGTAACATGAGCTAGCAAGAATGGTGAGAAGAGTTCAGAATTACCATAGCGCTCTAAAGAGGGCTCTGTTGTTAGGTGGGAGGGTACAGTGTGGAGGAGATAGGGGAACATACATATAAAGATGATTAAGTACGGTTGTCTGAAACAATCTGTTGGCTGTTTGAGATGGTGGCCTATGAACAAGAGCCTCAGAATACTAACAGGAAAAGAAATAATAGTTTTGACAAAATAGAAGTGGAAACAAGTCAAAGTGAAAGTGACTGAATTTGCTTCAGTGCTGTAATACACTCTTGTCAAAAATAATTGGTCATTGCTATTAGCTGGCTTTTACTGTTTATTTGCTGTACCCTATTTTTAGCTGTATTCAGTAATATTTAATTGCATTCAGTAATATTTAAAGGATAATTAGACACAGATTTAACCTGAGTTGATTGTACACCATTTGGGATTTCCTTGTTGTATTTAATTTCCCACACTCTCTTATTTTCTCCTTACTATATTATGTTTCTTTTGTTTATTAGAAAATATTTTAAATTACAGAAATAAATATGTTAAAGTTTACTTGCAAAAAAGTTAAATAATATGGAAGAATAGAGAATATGCCTTTACCTCTCAGTTCTCTTCCCTTTTTCTGAAACAACCGTTGTCAATAGTTTGCTATGTGTCCTCACAGTCTACTTTAAATGGTAGTTTCACATTTATCTGTTGTTTTGGTCTATATGGGACCATAAAATGGAACTATTTTACATATTCTATAGTATGCCATTGTATGAATGCACTGTAATTTATTTTACCATTTTCCTGTTGATGGATGGAGCTGTAGTGAATCTTTTTATACATATCCTTCTGTATATGTCTGAGTACTTCAATTCCTAGAAGGGTCAAACAATAGGCATGTTTTATATTGCAATAAATATTGGCACATCCTCTTCTAAAAAGATAGCCAGCTGATCCTCCAACTGGTAGGATGGGGGGCAGGGGGCGGCGTGGAATGTCTCACCATTCAGCACACAGACTTTCACTTAATTCCCCTTCTTATCAATTTAGTGACTCATTCCTCTTTCTGTTTTAGTTTCTCCAAAAAGTAAACTGCCCATCTTCTTTGGGAAATGGATGGTGTAGTCATCTAGAGATATAGGTAGAAGATGGGAGATCTAAGTATTCCCTAAACCAATTTTAATTAATCCTCTGGTTTTTTGTCCCTCATCCCCATTCCTAATTTCAGTGGTATATGCTGCCACTAATTCCCGAAGCCTTTGAAGTCTGCTTCTTAATTTGGTTTTAGCATCTTTGACTCAGCTGAGTCAGTTACTACTTATCTGTCCACTGTCCTTCTTCTAACATTTTGCTGATACCTCCTGTCTGTTATTGTTTCTTCTTCTGTTCTCTTTGTCTTTTTATTCCTTTTATTGCCATGTAGTAGATATTACAGGGGAGCAGAGATTTTTAAAGCACGGGTTCAATCTGCTACATTTTAACTAGAAGTCCTTGTTGCTTATCTTTTAACTGTTCAGAATGTCTTCAACCAACAGTGGTTTTAATTTGGACATAGTCAGATCTGTTAGCCTTTTCCTGTTTAATCTATCTGGAACTTATTTTTGTATATAGTATCCCCTCTTTATCTCTTTCTCGTTTTTTCCTTTGTTTTACTTGCCAGTACCACTTGGCTTTCATTCACTCATTGACTTATTCAGGAAGGATCTGTTCATTACGCCCTGCTGGAACATTCTGAGTTAAAAAGATGGTTGATCTCTCATCTAGGGGAAGAGTAATAAGAAATAAGATCACCTATGCCCTTAGATGCTTTTCCACCTAATATAGCATAGTCATAATTGCTATACCCATTAACTCATTATAACTTTATGTCAGAGATAGTCGATCTGTTAATGATTTAATAAATTGATTATTGAGCTTGTGTTAACACAGCTATTTTTTTTTTTTTTTTAATACTTTATTTATTTATTTATTTATTTATTTATTTATGGCTGTGTTGGGTCTCTTAGTTTTCGTGTGAGGGCTTTCTCTAGTTGCGGCAAGTGGGGGCCACTCTTCATCGCGGTGCGGAGGCCGCTCTTCATCGCGGTGCGCGGGCCTTTCACTATCGCGGCCCCTCCCGTTGCGGGGCACAGGCTCCAGACGCGCAGGCTCAGTAGTTGTGGCTCACGGGCCCAGCCGCTCCGCGGCATGTGGGATCTTCCCAGACCAGGGCTCGAACCCGTGTCCCCTGCATTAGCAGGCAGACTCTCAACCACTGCGCCACCAGGGAAGCCCAACACAGCTATTTTTAAAAATGATTTCTCTTGCAAAATTTTCTGTCTTAAGTCTTATATTTTAAGTACATCTAAGGATACTAATAACTAACAACAACAACAAAATCTCAATCCAGAAGTCACCCTTGGATTTTTGAGAGCACTTATCACCTTGATTTATTAAGTTTCCAGTGCTACAGACCTTATTTTTTAGCCCTAACATACTCTTTCAAATATATTGAACATGTAAACCTGCCTTGTTTTTCACATTAGCCATATTGGGTTTTTTTTTTTTTTTTGAAGAATAATTGTCACAGGAAACTGTTAGCAGTGTTTGACGATATGGAAAAGACCTTTTAGCAAAGCGAGGCTTTTATTTTTCATTTTTTACCTCTCTGGATTGCACTTCTCCCATTCCTATCCCCAGGTGCCTATGCCTTAAAAACAAAAGGAAAAAAAGTAAAGGAGTAACAACATGCTTGCTTGGTGGTATAAACTATTGAGAACCATAGAGAATTCTGAATGGGATTCAGAGAAAGATTTTTTTAAACAATAATTTGTCTTATTTTTAAAAAATACATATGCATTTAGGGAAAGGACTAGGAGGATATACACCTTAGAAGTGATTAGTCTTGGAAGTGATTAGCCTGGGAAAATGTGAGTAGAAACTTTGGGGGGTTATAGGATAGAGAAAACTTCCATTTAAAAAATTCCTGCACAGCTTTTTCCCTGTATTTCATTGAATATGACTACTTTTGTCTTTCACCGTTTTAAATATCTCTGAAATCGTGATGCACCTGGTTATGCTAGTCAGGCATCAGTGAAGCAGCAGTTGTCATTGCCTGTTGTGGATATGCATCCAGATTTGCATTAGGGGCGTCAGAGAGGCCATAGTGGAACACTCTTAAGAAACGCTGCATCGCAAATGTTCCTAACAGAAGTTGGAAAGCACGGCTGCTGACAACTCCAAGTTGAAAAGCCAGTTCAGAAGAGTTGGATTCTGAACGTGAAGAAGTTTTAGGAATACCTCAGCCGATCATGTCAATCAGTTTTTGCTACATAACAGACCACCCCAAACTTAGTAAAACAACAGCTAAGTTGTAACTGCTCATGAGCTTATGGGTTTTCTGGTTGGTTTTGGCAGGTTGGCTGGGGGTGGGTTGTTCTAGAGTAGCTTCTCTCAAATGTCTAGTTGGTGCTGGCTGGTTGGTTGTCAGAGAAGGCGATAAGAGGGTTATATGTCACTCACCATCTCACAGGCTAGCCTGGGCTGTTCACCTGGCTATAGAAGAGTTCCTAACACAAGGAAGAGCAAGGATTGATGTGCAAGCGCTTTTCAGGCCTTTGTTTGCATTGTGTTTGGTAATGTCCCATTGACCAAAGCAGGTCACCTGGCCAACCTCAAATTTAAGGGTTGGAGAAACAGGCTGTATCTACCTCTTTATGGGAAGAATGGCAAAGGCACATTGCAAAGGGGCATGTGTACAAGCATAGGATTAGTACGTGGCCATTTGGCAGTCTAACGCCTTAATTTATTTCTTGTGTGTTTCAGTTTTTATAAAAGTGATGAATAGATCTTTAAATGTCCAAATAAAATTTTTAAAATCTCTTTCAATAAGTGTAAGATAATTGTAAGTGATTAGAGAACATTTTTAAACTTCTTATTTTGAGGTAATTGTGGGTTCACATGCAGCTGTATTAAATGATAAATATCTCACATACCCTTTACCCATCTTCCCTCAGTAGTTACCGCCCACGTAACCACAGCCCAGTATCCCAGGCAGGCGGCCGGCAGCCGTATCTTTCAGCCGTGTTCAGATGCCACCAGTTCTACATGTACTCCTTCGTGTGAGTGTGTTTGTGTGCTTAGTTCTGTGCAGTTTTATCACATATGTAGACTCATGTAACCACGACCACAGTCAGGACACAGAACAGTCCTGTCGCCTCAAGGATCTCTCTTACACTCTTTCATAACGACATCCACTCACCTCCCACTGCCGTCCTTTCTTAGTCCCTGATCCTTGGCAATCTTACTAACTCCATTTTCCATTTCTATAATTTTGTCATTCCAAGAAAGACGTACAAATGGAATCACACAGTATGTAACCTTTGAGGATTGGCTTTTTTTCCCCACTCAGCATGATTAATTCTCTGGAGATGTATCCAAGTTGTTATGTGTGTCAATAGGGGTTTTTTGCTGCTGTTGTTTTTATTGCTGAGTAATATTCCATGGTTTGAATGTACCTTACAGTTTGTTTAACCATTCCCCTGATAAAAGACATCTGGGCTGTTACCAGTTTTTGGCTATTACAATAAAGGTGCTGTAAATATTCATGTACAGGTTTCTGTATGAATACAAATTTCCATTCCCCTGGGATAAATACTCAGGAGTGCAGTTGCTGGGTAGTATGGTAGTTACATGTTTAGTTTTTAAAGAAACTTCCAAGTTGTTTTCCAGAATGGCTATGCCACTTTATATTTCCACCAGCATTATATGAATGATCTAGTTTCTCCTTCTCACCAGCATTTGATGTTATTTTCTTTTAGATGTGTTCACATTCTGATTGGTGTTTATTAATATTTCATTGTGTTTTTCATCTGCATTTCCCTAATGGCTAATGAGGTTGAACATCTTTTTCATGTGTGTGTTTGCTATCTGTATCTCTTCTTGAAATGTGAAATGTCTCTTGTTTTTTGCCCATTTTCTAGTTGGATTATCTTTTTTTCTGTTGAGTTTTGAGTTTTTAAATATATTCCATATACTTCGTTGAATATATGGTTTGCAAATATTTTCTCCCAGTCTATAACTTGTCTTTGTATCCTTTTAACAGATTCTTTCACAGACCAAAAGTCTTCAATTTTGATGGGGTCCAATTTTTCCTTTTATGGATTGTGCTGTTGGTGTCAAGTTCTTTGCCAGCCCTAGAACCAGAAGAATTTCCTCTGGTTTTTTTTCTGTTAGATATATAGTTTAGACCGTGATCCATTCTTTGTTAATTTGTATGAGGTTGAGGTTCTTTTTCAATTCTTCTGGCACCATTTGTTGAAAAGGCTGTCCTTTCTCCATTGAATTATCTATGCATCTTTGTAAAAAGTTGGGCATATTCATGTGGATCTGTGTTAGTCTGCTAAGGCTTTTATAACAAAATATCACAGACTGGGTGCCTTACACAACAGAATTTACTTCTCAAAGTCTGCAGGCTGTAAGTCCAAGATCCACGTGTTGGCAGTCCATAACAGGGTCTATTTCTGGGTCCTCGATTTTTGTTCCATCAACCTTTGTGTCTTACCGCCTGCCAATACCATACTCTTTTTTTTTCTTTTTAATTTTTATTGGCATATAGTTGATTTACAGTGTTGTGTTAGTTTCAGGTATACAGCAAAGTGAGTCAGTTATACATATACATATATCTACTATTTTTTAGATTTTTTTTTCCATATAGGTCATTACATAGTATTGAGTAGAGTTCCCTGTGAATACCATACTCTTTTGATTACAGGCATACCTTAGATATTGCAGGTGTGTTTCCAGACCATTGCAATATAGCAAAGATTGTAATAAAGCAAGTCACATGCATCTTTTGGTTTCCCAGTGCATATAAAAATTATGTTTACACTACACTGTATTCTATTAAGTGTGCAATAACATTATGTCTAAAAAAAGTACATACCTTAATTAAAAAATACTTTATTGCTAAAAAATGCTAACCATCATCCGAGCCTTCAGCAAAGATCACCAATCACAGATCAGCATAACAAATATAGTAATAATGAAAAAAGTTTGAAACATTGTGAGAATTACCAAAATGTGACATAGAGACATGGAAGTAAGCAAATGCCATTGGAAAAAATGGTGTAGATACACTTGCTTGACAAAGGGTTGCCACAAACCTTTAATTTATAAAAAAAAAAAAAAGAAAAAGAAAAAAAGAAGAAAAAAGGCAATATCTGTGAAGCACAATAAAGCAGAGCACAATGAAACGAGGCATGCCTGTACTGTAGCTGTATAGTCAGCCCTAGCATTATTCCTCCCACTTTATTCTTCTCTTTCAAGATTGTTTTAACTCTTCGAGGACTTAACCCTTTCCATATAAATTTTAGAATAAGCTTGTCTGTGGCAAAACTTGGCTGGAATTTTGGTAGAAAGTACATTAAACCTGTAGATCAGTTTGGAGAGAAATGACATCTTTACTATGTTGAGTCTTCCAATTTAAATAGTGATTTTTATTTTTATGATCTTGTATCCTGTAACCTTACTGAACTCACTAATTAGTTCTAGGAGTTTTTTTGTAGATTCCTTGGAATTTTCTATGTAGACAATCATGTCATCTACAAATAGTTTTATGTCTTCCTTTCCCACCTCCGTGACTTTTCTTCCTGCCTCCCTTATCAGTGGCTGGAACTTTCAGTACTATGTTGAGTAAGAGTAGTGAGCGCTGATCTCCTTGCCTTGTTCAGGAACTTAGGGGAGAAGCCTTCAGTCTTTCACTATGATATTAGCTGTAGGTTTACCATGTTGATGTAGTTCTTCTCTTTTCCTAATTTGCTGAGAGTATTTATCAAAGTGAGTGTTGGGTCATACGATTTTTCTTCTTTAACCCGTTGATATGGTAGATTACCTTGATTTTCAGATGTTGAACCAGCCTTGCAGTAGAATCCTACTTAAGTAAATCCCACTTGATCTTGGTGTATACATCTTTTTATACGTTGTTGGATTTGTCTGCTAATTTTGTTTAAAGGTTTTTCCTCTAAGTTTATTAGAGATATTGTTTTGTAGTTCTCTCTCTCTCTTGCTCCTGTTTTTGGTTGTTGTTTTGTCTTTGTTTTTTTAACAAGGTAATGCTGGTCTCATAAAATGTGTTAGGAAGTATCCTGTCTTCTAGTTTCTGGAAGAGATTGTGTAAAATTGGTGTTAGTTTTTCTTTAAATGTTTGAGAGCTTTTAAATTACATATTTCTTTTCTTTAATAGTTATAAGATTATTCAGGTTATCTTTTATTTTGGTTGAGTTTTGGTAGTTCAATGGATTTTTTTAAAGTTGTCCATTTTTTTCAAGTTGTTGAATTTGTGAGTGTAAGGTTATTTGGAGTATTCCTTTATTATCCCTTTAATGATTTCAGGATTTATAATGATAACCCCCTTTTCATTGCTAATATTGTTGGTTTGTGCCTTCTCTTTTTTCTTTATCAGACTTGCTAGAAATGTATCAATTTTTGGTTTTTTGTTTTGTGTGTGTGTGTGTGTGAAGAACCAGGTACTGGTTTCATTGATTTTTCTCTATTTTCTTGTTTTCAGTTTTATTGATTTCTGATGTTATCTTTATTATTTCCTTCCTTTTGTTTGCTTTGGGGTTATTTTGCTCTTCTTTTACTAGGTTCTTAAAGTGGGAGCTTGGATTATTGATTTGAGACTTCTCCTCTTACGTGTGCATTCAGTGCTATATATTTCCCTCTCAGCACTGTTTTAGCTGTGTCCCACAAATTTTGATTTGTTGTATTTTCATTCAATTCTATGTGTTTTTTAAAATTTCTTTTGAGGGACTTCCCTTGTGGCACAGTGGTTAAGACTCCACACTCCCACTGCAGGGGGCCCAGGTTCAATCCCTGGTCAGGGAACTAGATCCCACTTGCATGCCACAACTAAGGAGCCCGCCTGCCACAACTAAAGACCTGCACATCCAAATAAATAAATAAATATTATTTCTTTTGAGATTTCCTTTATGACCATGAATTACTTACATTAATTTCCAACTGTTTGAAGATTTTCCTATTGTCTTCCTGTTACCGATTTCAATTTTGATTCCTTTATGATCAGAGAACATACTGTATATTATTTCAGTTATTTTAAATATGTTGACATTTGTTTTGTGACCCAGGATATGGTTAAACTAGGTGAATGTTCCATGGATACTTGAAAAGAATTTGTATTCTGCAGTAGTCTGGTAGAGTGTTCCGTAGATGTCAGTGTGATCCTGTTGGTTGATGTTGTTCAGTTCTTCTGTGTCTTTGCTAATTTTCTCCTTGGTAGTTCTCGCAATTGTTGACAGTGAGGTATTGAAACCTCCAACTGTAATTGTGGATTTTTAAATTTCTACTTTATTTCTATCAACTTTTCTTTCATGTATTTAGAAACTCTTTTGTTTGGTGCATACATAATTAAGATTGCTTTGTCTTCTTGGTGGGTTGATCCTTTTATTATGTAATGTTCCTCTTTCTCTCTAGTAGTTTTCTTTGCTCTGAAGTCTCTGTCTGATATTCCTATAGCCACTCATGCATTCTTTTTTTAAAAATTAATGGTAGCAAGATATGTCCGCCTTCATCCTTTTACTTTCAACCTACCTACGTTATAGGTAAATATTTGAAGTGAGTTTCTTGTATATAGCATATAGTTGGATCGTGTTTTTCTTTTGATGGTATATTTAGACATTTACATTTAAAGTAATTATTGATTTGTTAGGATTTAAGTCTCATTTTGTTATTTGTTTTATGTTCATTTTCTCTGTTTCTCACTCCTCTGTCTTTTCTTGGCTTCCTGTGAGCTGCTTGAATATATCTTAGGATTCCATCTTATTTTGCTTTATGTATTTTTTTAGTGTAGTTTGTATAGTTTTCTTAGTGGTTTCTTTAGATATTAAAATATCCATTAGTAGTAATTGCTGCTACATTTTGAATATTTGTAGTATGCTAAGCATTGTAAAGGAGCTTTATAAGATTTATGTCTATTTAACCTTATAAAACCCCATGAAGAAGGTGCTGTCTTAATACTCATTTTATGCCTGAGGAAACTGTTGCTCAGTGAAGTTAATTTGCCCAATCACATGGTTGTTAAATTGGTGAGCAAACCTCTGTTTTACTCCAATGTTCATGCCTTTACTGTAATGCTATACTACATCATTAATGTTAATTTTATCGTGTAGGTTTTACATTCAAAATTGTAACGTATTTTGTCTCATTTCCTAGGTTTTGATGATGATGGTTCAGAATTTCATGAACATATATTTCTGGATAAATACCTGGAGGATTTTCCAAAACAAGGACCAATTCGTCACTTCATGGAGTTGGTGACCTGTGGCCTTTCCAAAAACCCATATCTGAGTGTTAAACAGAAAGTTGAACATATAGAGTGGTTTAGGAATTATTTTAATGAAAAACGGGACATTCTAAAAGAAAGTGGCATACAGTTCAATTGAAGATCATGGAAATTTTTACTTCAAGCTGTTGGAGATTCATATTATAATTAAATAATTTTACTAGACGTTTTCCTGTATTGTGTTCATTATTGCATCTGATTTGAATGGTATAAATGTTAAATTGTTTAAAAGTATATACAGTGGTAACTGAAAAATATTCCTGCATGGAAAAAAGTTACCAGCTTTTATGGATTCAACTAGTAATTCTAAACAAAAAGAGTATCTTAGAATTACTAATAAGTTTAAGACAACTTCCTGTAACCTTTTTCTTTTCATTCAGTGACCATACTTCTTTGAAATATAAGTCGCCATACATGTGATGTCATCAGAGGACTATAACAGTTGAGAGGATTTACAGACAAATTTATATGCATAGACTATATTTACATATACATGTAGTTTCTATATTTGCATATATACATATTTATATTTTCACACTAAATTAACTACCCTTACCTAAGTCTGGGTCACTATAGTGAAGTAACCTTATAGAAATAAAGGGCTTATACTAATCACTTATAGAATTTTAGGTCATCATGCCAAAATCAGAACTAATTTCCTTTTTTTTTTATTTTAATTTTTATTTATTTATTTATTTTATTTGTTTGTTATTTTTGGCTGTGTTGGGTCTTCGTTGCTGTGCCCGGGCTTTCTCTATTTGTGGCGAGCGGGGGCTACTCTTCGTTGCGATGCGCGGGCTTCTCATTGCAGTGGCCTCTCTTGTTGCGGAGCACAGGCTCTAGGCGTGCAGGCTTCAGTAGTTGTAGCACACGGGCTCAGTAGTTGTGGCGCACGGGCTTAGTTGCTCCGCAGCATGTGGGATTTTCCTGGACCAGGGCTCGAACCCATGTCCCCTGCATTGGCAGGTGGATTCTTAACCGCTGCACCACCAGGGAAGCCCAGAACTAATTTCTATTACGGTGTATAGCAACGTGATTCAGATTCATACAACTGAAAGGACTGAGGATTCTTTAAAAAAAAAAAAAACTCCACCTTAAATTAAGAATTTAGTTTACAGTGGCCTCAGGCTAGTAGTGTTCAGGATCTGGCACAAGCAAACAAAAACTGTATGTGAAGGAACTCAGCATAAACCCAGTCTTCAAATTACAAAACACATAAGGAAAGAAAGCACCATGAATGTACACCAGCAGAAGCAACAGCCAACAGAATCAGACTCACAGAGCCTTTAAATATTGGGCTTATCATATTCAGAATCTAAAAATATGTGTAACTTAGAATGAAGTATAGAGCAGGAGACTATAAAAGTGACCTAACGGAGCTGAAAAAAAAAATTAGTGAAGGGGTTTATTTTTTTTAATTTTTATTTATTTTAAAATATTATTTATTGGGCTGTGCCAGGTCTTAATTGTGGCCTGTGGGATCTAGTTCTAGTTTAATTTAACAACAGATTAGACACTGAAAAATAGATCTAAAGAAATTCTCCACATGCAGCAGAGAGAATCAAAGAGAAAAGAAATATGAAAGAGAGGTAAAGATGAGTATAAGAAAGTAACATTTGTATAATCAGATTTCCAGAAGAGAAAAGAAGAAATGGGCCAGAGGCTCTCTTTGGGTAGTTTAAAAGAAAAATGATAATTTAATAACTGTTTGTTAAAGAAATAGGATCTCTATTTTTAAAATCTTCCCAGAAAGAAAACAATAAGCTCAGACCATTTCTCAGGAGAGTTTAAAATATTCAGAAAGCAAATAATCCTACAAATTATTCCAAAGCATAGAAAAAGAAGGAAAAAAATCCAACTCAGTTTCAAGAGATTAGAATAACAAAGATTAATCTCAATCATGACACATTTGAAAGATCCAAAATAGCAAACAAAATCCAGCAATAAATAGGAAAGAAAAGTTGATAATCTAGTTTATTCCAGGAATGCAAGAGTGGCTTGACAATGGAGAAAAAATATATATATCACCTCAAAGGATATAGAAAAAATTGTTTGATAAAATTCAACAGTCATTTATAATTTAAAGAAACTAGAAAACTTCAAGTAGAACTTCTTTAACCTGGTAAATGGCATTTACAAAAAACTTACAGCAAACATCTTTCTGGTGAATCATTAAACCACTTCCTTTAAGATGATAAGACCACAATTTATTGTCAATATTATACTGGAGGCCTAGACTGTGCAGTGTAGCAAGAAGAAGAAATATAAAGCTATTAGAATGGGAAATTCTAACTACCTTACCACCCAAAGATAATCTCCAATGAATCACATCCTCTCTTTGAGTGTAGGCAGAACCTGAGACTTGCTTCTAGCAAGTGTCAGTAGAATATGGCAAAGATGATGGGTGTAGGCATTCCCTTGACTGGATTATGTTCTGTGGCAAAAGTGACAGAATTAGTCACTCTTATGATTACATTGTTATGTAGGACTCTTAGTGACTAGATGAGTATGCTACTGGCTTTGAAATAGTGAACTGTCATGTGAGAAGGCCTGTGAATCGGCCACATGGCAAGGAACTGTGGGAGTTACTAGAAGCTGAGAGCAACCCCCAGTTGACAGCAACAAAATGGGGACCTCAGTTCTACAGCCTCAAATAACTGAATTCTGCCAGCAGCCATGTGATCTTGGAAGAAGGTCCTAAGCTCTGAAAAGGACCACAGCCTGGCTGACACATTAATTGAAGCCTTGTGAGGCCCTGAGCAGGGGACCCAGCTAAGTGAGCCACAGAAACATGGGGATAATAAGTGTATGTTCTTTTAAGCCACTAAGTTTGATGTAATTTATTATGCACAGATAGATACTTAATATAAAAAGGAAGAAACAAACCATCATTAGTAAGAGCCTGTGATTATGTAGAAAACAAAAGAATCTAAATTATAATTAATAGGCTAGTTTAGCAAGTTTGCAGTTGCATGTCTATATACCAGCAACAAACAGATAAAATACAATTTATAAGATACCATTTATAGTACCATTGAAAATTATAAATGAATAAGATCTTTATGAAGAAAACATTTTAAAACTTTAATAAAACAGTAATAAAATTTTAAAAATAAGGAAGCAAATGGATAAGAAGTTCATGGGTAAGCTATTTATCTATATAGCTTTAATGCAGTTTCATTCAAAATCCCAACAAGGTTTTTCACAGAACTTCACACATTTAAGCTAAACTTATAGAGGGAAGCAAATAACTAAGAAGAGTCAAAATACTCTTGAAAAAGAAGACAAGGTCAGGTAAGGAACTTGCCTTAACTTTTAAGCTATCAAGACTCCCTGGTGGTCCAGGGGTTAAGAATCCTCCTTCCAATGCAGGGGATGCGGGTTTGATCCCTAGTCGGGGAACTAAGATCGCACACGCCACGGGGCAACTAAGCCCTTGCGCGGCAACTACTGAGCCTGCGTGCTCTAGAGCCCACGCTCCACAACTACTGAGCCCGCACACCACAACTAGAGAGAAGCCTGCACGCTGTAACGAAGGTAGCCGTGTGCCGCAACTAAGACCCGATGTGGCCAAATAAATATTTTTAAAAAAGACTTACTATAAAGCTGTGATACTTAGCAGGATATTACACACAGAGATAGTTAAATAGACTGATGGAACAGAATAGAGAACACAGAAATAGGCCCATTAGTATATGGAAACTTGATACATGACAAAGTTGGCATTGCAGATCAATGGGAAGAGTGGATATTCAATGAATGGTGTTAGGACAACTGGTTATACACATGAAGGAAAAAAGTGGATTCTCTACTCATATTAAAAAAAAATCCAATTCAATTGAATTTGATACTTAAATGAGATAAAACTATAAACATTTAAAACGAAAATACAAAAGAATATCTTTATGGCTCTAATGTAGGCAAGGATTTAAAATATCAAAGCACAATCTCTAAGAAAAAGATTAATAAATTTGGCTATGTTAAAATTTAGAAATTTTAATCAAAAAAGACACCACCAAGAGTGAAAAGACAAGTGTCCAACATGAAGATAAATGCTTCAATACAATCACCAAATGAGTAGTATGTAGAGTATACAAAGAACTCCTAAAAATCAAGTAGACGAAAACACAAAAGAATATGGTCAAAATATATA
The DNA here is from genome assembly GCF_028023285.1 of Balaenoptera ricei. Taxonomy (NCBI): domain Eukaryota; kingdom Metazoa; phylum Chordata; class Mammalia; order Artiodactyla; family Balaenopteridae; genus Balaenoptera; species Balaenoptera ricei. The sequence goes on along the minus strand of NC_082656.1, from coordinate 15,739,551 downwards.
AACAGGCATTTCATAGAAGAAATAATATAAGTGGCTAATATATGAAAGAATGTGAGGAAAATGCAAATGAAAACCATACTGAGAAAACACTAATTCGAAAAGACACACGCACTCCAATGTTCATAGCAGCATTATTTATGATTGCCAAGGTATGGAAGCAACCCAAGTGTCCATCAACAGATGAGTGGATAAAGATGTGGTATATATACACAATGGAATACTACTCAGCCATAAAAAAGAATGAAATTTTGCCATTTGCAGCAACACGGATGGACTTAGAGGGTATTATGCTAAGTGAAATAAGTCAGAGAAAGACAAATGCTGTAGGATGTCACTTATATGTGGAATCTAAAAAATACAACAAACTAGTGAATAAAACAAAAAAGCAGCAGACTCACAGATACAGAGAACAAACTAGTGGTTACCAGTGGGGAGAGGGAAGGGGGGAGGGGCAACATAGGGATGGGGGGAAAGGCTATTATGGGATTACATGAAATTGTGTGTGAAACTTTTGAAAATTTTAAAGCACTATAGAATTTAAAGAACCTTCCAGTTAAAAATTTTTTTAAAAAACCCATATTGAGATAACATTTGTGTATTCTTTAGATGGGTGAAAAATCAAAAGATAGGCAATATCACTCATATGTTGAGGTTGATGGGAGTGTAAATTGGCAAACACTCTTGGAATTACATAATTATATATTTATAATATATATTACACACATATATAGTATGTAAATATTAATATATAACACATGAAACATTTAGTTATCTTTTAATAATTATATGTAAATACATAGTATAAACATCTATCGTGTGTGTGTGTGTGTGTGTGTGTGTGTGTATTTATTTATTTATTTATTTATATAAACTGTGAACAATGCTTCTGGAGTATATACCTAAAGAAACCCTTGCAGATAAGTGCCGGGAGGCATTTACAAAAATGTTCAAAGTAGTAAAAACTGGGGAGAAAGTGCCCATTGCCTGGAGAACTAATAAATAAATTGTGGTTTATTCAGGCAATGGAACTCTAAATAGAAGCAAAAATGATTAAAATAGGGCTATACACATCAATACAGACGTTGAGTGAAAAATAAGTTGCAGAAGAATATATGCAATAGACTCCCATTTACAATTCTGAATATATAGCAGAGCAATAAATGTGATTATAACAAAGATCACAGGAATGATAAACACAATACTGTAACTCAGGGAGCCAAGGGACACGGGCTGTGGCGTTGAGGAGGGACACCCAGGGAGCCTAAACGGCACTAACATTCTATTTCCCAAGTTGGATGGTAGGTTCACAGGTGATCATTTTATTATCATGCTTTAAAAATTATATTACAGGGACTTCCCTGGTGGTGCAGTGGTTAAAAATCTGCCTGCCAATGCAGGGGACACGGGTTCAATCCCTGGTCTGGGAAGATCCCACGTGCCACGGAGCAACTAAGCCCGTGCGCCACAACTGCTGAGCCTGCGCTCTAGAGCCCGCGAACCACAACTACTGAGCCCACGTGCCACAACTACTGAAGCCTGCACGCCTAGAGCCCGTGTTCCACAACAGGAGAAGCCACCGCAGTGAGAAGCCTGCTCACCGCAACAAAGAGTAGCCCCCACTCACCGCAACTAGAGAAAGCCCGTGCGCAGCAACAAAGACCCAATGCAGCCAAAAATAAATAAATAAATAAAAATTATATTACAGATATCCCTTTGTATGTAACAACATTTCATGATATTTTAAGGAATGAATGGAAGTGGGTGTATAACTGGAAGATATGCAGAATCTGGCCATAGTTTTGAAGGATTGTCATACCTTCACAGTTGAGACCATGACATTAAAAACATCCTTTCTTTGTCCATTTACACACTTAATTCTAAAGAATCTACTATCCTTAGATTCTAGGTCCTATGGTCTATGTGTATAATGAAGATACTCCAACCATTTGAAAAAAGAATGCTCTGTTCTCAAGCCAAATAGAGGACCACCTACCATTTCGGGAAGAAGCACATGTTAGCCAAGGTGCAGGAAAGCTGGAAGGGTGTAGCTCGGTGGCTGAGGGCAGTAGAGGTGGTTGCTCCATGCGTGCCAGTCTACGAGTAATTACTGTCATCAGCATCGTGGCTGAGATCATCACAGGCACCACTGAGGTGGTAGGTTCCTCTTGGAAGGACTGGCCTGGTGCTGTGTGCTTCACACATATTACATCACTGAGTTTTGGAATATTCTCTAAGGTATGTAATATTCCCATTTACAGGAATTTAATAAATTTCCCAAGGCTGCAAATAAGTGGTACAGCCAGGATTTAAACCCTAGATCAACAACTCCAAAAACCAAGTATTTTTTTTTCCAGTACCCCTCAAGAAGAGATTTGAGGGCAATTATATGGATACTCTGGAGTAAAGGGAAAAGGAATTTCTTCATTTGGGTTCAGTAAAATATTCTAACGGGATCATCGCAAACATAGGAACTTTGAAGTGGTAGTTAATGTTTAGATGAAAAATCATTAAAGAGTGGAATAACAATGTAATAACTCAGAGTTGTGGGGGGCTAATTCAGTAGGGCTATTTGGGAAAAAATTAAAGGCAGAAAGGTCAGTGGGGCAAATGTCAAAGTGGCCACAATGAAAAAAGAATTTTTAACGGGATGGTAAGTGAGAAACAAACAGAAGAGAAGTCATTTTTCCAGTGTCATTATGGGCAAAAAGAAAATTGTTCTTTTATCTAGAAATCCCACTCCTGGACATATATCTGGAGAAAACCGTAATTCAAAAAGATACATGGGGACTTCCCCGGTGGCATAGTGGTTAAGAATCCACCTGCCAATGCAGGGGACATGGGTTCGAGCTCTGGTCTGGGAAGATCCCACATGCCACGGAGCAACTAAGCCCGTGAGCCACAACTGCTGAGCCCACGTGCCACAACTACTGAAGCCTGCACACCTAGAGCCTATGCTCCACAACAAGAGAAGCCACCGCAATGAGAAGCCTGTGTACTGCGATGAAGAGTAGCCCCTGCTTGCCACAACTAGAGAAAGCCTGAGCGCAGCAACGAAGATCCAACACAGCCAAATAAATACATAAATAAATTGATAAAAAAAAAAAAATGCATGCATCCCAGTGTTCACTATGCAGCACTATGTACAATAGCCAAGACATGGAAGCAACCTAAATGTCCATTGACAGATGAATGGATAAAGAAGATGTGGTATATATATATCTCTATAAATATATAGTTAGATAGATATAGATATAATGGAATATTACTCAGCCATTAAAAAGAATGAAATAATGCCATTTGCAGCAACATGGATGGACCTAGAGATTATCATTCTAAGCAAGATAAGTCAGAAAGAGAAAGACAAATACCATATGATATCACTTATATGTAGAATCTAAAATACGAAACAAATGAACATATCTATGAAATAGAAACAGACTCACAGACACAGAGAACAGACTTGTGGTTGCCAATGGGAAGGGGGGTGGGGGAGGGAAGGATTGGGAGTTTGGGATTAGCAGATGCAAACTAGTACATATAGGATGGATAAACAACAAGGTCCTACTGTATAGCACAGGGAACTATATTCAATATCCTGTGATAACTGAGTCACTTTGCCGTACAGCAGAAATTAATACAACATTGTAAATCAACTGTACTTCAATAAAATTAAGAAAAAAAAGACAAGTATTCTTTTAGGCTCTAGGTCAGCTTGTAATAATCTAGAGATTGGTGGTTTAGGCCACCAATGTCTGACTTTGAGTCAATCTCTATTCCCTATACCTTCAGCAAGAGGGATCAGGAAAAGAAAGGGGAGGAAAGAGTCAGGTGTGCCATACTTGTGGCTGCCGAACGATGCTTCTGTGGGAAAGGAATTTGAAATATGGTCCTAAAATGAAGCTTCTGATTTGGATAGATTGAATTTCACCATGTGAATATAACTCACTGCTATTCATTAGTGTGTAAAATCAAGAGATTTAAATGAGATTAAGATCTTTATTAAACTTTCTGAGATATTAAAAATTAAGAACCCAATTATCTATGCCACATACATTAACTTTGGTTAATGTCTTGACATACTGAGCTACAAACTGGCATTTACAGTCTTTGGTCACTTCTACACCAAAACTTTTAGCCTAACTTGGAGGTGGAGGTCAAGCTAGTAGGAGTCAGGAATTATGAATATGAAGCACAGAATTCCCCAACTGAGAAAGACAAATATCTTTTACTAATTCACTCATTTCATAGGTGTGGAAAATGGAGGCCCAGAGGGAGTAACTTGCCAGTGATTTCATAGTTCATTTATGACAGAGCTGAGAACCCCAGATTCAGATCAGGGACCCTTCCTACTTCTCTTTTACATTAATTGGTAGCTTAAGCTGGTAAGAATTATTTTCTGAATGAACAACAGGGAGCTCCATAAACTCAAAGATGAAAGAAGAGAAAGAGAATGCAAATTGTTTTTAAAACGTTTCAGCATTCTGTGAAACCACATGGTTTCAGTGAAGAGCAGTTCAGTATTAGGGGAAATTCTGAATAATATTCAAATCCTCAGCATAGCTATGACCAGGAGGATGTGGTTTTTAATGTGTGTTATGAAAATCACGCTTCAGATGAAGCTTATTTTATTTTTAATTAACGTTTTTATTTTTGAAATAATTTTAGACTTACAGAAAAGTTACAAAAATAATAGGAGTCTATGTATACCCTTCACCCAGCACCCCCTAATGTTAACTTACACAGCCATAGTTCAATGATCAAAATCCGAAAATTGACATTGATACAATACTATCAATAAATTACTGCTGAGGGCCCAGGTTCGATCCCTGGTCAGGGAACTAAGATCCCACAAGCCACGTGCTGTGGCCAAAAAAAAAAACCGAAATGAAACAAAAAGCATAGAAACCAAGATGTGTGCACAAAAGGGAAGCTTATTATTTGATGATTATAAAGCTTATATATCAGAAAATTTACCAATATAGGATCACGCAGCATCTCCAGTAATAATTCTGAAGCAGAGCAGCCAATTATATATGGGTTAACTTTAAACATGGTTTAAAATGCTCTGTTTGCAGCAAGATGTGCGTTAGGCATGAATGCCATTTATATCAAAGCTGAGAAAGTGCTTTTCCTTCCTAAGATGTTCCTTCATTCTTTAGCAGAAATTTTAATTTTCTTTTTTTTTTCAGTCTCTATCCTTCTATCTATAATGTCAAACTAATTACATCTTATCTTAAATAATAGAATGATAAAATATTCAATCTCATTAATAATCAAAGATATGCAAAGTTAGCAATGAGACTGCAGCCATCTTATGAAAGTATTAACAAATATGGAAAAGCTTAGTAAGATCCAATATTGTTAAGAGTGTGAGAAAGCAGGTTCTCTAGGGCACCTTTTGGAGAGCTATCGGTAGTATTGATTGAAACATTAAATGTGCATTTGTCTTAGCAATTTCACTTCTAGAAATGGATCTATCAGAGACGTAGGTACAAGTATAAGAAGGTGTGTGTGTGCGTATGTGTGTGTGAGACTGCATTGCTGGTATGAAAAACTAGAGACAACTTAAATGTCCGTCAGAGATGGCTGGTTAGATGCTCGACATTGCTAATTATTAGAGAAATGCAAACCAAAACTACAATGAGGTATCACCTCACACTGGTCAGAATGGCCATCATCAAAAAGTCTGCAAATAAATGCTGGAGAGGGTGTAGAGAAAAGGGAACCCTCCTACACTGTTGGTGGGAAGGTAAATTGGTACAACCACTATGGAGAACGGTATGGAGGTTCCTTAAAAGACTAAAAATAGAACTACCATATGATCCATCAACCCCACTCCTGGGCATATATCCAGAGAAAACCATAATTCAAAAAGATACATGCACCCCAATGTTCATTGCAGCAGTATTTACAATAGCCAAGACATGGAAGCAACCTAAATGTCCATCAACAGATGAATGGATAAAGAAGATGTGGTGTATATATATATATATATATATATATATATATATATATATAAATCAATAAATAAACACACATACACACACACACAATGGAATATTACTCAGCCATAAAAAAGAATGAAATAATGCCTTTTGCAGCAATATGGTTGGACCTAGAGATTATCATATTAAGTGAGGTAAGCCAGACAGAGAAAGACAAATATCACATGTTATCGCTTACACGTGGAATCTAAAACTATAAAAATGATACAAATAAACTTACATGTAAAACAGAAATAAACCCACAGACATAGAAAACAAACTTATGGTTACCAAAGGGGAAAGAGGGGAAAGGATAAATTAGGAGTTTGGGATTAACATATACACACTACTATATATAAAATAGATAACTAATAAGGACCTACTGTATAGCACAGGGAACTCTACTCAATATTTTGTAATAACCTATTAGGGCAAAGAATCTGAAAAAGAATAGATATATACATATATGTATAACTGAATCACTTTGCTGAAACTAACACAACATTGTAAATCAGCTATACTTCAATTAAAAAATTTTTTTTAAAAAGAGAGGGCTGGTTAAATACTGTATTGTGCACATAGAGGAGAGTCACAAAGAAGTGATGTTTAAGTTGTGAACTAAAGGATGAATAGGCATAAGCTCTGTGTGTGTGTGTGTGTGTGTGTGGTGTTGGGAGTGAGGAGAAGAAGCTGTAGCACATAGGGTGGCCTTGAGGCAGGAAAGAAAATGGTGTGTTTAAGACTTGGAGACTAAGAGAGAGTGATCGGGAGAGTGCCTCAAGAAGGGGCTGGAGAAGGAGGTGGGCATGGATGGTATAGAGCCTTGACAGGCAAGTTGGGCTCCGTGTGGTGGATACAGCTTATCCTGAGGTTTTTCACAGCTCAGCCTACAGATCCTCCATTGTGGAGCACAGGCTCGGATCCAAGTTCACTTTGACCTCAAGTCACTCACTTATTTCGTGCATAACTGCTTCCAGAGGCCTCCTCTGCCCCTCCTTATACACCAGGCTTTCCTCCATCATTGCACCTGCCATACTGAATAGCCATCATCTATTTGTGTATCAGTCTCCCCATCTTCACTGTGAGCTCCTTGAAGCTTAGTTATCCTTGTATCTCCATGTCTAGCACAGATTGACACGCAATAAATAGCTGTTGAATTAATAAAGTAATTCAACTGACCACCCACCACGGGGTCTTAACCTGGCGTCTAGGGTCTCACTGGGGGAGGAGGTATATATGTAGATAGAATTCAGGGTTGGGGAGTGTCTGTGAACTTAGGGGAAAAAAAATTACTCCCTTATTTCCATTTGCCTCTAACTGAAAATTAGCGTTTCCTTCAATTATGAATGTATACAACAAAACACAGTAGTAATAGTAGTATTAAGACTCTGTCACCCATAGAAGTCACAGCTATTTTCATATCACATTAGAGTTGTTGCAGATATCTCAAAATATAATTTACGCTCATTACTGCTTCAAAGTTACAGTAATTATTAGACCTGCCACTAGATCTTGTTATTTAATGTGTCGAAAAAGAGTAACTCATTCTATCACATTAAAAATATTTTGATAACTGTATTTCAACATAACTGTCTTCCTTCATAGTCCTATATATTTTATTTTATGCATCTAAAAACATTACTCTGAGAGGAAGTCGATAGATTTCGTTTTTTTTTTTTTTTTTTGGCCACCCTGAGAGGCTTGTTGGGGATCTTAGTTCCCCAACTGGGGATCGAACCCGGGGCCCCGACAGTGAGAGCACCGTCCTAACGACTGGACCTCCAGGGAATTCCCCACAGGTTTCTTCAAGAGTTCACAACCAGGGAATTCCCTGCCAGTCCAGTGGTTGGGACTCTGCTCTCACTGCTGAGGGCCCAAATTCAATCCCTGATTAGGGAACTAAAATCCCACAAGCTGTGTGGTGAAGCCAAAAAAAAAAAGAGCTCACAACCAGGTGGTTAAGAGCCCTGCCCCTAGAGGACAGCATATACAAACGTGTATACCACACTCTCTGTGATGAAGTATTGCAAATTGAAAGTGTCACAACCCAACTCCCTTTCTGTCAAACAGGTATCACCTTTGCCTCTCCCATCCCCAGCTCAGGCCATTCTGGTCTCCTTCTGCCCTCTCATTTGAACAAACCACTTGTGCTCAAGCTCTCAATTCTCATTTCTGTAAGAACAACGATTAAATATGAATACCTAGCCTGACCTCTCTCTGGGCCCTAATCATATATAAACAATTGTCTCTATTTCTTGTTGTGTGTCCAACATTATCTCAAGTTCTCCATCTTTCTCCACGAATAACCTCTATTTTCTAATACTGTATCTCCCCTCTGGTCAGATAACAAAATCCATGAATTCTAGACTTTGAGTTCCACAGCGTTAGGTTGTCTGTAGGGTGATTTACTTTTAAAATACTTTAGTATTAACAGTGTGATGTAGTATACCTGAAACAAACACAACATTGTACATCAACTAAACTCCAATAAATATTTAAAACAAAACAGTGTGATGTGTGTGTGTATAAATTAACTTTAATCCATAACCTAGAGGCTGCTCACATTTGAAGTACACTAATTAGGAACCCACACTCTAGAGGGGATTAGTTAACATTTGAAGTACCCTCATCAGAAATTCATTCTCTAGAGGCAGTTACTCAAGCACTTCAAATCCATGATTGATTTACAAACGAAATGATATGATGTCAGGGATTTGCTTCAAAAGAATCCAGGAGGAGGAGCAAATAGGAAGGGATATGGACGAAACAATGTTGACCACAAATTGGTAATTGTTGAAACTGGGTGATGAGTAATATGAGGGGTTTATTAACATCTCCTGTATTTTGTATACATTTGAAGCTTTCCATAATAAAAAGTTTTGACATTTGTCATAATTGCAATCTATACCAGAGTTTCTGTCTAAAGATAACAGATTGAACTCCTGCCATCTACCTTCCCTCCTGAAACCTCACTAAAGTGACAGGAAAGAGATTTCTTTTTTTAAGTCATAAGCATGTAAAGTTGGAAAGAATAGAGAAAAGGTGAAAAGATTTTGGAGGCTGGATAGACAATGGGTGAGTGATAAGGGATTAGCAGACCAAGAAAATGGGAACAACCTGTTTTACTCTATAGAACTCCCCCGCCCCTGGCAAGATCAGTAATTGATTACACCACATTCCTCTGCAAGTGAGGGCAGAAGGTGGTAGGTATAACAAAACAAGACTGATTGAAAATCTATTAGGAAGCAGCTAGGTACAATATATGAAATAAATAAGCAACAAGATATATTATACAGCACAGAGAAATATTCCCATTGTTCTGTAATAACTTTAGATGGAGCACAATGTATAAAAATATTGACTCACTATGCTACACACCTGAAACTAATATAATATTGCTAATCAACTATACTTCAATTAAAAAAAAAAAAAAAAAAGCAGCAGCTAGGTGCCTATATCACCTGCCCCTACTCTGGCAAAAGACTGGAGATTTGTTCCACAGAAGGTAAAACAGAAGTTTTGAACTGAAGATAAGACGTACTGGTAAGAGGTATGGAATATTACTCAGCCATAAAAAGAAAAGAAATTGAGTTATTTGTAGTGAGGTGGATGGACCTAGAGTCTGTCATACAGAGTGAAGTAAGTCAGAAAGAGAAAAACAAATACTGTATGTTAACACATATATATGGAATCTAAAAAAAAAAAAAAGGTCATGAAGAACCTAGGGGCAGGACGGGAATAAAGACGCAGACATAGAGAATGGACTTGAGGATACAGGGAGGGCGAAGGGTAAGCTGAGATGAAGTGAGAGAGTGGCATGGACATATATACACTACCAAATGTAAAATAGATAGCTAGTGGGAAGCAGCCGCATGGCACAGGGAGATCAGCTCGGTGCTCTGTGACCACCCAGAGGGGTGGGATAGGGAGGGTGGGAGGGAGACGCAGGAGGGAGGGGATACGGTGTTATGTATGCATATAGCTGATTCACTTTGTTGTACAGCAGAAACTAACACAGCAATGTAAGGCAATTATACTCCAATAAAGATGTTAAAAAAAAAAAGGTACTGTACTTCCAATAGAAGGATTAAATAAAAACCTTCTAAGTATCTAAATCCCTTTTTTTTTTTAACATCTTTATTGGAGTATAATTGGTTTACATTGCTGTGTTAGTTTCTGCTGTACAACAAAGTGAATCAGCTATACGTATACATATATCCCCATATGTCCTCCCTCCTGCGTCTCCCTCCCACCCCTCTAGGTGGTCACAGAGCACCGAGCTGATCTCCCTGTGCTATGCGGCTGTTTCCTCTCCACTCAAGATACTGACGTGCATCGGCGCCATCAATTTCACCTTCTTGAAGAAGTCTTGCCTGGGAGCTTTTCACCTGCTCTGGACTGGTTGCCCTCTGCACATAGTGAACAGCTATCATCCTGGGGTCTCTTGTTACGTCTTCTTAAGGATACCTCTCTCCTAGGTTGGTTATATTTCTTCTTGTAGGCCAAGTCTTCCTCTTTCTTAGTTCACTTAACCTTTTGGTAAGCACATCCTCCAACAGCTCCTGCTATAATACGCTGCGTAGCAACCAACCACAAAACCTCAAGTGGGCATCTAGCCTTCAGCCTGGGGACTAGGTTCAGCGGGCCTTCCTTTAACTAGTAATGCTGATTGGTTATAAGAATCACCTGGGATGCTTATTAAAAATACAGACTCCTGGGACCCACCCCAGACTTTCTGATCAGGGTCTCCAAGGTAGGGACCTGGACATTTGTATAACAAATTCTGTCATCTTGCAAGTATGAGAAACACTGCTGTAGATGTTGGTTCTATAAACCCAGGTCTTCAAAATTGGCCCCAGGCAGGCATATTGGAGCCAGCTGGGGAGACTGATAAAAATACAAATGCTGCTAATTCAGTCCCAAGATTCTGATTTCAGAGACTCTGGGGTGAGTCTTGGGAATCTGAGGTTTTTAACAATCCTCCCTCCCCAAGTTGATTCTGAAAGACAGCCAGGAGCCAGGGGGCCAACGCTTTACTAGATAGTGTGTCCAGTTATACCTTTCATCGTATTCCACTGATTTTGACCTTTACTATGTTCAAGATATTCCCTGCTATTTACAAAACCACTGCGGGAGAGAAAGGTAAATCCGTTATGATCGCTAGCTATAGCAGCTTCAGTCTTGAGTGAGAGACAGGTATACAATTAGCTATAAGACAGTGCTAATCAGTGATCAGTATATTTGAACCCAATCAGATTAGGATCCTTCCAATTGTCCCACACATTTATTGAGTGCCTATTTTGTGCTAGGTACTATGTAGGTTGAACACTTGACACTCCTCCAAATCTATACATGAATTTTGGAAACATGGGCTGATTTTTTGGTGGTTTAATTGCAAAGCAGTCTGAATCTGATGGTTTCTGGTTCTCATATTGTGTCCTCTGCTTTTGGAAAATCACTTTACCATCTGTCATCTCTCTCTCTCTCTCTCTTTTACTTGCTGGTGATATATGAAAATCTCAAGGCAGTTAACTTACAATCCTATATAAACTCATTATGGAATGTTACTGCCCCACTCAGAGGATACCTGAAAATGTGTGTCGGGAAGATAGTTTTTGCTTTTTGGTTGTCACCATGAATCTTAGGGGAGGGTGGTGCTACAGGTGTTTGGTGACTGGAGGCCAGGAATGCTAAATATCTTGTAATACACGGGACAGTCCTGCCCCAAATGTTAATATTGTCCCTGTTGAGAAACACTGGAAGTATATTTCTGTCAGTAAGTATTGGGTTGAACTACGTGGAACTGCTGTTTACGTAGGTCAAGAATAGTCAAATAGTGACCACGTTATGTGGCTCAACCTACTACTTGTGCAGCTATTCAGAGCAGCCCTAGGGATCTAATCTGATTTGGGCAAAGAAGACCAAGAGGCTGATTTGGTTACAGGAGCAAATATGGAATTGGTGTTCCCAGAGCTGAGGATCTGTCAAGGCCTGATGACCAAAATTGTCCCCAGGACCTGCTGGGGACAAGTATAGGGTGAAAGGTTGACCCTGTCTCTCTGTATTTTAATTTAGAATGTAAACGTCCTTTCATTAATGCCCCTTTGGGTCTTCCGGGTTCCTAACTCTCCCCCAGCCAGTAGCAAGTCCACTGTCTGGTACCATGTATCATATGCAACACAATCTGTTATGGATTGAATGTCAGTGTCCCCCTAAATTCATACATTGAAACCCTGCGCTGCTGGGATGCTATTAGGAGGCAGGGCTTTTGGCAGGTGATTGGGATTAGACAAAGTCATGAGGGTGGAGCCCCCATGAATGGGATTAGTTCTCGTAAAAGAGTCACAAAAGAGCTTGTCCTCTGCTCTCTGCCATGTGAGGAAATAGCAAGAAGTCAGCAGTCTACGACGTGGAAAAGGCACCCTGATCTTGGACTTCCAGCCTCCTGAACCGTGAGAACAAATTTCTGTTGTTTATAAGGTACTCAGTCTATGGTATTTCTGTCACAGCAGCCCGAACGGACTAAGACAGATTCTAACAATTTTTAAAAAGTTGGAGTAGGAAGGAAATGTTGACTCTATTGCTTCAAATGAGTAAGAGTTGGAAATTAATTGTGCGCAAGTTTGGAAGGCCTCCAGTATCATAAAGGTCCTGTGATAAAAGTGGATGTGTTTTTCTTCAAGACAGCATAATGTCAAGAGATTCTTGGACTTGTCAATAAGACTATTTCTGGTCTGTTCTACTCTATTCTTACATTAGTCTGTCTATCTATCTACCATCTATCTATCTATCCATCCATCCATCAATCATCTATCATCTATTTACCCATCTATTATCTATTCATGTCCACTACATGCAGAGAGATAGATGTCTCTATTTGTATCTACTCACTATAGAGATATAGTAAGAGTAATATGTGTGTGTGTGTGTGTGTGGGTGTGGGTGTGGGTGTGGGTGTGTGTTTAAGGATACAACAAATATTCTTCTTTTGGACTTCAGAGCCGGAAAATTAAATCCACCTTGCAAAGGGATGAGACTGGGAAAGTCTAACTGCTTTCATCATTGCTCCTCTTTGCTTACATTGCATTTACTGGGCCTTCTCAATTCAACATCATAACCTCTTAGTGAAAAGGTCCACCACTGGCTTACAATAATATCTTTGTCTCTTAGTTTACATTCTTAAGAAGGATAAAAGCTAATGGATCCATTTGTCTCAGTTTGGGCAGAGTCTTAATCTTTATCCACATCATCAGCCCCTGATCACACTATGGATTGGTCCCTTCAGGTTAGGTGCCCTTTCTGGGTCTATTTAGGGATTGTGGAGGAGGGGTGGAGTAAAGGTTAATTAGCATGCTAAGCTGTCCCTTTGAAAGCTGTGGATGGAAGAGTTTAACTTAAAAGTCAGGTGTAACAGGAAAATCACCACCTATATTCAATTCATAGCCCTAACTTCCCCATATCCTATCTGAGAGACTTTGGGCAAGTCACTCAATATTGTTGAGTTGTAGTTCCCTCATCTGTAAAATGGGTGTGAGCATATTTGTTCCACAAATTTGCTGTGAGGAGTAAATGAGATAAAAGGCATGAGCAGAGTGGCTACGTGGAGACACAGGTTATGCTTCCATCGCAGTAATTTTATTGCAGTGGTGCCAATGAGACCTGAGACAGTTTTTGCTAGGCTCATGAGTGAAAATTGGGTATAACAAGACTTTTCAGTATTAGAAACGATTAAGGAATAATATATTTTAGATCATTTCCCAAAATAGCAACGTACTTCCTACAATTTAACTTCTAGGGCCTTAAAGTAAATTGCTTGGGACTTCCTGGTGGCATAGTGGTTAAGGATCTGCCTGCCAATGCAGGGGACACGGGTTCGAGCCCTGGTCCGGGAAGATCCCACATGTCGTGGAGCAGCTAAGCCCGTGCGCCACAACTACTGAGCCTGCGCTCTAAAGCCCACAAGCCACAACTACTGAAGCCCATGTGCCACAACGACTGAAGCCCGCCCACCTAAAGCCTGTGCTCCGCAACAAGAGAAGCCACCGCCATGAGAAGCCCGTGCACCACAATGAAGAGTAGCTCCCGCTCGCCACAACTAGAGAAAGCCCGCGTGCAGCAACGAAGACCCAACGCAGCCAAAAATAAAATAAATAAATAAATAAATAAAATAAATTTGTAAAAAAAAAAAAAAAGTAAATTGCTTGAAGAAATTTCTTTCCAAAGATTACAGGTGGGTAATTTTTGAAGTATGTCCACATTTAAGTATAGATCAAAGAAACCCATCTAAAAGAATTGTGGACTAAGTGACTCGACAACAGTGGCTTAAGCAAAAGTTCTTTTTAAAAGGGCTATCGGGAAGATTAAGAATCAAACTTTGGAGGATTGGCAGTGGAAGGAATCATAGCATGTGAAATTCCTCAAATAAAAATTTATTGACTTAAAAAAAAAGGAGTGAGCAGAACATTGAGCCTATACATGGCAGGCCCTCAACAAAGACTTCAATTAACATTCAGAAACAGTGCTAAGTGTTTACAAACATTTAATCATCTTAATTCTCCAAACTGGAGTTCTACTATGTTTATGAAACCTGAATTTCCTGTTGGTCAAAAAGCTTATGAGTAGACTGTTGTCTTTAAGCACACCATGCTTTCTAGATGTAACATTTATAGAGGACCCATTAGATGCAAAGTTTAAGGAACACAATGTCAGCCATTCTGGAGTACAAAGTGAAAAGAAAATGCCTGAGGAAAATGACAAGTGACAGCATCTAATGTAAAACAATTGGACTAATAATTTGAAAGGAGAGCAATAAAATATTTAATCAAATGCAGAGTTGCCAAAAATCTGCCTTTCTGCCAATCCATCTTCCGCACTACTCCTGGGATGGTTTCTAGGCACTAGTTACTTCAGAAGCAAAGACTCACTCACTCAAACCCCCTTAAGAGAAAAAGGATTTGTGATAAGTCCACATGGACTTGACCTGGATCAGAGGCCCTTCTAGGAGCCAGCTCCTCTGCCTGGTCCTTCTTTCTTTCTTCCTTCCTTCCTTCCTTCCTTTCTTTCCTGCATTGGGTCTTCGTTGCCACACGTGGACTTTCTCTAGTTGCGGCGAGCGGGGGCTACTCTTCGTTGCAGTGCATGGGCTTCTCATTGCAGTGGCTTCTCTTGTTGTGGAGCATGGGCTCTAGGCATGCGGCCTTCAGTAGGTGTGGCGTGAGGGCTCAGTAGTTGTGGCTCGCAGGCTGTAGAGCGCAGGCTCAGTAGTTGTGGCGCACGGGCTTAGTTACTCCACAGCATGTGGGATCTTCCTGGACCAGGGCTTGAACTCGTGTCCCCTGCATTGGCAGGCGGATTCTTAACCACTGCGCCACCAGGGAAGCCCCTGTCTGCCCGGTTCTTATGGTCTGCATGCTCTTGCTACTGCTGCCCTGGCCTCCTCTCCCTACCAACGAGCCAACTTTGTCTCAACCCTGTATACTTAAACTTGGAAGGAGCCCATCTGGCTGGCTTAGTAACAACCATACTCCATATTGGCCAGAACCATCATTTTAGGCCACCTCATGATCCTGTCTGTGGATGGCTGGCCCTGGGATCAGAACCTCTGATCCTTTTTATTCAATCCTGGTCAACACTGCCCTAACCAGTGCAGGGCAGCTTCCCTGAGCGAGGGGCTGTAGGCAGGTCAGCTCCATCTAGGAGGAGCAGTTGGGTCTGGAAAGCACTGTGTCTACCCGACAGACATGTCCAGGGTACATATTTTTTTTAAGACAGAAATTGAGTCATGGTACCCCTTTCTCATCATCATTTGTTTTTAATTCTTAAATTTTTGGGATTCCCACATTTTTTTTTGGCTGTACCATGCAGCTTGTGGGATCTTAGTTCCCCAACCAGGGATCAAACCCCGGGCCCACAGCAGAGAAAACTCCGAGTCCTAACCACTGGACAGCCAGAGCGTTCCCCCAACCCATCACCTATTGTGGTGGTTTTCAATAAGCAATATTTAGGATGCTTCTTAGCCTTACCCATAACTACCAGATCAGTGGCATGAAGAATAGAGCTAAGAGGTTGCTTTTTTTTTTTTTTTTTTAAAGCAAAGTTGCCAAAGTTCCCAAAATGTGCCTTGTTCATTTTCAGTGAACAAGGTTTAGCATGCTAGCTGGCAGAGTTGAAATTCAATAAATGTTTGATGAAAATATAACAGAATGACAAGGTTTTCTTAAACTATCCCGATATATGAAAACCTCCACCTACTTTCTTGTGCTAAAGATCTCCCCAAGTTCAGGTCAGTTTTCTTGATTCCCCTCACTTGAGGGACAGACAGCTCAGCCTCATCCAAGCTGAGCCGCCCAGGCCCCTTTCCCGCTCGCCATCCAGTTACAGGTGGAGAAGGGATCGAACCCCCAGATCTCTCCCTCAGTTCCACCATCCTTGCAAACATCTGCTCAGCACATGTGTAAGATCATTTTGTAATGTATAAGCACAGAGTGGGCTAAATCCAGATTCGGGGAGGAGGCGTCCCACTAAAGAAAACATAATATACGGAGCAGAGTCTTGTGAGAAGAGAATAGCGGAGCACTTGGCATCTTCTGAAGCATCACTTTCCTGTCTTCCCCAAGAACAATGGGGTTGAATTCGCCTCTATGTGCATGATTAAAAGAGCTGAAAATAGATCACACAGTTTCTCCAGGGTGATCTTGTTTTAAAACACAGTGTTGATAATGATCATCTTCTTTTTAAAAAGCCTCTCCCCACCCCAACCTACCCCCAAAAAGCCCTCCATAGCCCTGCACTGATGAAACGGCAAACTTTATCCCTTTGTACCTTTCCATGTGCTCTTCTCCCTGTTTAGAGCACCACCACCCCTTCTCTGATTGGGAAACTCCTTACCGTCCCTGAAAGACACAGCTCAGCACTTGGCTGCTGGCGATTTCCTCCCAAGCACTCGCTGCAGCGAGCCCCGGACTCCCCGCTTGCTCCCACGGGGCAGTGTGGCCCAGGGTCCGTGCAGCAAACAACACTTAGATCACTGACACGGGTAGCCTGGCTCTATGACCAGCTGTGCCACTGTGCGTCAATTACTTACTGCCTCTGTGCCTCAGTTTCCCCATCTGATAGCGATTGTAAAACTCAGTTCCTAGCCTATAGGGCTGTGCTATGTTGTATAATATAGTGCTTAAGACAGCGCCTGACACATAATCAGCAGGAACTAAATGTTAGTTCTTATTCATAAACATTGTGTAAGGAAGCATCAGTGAGTATCTTGTTGAACAACTATGCAATCTTAGGTTTTCTCTAAGTTAGTGGTAAGAACTCAGCATAAAGAAAATCAGGGCAACTGCTTTTTATATCAGGGTTTCCAACTTTACCTACCTGTAGGGGTTGTGATTTCAAAACAAGAAGCCCCACATCCCCATTCAAGACTGGATAAGCCATAATGTGTTTGTAGGTGACAGTCCA
This sequence comes from Balaenoptera ricei, assembly GCF_028023285.1. Taxonomy (NCBI): domain Eukaryota; kingdom Metazoa; phylum Chordata; class Mammalia; order Artiodactyla; family Balaenopteridae; genus Balaenoptera; species Balaenoptera ricei. Next base: position 15,722,110 of record NC_082656.1, on the reverse strand, counting down.
TTTTTATTCTTTTTTTGAGCTAGGTATTTTAGTCTAACTATGGAATGCAGATGAATATGAGCTCTTTCATAACAACGATCTGTATTTTAAGAGGCTCGGTTATTTAAAAAAAAAAAATTTGTCCTGTCCCTTCCCTTCCCCTAGAGCGTGAGCTGAGATGTAAAGTTGAGTTAAATTTATAATGTGCTTCTGACCTTATGAGAAATAGGCCCTGGAGACAGTTTTCAAGTTGTCTAGTTCCTGCGAAATTATAATGGGTAGGTTTGGTTTTAGAAGAACTGTCAGTTAAGGCAGCTTTTCTTCCCCTACAGTATGACTAATAATGGCAGTTATTAAAATTGAAGCTAAAATACCTAGAATTAAGATTTTGGCAGAACATACTGAGACATTCCATGGTTTTGGACATTTTAAGTATATGCCTTGATGAAACGTTCACTTCTCACTTAACAGATTTTAAAAGCAAGAGGTGGAAATAAGTGACAGAAATAAAAGTTATATGACAAATGTATCTTAAATGCTCCTCCAATGAATTTTAAAATTAAAAGTAGGATAAGGGAAAAAAGTCTGAGTGGAAGGTCAAGCCTAAAGGATTGAAAACAGCTTAGAAACTCCTTGAGGAGAGTATTTCGGGAAATTTAAATTTCCTGCGAAGCTTTGCTCTTTGTGAGGATCTAATACTTTGAGAGTGGTTTTCACTGTCAGGGCTAATCTTTCAAACCTGGCGCAAGATTATGAGTGGAAAGGTTTCACTTGGCCCAGTTTTGACACGAAGCTATCTCTAGTTTCCCTCTGGCTTTCATAACCTTTTTTTTTTTTTTTTTTTTTAATTTATTTATTTATTTATTTATGGCTGTGTTGGGTCTTCGTTTCTGTGCAAGGGCTTTCTCTAGTTGTGGCAAGCGGGGACCACTCTTCATCGCGGTGCGCGGGCCTCTCACTATCGCGGCCTCTCTTGTTGCGGAGCACAAGCTCCAGACGCACAGGCTCAGTAGTTGTGGCTCACAGGCCCAGTTGCTCCACGGCATGTGGGATCTTCCCAGACCAGGGCTCGAACCCGTGTCCCCTGCATTAGCAGGCAGATTCTTAACCACTGCGCCACCAGGGAAGCCCTCCCTCTGGCTTTCAAAAGCAGGCTTGCCCATCACTGACTGAAGTGGAAACCCCGAATCACTGCATATCTTCCCCTCTTGGGCCCTTGGGACCTTTCAGCGCAGACCAGGCTCCAGCTGGCTGTGGAGCGTCCTTGGACGCCTGCTTACATTTTCTCCCCTTTAGTGTTGGCTAGGAGTAGACAGAGAGCTCTAGGCCATATGGGCTCCCTCTGCCCTAGTTGGCTGCACATTCTACCCAAATACAATGAGAAAAAAATGGTTTCTAAGTGCAAATCGTTGTTCCAAAATTATTTTACTATCTAAAACAGGGCTTGCTTTATCAGGGACAAAAATCTTTCTCCACATTTAATTCCTCATCACTCCAGTTCCAACTCTTACCCCGCCTCCCCACCTCTTTGCCTTACTTCCTGTCCCCTCTAGTAGTTCTTCCGTCTCCTGATCTCTTATGGCATGGAGTGTTTGTCCTTTCTCCTTACTGGGATTTTGGATTTTATCATAATGGCTATTCAGCAATCTGCCTCCATAATTATTATCCATTGTTCATAAAAATCCAAAGCATAAATTTCCTTTAAAGATGGATCCATTCCCAAAGCCTACTTCCTCTCTTTTTCTGAAGTGAAACAAAGGTTCTATTTTAGACTAATAAGCAGCCTCAGAGAGGGTGTGAAGATCTAATGGAAATTCTCTCTTAACGAGTATATTTACTTATTAAATAAAAATGATCCAGTTCCCAAAATGAAACTGATAAAGGTTTTTTCACCCCAACTAAATACTGGATAGAGTGAAAGATATAAATTAATCAAGATGTTTAATGTTAAAATATGCCTATACAATGAACAATAATAAAAATGATAGAGTATCTATTACTCTTAAGTATTTATATAGTATAAATATTAGACAAATTTTAAAGGCTCATAAAAGACTCTCTCTCTCTTTTTTTCTTTTCTATCAGTTATCTTTTATTATCTTTTCTCTAAAAGGTAAGTGAACCTTTTTTGCAAATGGACCACTAATGTCACATACCAGTAGGGGGCACTAAAACATTGCTGTTAAACGTTATTAAAAAACACTTTTATCAGAGTGAAAACGGGTTTTTGGGCAACTTTTCTTTTGCCCCATCAGGTTAATTGGAAAATGATGGAGGAAGATGGCAAGGGAGAGAAACACAGTTCAATTAGAAGATCAAAGCTAATAAATCATCTTGGCTAAGTTTGCAGAGAATCATTTTCTGTGTTAAAAACTAACGTGGACTTCCCTGGTGGCACAGTGGTTAAGAATCTGCCTGCCAGTGCAGGGGACACGGGTTCGAGCCCTGGTCTGGGAAGATCCCACACGCTTCGGAGCAAATAAGCCCGTGCCCCACAGCTACTGAGCCTGCGCTCTAGAGCCCGCAAGCCACAACTACTGAGCCCGCATGCCACAACTACTGAAGCCTGTGCGCCTAGAGCCCGTGCTCCGCAACAAGAGAAGCCACTGCAATGAGAAGCCCACGCACCGCGACGAGGAGTAGCCCTTGCTTGCCACTACTAGAGAAAGCCTGCATGCAGCAACGAAGACCCAACGCAGCCAAAAATAAATAAATAAATTTATTAAAAAAAAAAAACAAAACTAACGTGACAGCTGTATAATATGTTTGGAATCAGTGAACTTCTCCTGGACACAAGACCTCATGCTGGCTCTCTGATGTCCCATAACAACTGTGGACAATTACGTATGGGGATCCCTCAAACGGAAAGAAATGGCAAAACTCAACTGTACGTGGTCTACTACGCCTTGTGATGGTCTAGGATATGTAACTTTAAAATCCTAGATTGTAATAGTTTTCAGTTAGATGGTAGTTTGGGTTTGGACCCTTTGGCCATTCACTTGAGGTGTGGCAAGAATATGCCGTGGGGAACGGCTAGATGACTTTCTTGGGTGTCGGGTGCCACACTGATCTGGTCAGTCTGGACCACTGGGCTCCCTGCTCTTTACTGGCAGGGACAACCCACGTCATGCGGTGAATGAACATCTGGTCCTAAAAAAAGTGAGTGCTCTGGGGCTGCCTGGTGGTGCAGTGGTTAAGAATCCGGGTTCGATCCCTGGTCCAGGAAGATCCCACGTGCCGCAGAGCAACTAAGCCCGTGCACCACAACTACTGAGCCTGCGCTCTAGAGCCCTTGAACTACAGCTACTGAGCCCGTGTGCTGCAACTACTGAAGCCCACGTGCCTAGAGCCCGTGCTCCACAACAAGAGAAGCCACCGCAATGAGAAGCCCGTGCACTGCAACGGAGAGTAGCCCCCGCTCGCCACAACTAGAGAAAGCCCGCGCGCAGCAGCGAAGACCCAACACAGCCATAAATAAATAAATAAATTTAATTAAATTTTGTTTTTAAAAAAGTGAGTGCTCTGCTTCTTGGATTGTTTACTTCCATGAGAGGGAAAAGCAAGCCCGTGCATGTCCCTTTGGCTATGCTGCACAGCTAGAGATTGCGCACTGAATTTAGCCCGGCCTGCGGCATTCTGGTCATTTATTTTGCAAAGTTTAGTAGTATGGAAAGAAACCAGCAGCACAGGGGGAGAAAATTCCTATGGCTCTGAACATGTTAAGATGGCTATCAAATACAGGGCCCAGCCCAGCTAGTCTCCAGTGGGGTAGGCTTGTGCTCTGTCCCTGCCAAGATGTTAAAAGCTCCCTGGGCAACGTAATTCGGCTGCGCGGGGCATGAGATGAGGGTTTAGATCCAGACGCGGGAGCAGCTGCAGTAATGTGAGCTGAGAGGAATGCAAGCGTGTGTGGGGAGTGTCGATTTCAAAAGCAGGTTCTCCGAAGAGTGTTTCCCTGCCCATCGAGAGGCCCGGGGTTAACCTTATGACTAGGAAGGGAAATAATGAAATGTTGTCATCAGCCCAAGCAGGTGGACGGCAGAGGCATGGACAACGCGGATGAGACCGAGTCTGAGAGATGGGGGTGACCGACTGACAACTCACAGTGTCAGTTGTGATTCCAAAAGGCCCGGGCCTGCAAAGGAGCCACAGAGGTTATGTGGATGGCCAGTATTTGCAATCTGGGTGGACCGGATCCAGTCGGGACATCTGAGGCTGGTCTCAGGAAAGGCTGGTCTGGCATTAGGGTGCCTTCAGCCACATGGGCCTGGAGGGGTTGGGGGGTGGTGGTGGGAGCTTGAATGCACTTTGGGTAGCTGGGTGTGGGAGGGAGGGACCTCATGCGGGTTCTGTAGGCTCCTGAGGGGACCACCAGAGGATCTGGTCTACCCTTGCCTTATTCAATAGGCTGGCCTTCCCATTCTTTCAACGAGCCGCACACAAAAATGCCTTTCATCCAAAGGCTGCTTTCCCTAAATGTGATATTTCTAAGGGCTCTCCAGAAGCCTAGGGAAGGTGGGAGAGAAGACCTCCAGGGGCTAGGGAAGGGAGAGTGAGGCCCTCTTTCCCCTGCCATTCTTACTTGTCCACATGATGGTTTACTGAGGGCAAGGGGTAGTGGACCTGTACGGGCGGGCATGGTTGAGCCCTCATGCACTACAGATACAAGACTAACTGGAAGCGGAAGTTAAGCCTTTGATGGACCGGAAGAGCCATGGTGGATGGTGGGTTGCCACTCAGCAGAGAGCCCCTCTGAATTATCTTTAAAAGGAATCTCAGACCTTGTAAACAAGTCTGCAATGCCTGGGGCTAATCCCACCTGCAGGCGCTTTCATATAATTATCTCAGTGGAGCCTCACAGCAGCAAGTATTATCATTCCCCTTATTCAGATAAGGAAACTGCCTGGAGGAACAATGAATAAGAGTTTGCATCTGGATTTAGGTCCTTCAACCTTCCACGCTAGCGATCCTCTCACCACAGTTCACTGCCCTCTGCTGGGTTGGTGACGGAGGGGTAACAAGTATTAGATCTACTTACTAAAGAAGCCACACGGATTACTGTTGAGCAAAGACTCTGGAGCAGACTGTTGGGTAGGTATCCTTGTTAGCTAGGGGACCTTGTGCAAGTTGCTCAACCTCCACGGGCCCCCATTCCCTCTTCTGTCAAAGAGTGCCTCCCCCACAGGGTTTGGGAAGATGCAATGAGTTTATATGGTACGGTGCTTGGAACATAGTAAGTTCTAGATGCATGTTTTCCTCTGATGCTGACCATGCTTCTTGTTCATAAACCGTGCATTAGCAGCATGGATTTTGTTGAGACTTTGCTCTCAAGTTAGTGCTTTATTTGCTTAACTGCATTTTTGGGTTAGGGCCCTTTAGTCCCTCAGTGGAATGTTAAAAATCTACCCTAACCTTTGGAAAAACGTAACTGATCCTTTAGCCAGTGGATTAGTTTTCTAGGGCTGCCATGACAAAATACCACAGACCGATTGGCTTAAACAACAGAAATTAATTTTCTCATAGTTTTGGAGGCTAGAAGTCCAAGATTAAGGTGTCAGCAGGATTGGTTTCTGCTGAGGCCTCTCTCCTTGGCTGGCGGTCAGCCTCCTTCTTTGCTTTGTCCTCACATCATCTCTCCTCTGTGTGTGCTCACATTTCCCCTTTTTATAAGGACACTAGTCAGATAGGATTAGGGACCACCTTAATGGCCTCATTTTAACTTAATCACCTCTTTAAAGGCCTTTTCTCCAAACGCACTCACATTCTGAGGTTCTGGGGGCTTCAAAGTATGAATTTGGAGGGGTGGATGCAATGTAGCCCATAACAGTCAGGTTCCTCAAACCCCCAAAATCTAGATGCACTAACTTCAATCTAAGATTGCAACAGGTGCTATTTAAAGGGAGAAGTTGCGAGCTTGGGAGCAGTGTGATGTCTGGTGGATACCAGCGCGAGTCCCACGTATGGGTACCACAGCACACTGAGGATTTTAAATTGTGTAGGATATCACGATTTAAAAATTTCCCCTCGCTCCTCTCTCCTGCTGTCGTTCTCAGCTGCCTAAGAGAAGAACGCGGTGCAGGGCAGCAGGTGGAAGTGAGTGTGCACTAAGGAACACCGATGTCCCCTCACCTGGGTCCAACTCAAGAAAGGCCTTTGACTCTCTCTGGGAAACAAGAGAGAGTACTTTATCCATTATGACCACCTTAATAATTTCTTCATCACGACCCATTTAAAAATTATTTTTCCATTATGACCAGTTTAAGAATTTATCAGCAAATGTAGCTGTGAAGGTCCTTCCTAATAAAAAACTTTCACACCTTTAAGTGTTTGGGGGTAACATTTACACTACAAATTCTTACCTTGACTGTGTAATTTTAGCAACTTCTTTTGTTTCTTAATTTCAGGTCCTCCTGATTCCTGATTTAAGAGGTTTCCATGGTTCTCATCAATTTTTGTTTATCAATCAGTGACTGAATTTGTTGTATGTTTTAATTAGGTTGTGAAAATAAGGTGGCATTTACGATCTTTTAATAGAATCCTGGTGTGTACACATAGGAACGTGAGCGTGTACGCCCTCAGGCTTGCACACGTGCGTACACACACACACACACACACACACAGGGTGACACAGTTTTACAGTACCGTTGCCAAGAATAACTAATCTAGGAATAACTGCAGAATCTGATAATACAGGTGGTATTTCTTGTTAAAATAATTTGTCTACATGAACAGACATGAATTCTTTTTAATTATAAAAGTGAACGTTAATGTTAAGCTACTGCCTTATTCCTAAATGTTTCTTTTTTTTTTAACTATCAAAATCACTTTATTCTCTCTCATACGTAAGGCATTAAACCTGAGAAGATTGGAAAAAACATCATGAATTACTCTTCACGTGACTTCCTAAATAAAAATAGTTTATGGTTCAAAGTTTGAAAGGCAGTTTATCTAAAAGAATGCTTTAAAATTACTAAAGCTAACCTTAATCAATTGTCTTAACAGGTAATTAATCAAGCATTTAGAAGCTAGTTTCTAAATAAGTATTTCGATTGTCTTAAAAAAAAAAATCAGACCTAGAAAAAAAAATTCGGGACCCAGAAGCCATTATATTCCAATTCCCTTTAAGTAGAATACTTTTTCTTGTTTCTGTTCTGTATGTTTTTGTTTTCTTTCTTCTTTTTTTTTTTTTTTTTGAGAGTGCTAATGTTGTAGGACTATTCTGTTTTCATGAGGAAGTCATTTGTCTCCAGTTGTTATGTTTCTTGGAGACATCTAACTCTTACAAAACATGCTATGGTGTTTGAGTGGGTTTAGTTTTTTAAGAATTTTGCCCCCCAAAAAGAGCCACAGAAAACCAAAGAATACACTGTATCAATTCTCTTCTGCAATTGTTTTAGAGAAATTTGCTCTATTGTTAAAGTTGTGCTGCTTTCTATGATAACATTATCTGTTAAATGAAGCTGCCAGAATCATCATCAGCTAAACTACCAAAATGAGTCAGCTAACTTTATTTTTAACCGCTTTTTAATTGCCTGCTGAGACTATCAAGCATAATGTCAGAGGATTTTTAAAGCCTTTATAGCAATGTTTTGGTATATCAGGCCACATAAAAAGGTGCATCGATGGTTCAGAATTCTCAAGTCATTTCCATGAGTTTTTCCTTTTAAAACTCAGCTGTAGGGCATGGATAAGTAATAAAAATCCCTGAGATTGGAGACTTTTCCTAAATTCTTGCTATGACATTCCATGGATGTTATACATACTATCTCTGAATCCACAAAGAATCAGTTGGATTTGGGCAACCGATGTGCAAAACATTTGAACATGAAGGAGTCATAGCAGGATTTAGAACAAATATCAGTGATTTAGAAATCATGTGTTTACCTAAGCTGAAGTCATTCATATAGTAACAAAAACCTACCCACGAGGTTGTACCGATGTCAAAGAACAAACATTTCATCCCTGTTTCAAAGTACTTTAAGACATTACTGTAATCCTTACAATACCTCTTTGAGCTATGTAGGTGGCAAGTAATATCAAGATAAAATTTCAAAATGCAGAATAAATTGAACACTACTTAGGGAATAAAAGAACTTCAGTTGATCGTGCTTTGTTGATTTTCTGCTTTTCTTGGAAGAGCCATTGGTGATTTAATTTTATCATATTTTGCAGGTAGGGCCAACATCACAGCATACTTGATAAAACAGCTACTGTGATCTATAAGAGAGCCACTGTGTTTCCAGAGCTTTCTACTCACACTATAGCCTTGGCTGGAGATGAGCGAGGGACACACGTGATTTGCTTTCCTATCCAGGTGGAGGCATTCTGCTCCTTTCCCCAGGCCTTGTCGGTTTGTGTCTACAATAAAAAGTAAAACATCAAATCAAGTATCAAATATACAACTATTGAAGAAAAGAGATAATATATTTGGATTATTATACTGATTTTACTTGATTATCATACAAAATTATGATTATCTGCTGACTCTCACAACTGGATGCACTGGCTAATTAAAACTAGGACATCTCCTGGGGATGGGAAAGCATGGAGGGGTGATTTCCCTTTCGTGATTCATTGGCAATTTAAACTGACTGGAAGGAAGGTAGCCACAGCTAAGCTCTTCTGACTAATACTGGCCTGTAGTCTGTGGGTCATAGAGGCTGCCGATATGTCTCTGTGATGGGAGGCTGAAGACAGGAGAACACAGCCTAAACTCTTAGCTGAAGGGTGTTTTATTCATGCTTTTTATGAAAACTGGGGGCATTAAGATAGGAACCCATCCCCTTCCCAAAGTAAGTTTTTCTAAAGGTGCTTTACAAATATTCCTGATATTTTATGCTCACCTGGTGGTGGAGAGGGCACTTTCCAATTCACTTTGAGGTGGAGAGGAACACAAGGGTTTTGTTTGTTTTGCTCTTAATTTTGTTTACTGTCTCATGAAAGTAAACCTTATGGCTTTGATCAATCCCCAGCATGTTCAGCAATAGAGTTGGATTCAGTAGTATTGGAATAACGTAATGTCCCTCATTTGAATTGTAAAATATCATGTTCACTTGTTCTAAGCTAAATCTGAGCTTCTGAAACTCATGTGAGGAATGGCTTTTAGATAAAGATCCAAAGCTAACCACTTTCTTTGGTGGGGATAGAGCTCAGGAGACCTGGTGAACTTGGTTTGATGTGCTTTATTGAGGATCAGGAGAGCTTTGGAAAGAGTTCCAGATGAGCCAACCTTTCTGGAAGGGCAGGTTGCTCTTACTGTAGATGTAGATGGTCTGAGGCTGTTTGTTCAGATAAGCAAGTGCTAATGGCTTGAAATCCCCGACATCATTTGTGTTATACAAATGCAAACGTCAGCATTATTATTGTCATTTATATTCTATCTCTAGGCTTCTTTCATTAACATAAACTAAACTGGTTTCAGGCAGAGCTGATTGCTGACAAAGATCCCTCCACCCCCCAAAATGTTCCAATGTCAATTTTCTGGCAAAAAACTGAATCATCAAATTAACCTCTGGTTAATTTCTAGGGCTCTAGAAAAATCCCAACATTTTACGGAGGCAGAAGGTGTGTTAACCAGGACATGAGCTCTGGATTTTGATAACAGTAGGATCAAGTCTGATTACAATTAGATAAGCTTCTAAAGTACAACATTAAGTAAGTTTCTTAGCTCTCTGTACCTCAGTTTCAATTTCTGTAAAATATGAATCATAATAATTCCTACATTATTGGTTGGCTTTGAGGACTGATTCATATAATAGCTATATAGTGCTTAGTCCATAATTACTGTTGAAAAATGGTAGTTTTTATTAACACTGGGGCATAAAGAAAATGTGTATATTCTGCTTCTGAGTAAAAAGTGATTTATGGCTTAGAAATGAAAACATTTTGAAACAAGAGATATATATTTATATTTATCAATATACATATCATCTTGTTTCAGATGATATATAAATCTGAAAAACAGGAGGGCGAGATCTCACCGAGCCTAGTCTCGGATTGTGGAAAGAGTTTTTCCAGGTTGTAATCTTCTGGAGTGCAGGCATGCAATGTAGCTGTCAAATGTTCTGTTTTCAGTTTGTTGTTCAAACACAAAATTATTTGAAGTATATAACGTCATCATATGAGACAAATCAGTTTTTTCCTTCAGCATGGTATCAGTGATCAGCTAATTGGAAGTTCCATTTTAAAATGTTAAACCTTAGAATATAGAATATTTCAGTGTGTTTTAAAGGCTGTATTTACCACAAAATAAAAACCTGGTATTCCAGAGAAATACTCACTATTCATCTATGTTTACTCTCTGGCATAGCAGACTTTGCATATGGGTGGGCTGTGCTGAGTCAGCCAAATCTGAAATTTGATAAACTCTTACCTCCTGTTTTTACACCATAACTGACACAGTCAGTGACTATACATGTCATATTAAAAACACATGTACGCTGACTATATAGTCATTACCTCTTGTTATTGACTTTTATCAACAAATGGCAAGCAACATGGTTAGTTACTATAAAATGCTGTTTCTTCTTCCTTCATTCTTTCATTACTGTCGTGGACTCCCAGGGGTTTACAATCACATTTGGCGCCCTTTCTCTACTGTAATCTTATGGAAATAGGGCAATTTGATTGGAAAAAACTGATTATAGTAAAACAGCAATTAATTCTTACCACTTAACTTGAACATTCATACATGTTAGTTTTCCAAGTAAATAAGTAGAACGCCTTGTTAAACTTCCTTTCTGCCAAAAATGTACTGCCATCTGTGATCTACATGGCAGCTTTTTCTTATTTAATACATATGTCCCCCCTTTTTTGGGAAGCATGTTAAGAGCTTTAATATGACATGAAACAGAAATAAAATAGTGAAAACACATTGTGTTTCAAGCATGAGTGCAAAATTCAGATTTGTGATATTCAAAGAATTTGGGCTTTCATGTGCCATCCATTAATTTTTATGGCAACTCTCAGTCCTTAATGTTAGAAAAAATTTTAATTGTAATGTGCAGGCAGTTTGGAGTTTGGGAGAGTAATTTTATTGTCTCAAAGATAGTTAAAGACCTAGTGTTTAAAATAGGCTGAATTTCATTAAATAGTCTGAAAACCTCCAGTTAGAAAGGTAAAGTGAAAAGCAATGCAATACAAAGAAAGAGTTTTGGCCTGAATGCTAGGAGGTCTGAATTCTGGCCCAGCTCTTCACTTAACTGTACAGCCTCGGGCAAATCACTTAACTTCTCATTGTCTGTTTTCTTACCTGTAAAACGAGGGGTTTGTGTGAGACCTGTAACGATCACCTATAAATCCATCACCCAGATATAACCACTGCCAAAATTTTTTAGCCGACAGTGGTACCTCCAACCTTTTAAATATTGTATCACCAGCATTGTCGCAATGCCATTATGTATGCTTGGTCCACTTTATTTTAAATGACTATATATGATTCTACCTTACAGGCATTTAACCATTCTCTATTGTTGGTCATTTAGATTATCTCCAAATACATTTTTAGTATTGTTGTAGGGACCCACAAGTAGTCTCTCACCAACACTTAAAGCAAAGGGATAGAGTTTATCGAAGCTGACACACATCTTCACAGCACAATAGAAAATGCTGGATCTCTGGTTTATGATTTGCCCAATGCTCCTCTCCAGTTACAGATTAGTAAGCATCATCTTTATTTGTGATAGACAAATAATCTGACATATCCCGTGTCTTTTGTCCATTTGGGGCAAGATCATCCAAATCCCAAGGCCTGGTGGCCAGAGCTCATACTCCCAACACCTGCGGATGTTCATTTATTCAGCTTTTCTACCTCATCTTATTATTTTTCTTCAAAATGGTGACTATAATACATCAATTCTTTTCTGCCTTAGCATTCCTTGTATCTATCAAATACTTTTTTTGTGGAATTCCTTCAAATAAATATTGTCAGTATGCATTGCTGATTATTTAAAGAGTGACATAGTCTTAATTCTGACATCAAATATCATATAAAGGAAAATAAACTATTTATGACCTCAAGGAATTTGCCATCAAAACAATACTCTGAAGAAAAAAAAAAAAAAAGAAAAACCAACGTACTGTGTGATGCATGGCACCTGGCCTGTACATAGGAGGTGCTCTACAAGTATTTGCTGAATGAAGGACAAAATCCGAAGGAAATAACCCCTCGAGAAAAATGAATGGCTACTTCTGATATTGCTATAACTACCACTTAATAGGACAGGTTTCACGACACTGGTTTAAGAAGCTGAAGCTGTGTTGTTTCATATCATTATTTTCTATGAGCAAATTGAAGAAAGCTTGTTTTAAGTTGATAGCAGTACCTCCTAATGATTTAGACAAAATATTGGAAATGGGCAGTTCTGGGGAAAGGGAAGGTGGAGTATGAAGTTAGAGGTGCTGTGACTGAAGAATAAGCATCCAGGCTTTTTACTCATTAACTTGGACTTAAATTACCTATTTTTTGATAAGTAAGAATTTAAACCAGAGATCAGTGTGTTGGTGGTGAGGGGTACATATAGAAATTTCTGCCTGGGAATTGATCAAAGGGAACCATCCCTCAGTCTTCCTGTCAAGGATGATGTAATAATTACCCTGAAAAGAGGCAGAGGAAAGAATACCACATTGGTTTGTGAGATGGGCTTTGTGAGGATAAACTTCCTTTTTCATTTTAATTGTCCTAACCTGACATGAAACATTTTTCTTCTCAATTTGGCCACATGAACCGATGATAATGATTCACACTTACTTATTAATCAGTGAGAATCATTAGAAAAAGCCTTCTAAGCAAACAGCTACCACAAAAAAAATACTGAAGGAGAAAAGAAATAAACCTTTTTCTCTTAAGCAGAGCTAGTGTCAGCCTAAATCCTTGCCATCCTTCAAAGAAAACGTTTACATTTTTTGACTAAAAAAAACCCAAACCACTTCTTTTGTAATCTTTTTTATTATCTTACTATCACTATCATTTTTTTTGTGTGTCTGCTTTTTAAAAATCTTTTAAATCAAAACTTCCAGCTCAGCGGAGTTAATCTAAGTAAAATTACTAAAATCTGCGGGATTGGCTGGAGAGAAATACACCACAGTTTTATCGTGGTTATCGCATATTGGGATTACAGGGTATTTATAATTTTCTATCTTTGTGTTGAGAAGATTATGGATGGGAAAGCAAGAAATTGAAGCTCTAGTTCTAACAGCACCACTGTTATTTGTGTGAACTCGGGCATGTCAGTTAGCTTCTCTGTGCCTCGGTTTCCTTATCTATAAATTAAAGGGACCACCAGGATGATCTCCAGGTTTACTTTCAACTTTATCATTCTCTAGGTCTAGCTGAAAAGAAAGTTCAGCTTGATACAACCCTTAGGGAGGGCAATTCGGCAGTGTCTCCAAATTACAAATGCATTTAACTGCTGACCCAGTGATCTCTTTTCTGGAAATTCCTCCTATAGACATACTTGTACATATGCAAAATGAGTTATATAAGGTTATTCATTCACTACAGAAGGGTTTGTGACCGCTAAAGAGTAGAAACAAGCCAAATGTCCGCCAGCTTGTATGAGTAGATTGATACATACCACGGTATTTTAGGCAGCTATAAGAACCTTTAAATATATATTTTTAATTTTTTGGAACCACGTGTCAGGGACATTGGTGCTTGAAGTTACTCTGGGCCTGCTTCAAGTCAAATTTTTAAAAAAGACCAAGCAAAAGCAAATATGTCACTTACAGAAACAATTAGGCAGGATAGCTCAGAAGATTTCAAGGATCTGGGGAGAAAGTTTGTAAAAAAAACCCTCTTAACCAAATACTCTCCTCCAACTGAGGCCCTGAAAAACCGGAATTGAAATGAAGGCAAGGCCAAATTTGCAGCTGGCTTCCTTTGCCAAGAATGACCCACTAGGGCACCGCCTATTCGCAGGGTGCGGCCGTCTGAATGGGGGCTGCCCCTGCAGAGTGCAGTGGCAAAGGTTGAGGGAAGCAGTAGTTCTACATTACGGCCTTCCTTTCAGCTCGTCTGGGTTACTGAGGTCCCCTAGCGGCGGGCAGAGGAGGCCCAAACAGTCCAAATTTGATAGTAAACGCAGAGACCACAAGACGAGGGTGGGAACCAACCCTAGCTTCAATCTATCAGGCTCAAACCTCCACCCAGCCCCCTTATCACTGGGTAGCTGTTGTGATAAGAGGATTATGAAGAAATAGGAGTTTGGATGAGTGAGAATGTCAAGGAGGAATAAATCTTTCAGTCTTTTCAAACTTTTGTAAACGAGGCCTCATTTTCTTTAGGTGCCACTTTTTCAACAGAAGAACCACCTGTCAGAAAAAGGGTTTTTTTTTTTTTTTTTTTTTTGGAATTGGGAGCTGTCATTTTGGACAAGATATTTAAAACCCTACGGTCAATCTTCCATCTTAAGTGATCCCATCCCTCTGAAAGGAAATGCCTTCCATATTCCTCCTAAAAAAAAAAAAGGCAAAAGAAAACAAAACTTGACGACTGTTTCTTCTAATCCCTGAGACACAAGGGCCATTGTCTTCCTACCTTTTGCCCCACCGATCTCGGCAGGACGTCCTGGACCTGGAGCCCAGATGGGGAAAGGTGGGGTGGGTTGATGGACGCACGGGGCAAGCGGCCTAAAGGAACACCTGCGAGTGGGGCAGGGCTGCACCCCAAGGCTCTGGTCCTCTCCCCTCTTCCGTTTTCACTTCTCAACACCTCAGCACTTCCATTCTAAATAGCAAAGAAATGGCAAGCAAACGGTTAAACTTAATTAGGGTAAGTAATAAAGTGACAAGGCTCTCACTAAATGCTCTCCTCTGACCCCTTCCCCGTCGCCCCGGACTGACTCAGTGGACAGAGTCTGAGATTCCCGCCCAAGGGAAGAGGGCACGAGGATGAGGATGCCTTTGGGCCCGATGGTGCGTGTGAGATAGGACCATCTTCGGCCCGTGCCGAGCCCCCTTCCCTCACTTCTAGTTAACTCAAGAATGGAGTGAACCCGGCTGGTGGCTGCTGGGCTGGACAACTGGCCCCCGTCTACACCCAACCGCAGAGACTCAGCCCGCGGGTGCGGACAGGTGGGTTCCCGGCGCGGAAGCTGCAGCGACTGCGTCCTCCGCGCGGACTTGACCGTCAGAGCCCCTGCCCCGGGTGGCGTGTGCGGCTCGCACGGGGGCCGGAGGACTCGACACGTCGCAGGGAAAGGAAAACAAAACAAAACAAAAACAAAACCCACCGACTTCCCCACGTTTCTCTGCAAAGAAATCGTGGGCAGAGTCGAGAGGTGGTGATTGAGCAGAATGCAGCGAGGCCGCCTCCGCCCGCCCGCCCACCCAGCGCCCCCGGGGCGCTGAGCGTCCCCGGCCCCCGCCAGGCCCCGCTTTGGGCCCCGAGCGGAGGTCGAGGCGAAGCGAGCGACTCGTTCCACTCGGGCTTCCCGAGTACTCGTCTCTGCTCCTCAGTAGTAAACAAAGTGTCGCCGTCGCCTCCACGTTGGTTTTCCTCCTAGCAATCAAAACACTGAGAGGGCGAGAGACTCACAGAAACACTCGAGAATTACCAGAAAATAATAACAGAGAGCTTAAAAAAAAGAGAGAGCGAGAGAGCGAGAGTGTGTGTGTGTGTGTCCGCGTGTGTGGGAGAGAAAAACACCCCACTACCCCCCACCAACCCACTGCGGCCTCCCGGTGGAAAACCGGGCCCCGCCCAGGCCGGCGTCCACTGGCTGCCTGGGCGGAGCCGCCGCGCGCTCATTGGGCGCTCGGGCTGTCAGTCAGGGGCGGGCCGGCGCGCGCGCCGCCGCGGGCGGGGGACGGCGGCAGATCCAGTAAGTCGGGCGGCAGCGTAGTTGCTGCAGCTGCCGCCGTCGCCGCCACATTCAACAGGCAGCAGCGCCACGGTCGCGCAGCCCGGGAGAGTGAACGGTCCGCGGCGTCCGTCCGTCCTTCGTTCCGCGGGCCGTGTCAGCAGGAGCGCGACGCCGGCGCTGCCGGGGCCCGGCGACTCTGGCCTGCCGTCCCGTCCGTGCAGCGGACCCGGAGGAGCCTAGATGTTGATGGACCTGTGAAGTTAAGTTCTGGGCTCGCGCTTCCACTCTGCCGCCGCCGCGCCTTCCTCCCGGTTTCCGTCCGCTCGCGGCACCGACCTCAACTCCCCCCGCCGCCCCCCGCCCCCGGCCCCGGGAAATCTCGGACCGGCTCTTCTCGCTCTCTCCCCTCGGCCCCCGGTGCTGCGCTCTCTCACTTCTTGGCAGTCCCGCGGCTGGGGGAGGGGCGGGGGTCACCATGGCCGAAGCGCCCCAGGTGGTGGAGATCGACCCGGACTTCGAGCCGCTGCCCCGGCCGCGCTCGTGCACCTGGCCGCTACCCAGGCCGGAGTTTAGCCAGTCCAACTCGGCCACCTCCAGCCCGGCGCCGTCGGGCGGCACGGCCGCGAACCCCGACGCCGCCGCGGGCCTGCCCTCGGCCTCAGCGGCCGCTGTCAGCGCCGACTTCATGAGCAACCTGAGCCTGCTGGAGGAGAGCGGGGACTTCCAGCAGGCGCCCGGCTCCGTGGCGGCGGCCGCGGCGGCGGCCGCGGTGGCGGCGGCCGCAGCTGCCGCCACCGGGGGGCTGTGCGGGGACTTCCAGGGCCCGGAGGCGGGCTGCCTGCACCCGGCGCCGCCGCAGCCCCCGCCGCCCGGGCCGCTGTCGCAGCACCCGCCCGTGCCCCCCGCCGCCGCCGCCGGGCCGCTCGCGGGGCAGCCGCGCAAGAGCAGCTCGTCCCGCCGCAACGCGTGGGGCAACCTGTCCTACGCCGACCTCATCACTAAGGCCATCGAGAGCTCGGCCGAGAAGCGGCTCACGCTGTCGCAGATCTACGAGTGGATGGTCAAGAGCGTGCCCTACTTCAAGGATAAGGGCGACAGCAACAGCTCGGCTGGCTGGAAGGTGAGTGGCCTCGGGGCTCACGGCCGGAGCGGGAGGGGGGCTCGGGCAGCCCGCCTGCCTCCTCCTGAGGTCGCGGTGGGGCAGATGAGGGGGCGGCTGGGCAAGTTTGCTTGGGCTGAAAGTGCAGAGCACGCGGGCAGCGCGTGAAGGGAGCGGGCAAGAAGCGGCAGGGCTGGGTCGTGGGCTTGCCCCGGACCCGTCGGGGGACCGGAATAAGTGTCTGCGCGCGCTCAAGTGAGAGTTGGAGCGGGACGGGGAAGGGGCTCGTTGAGACCTAAGGGAGTGAAAAAAGTACTCCAAGAAGTGGACCTCCGAGCGGGCAGAAAAGTTCGCCAGTGGAAGGAAAGGGGGGTTCACTGGGAGCTGCTCCGCCACGGCCCGCGCGGACTCGTGCAGCTGCTGCTTTTCTTCCAGAACCTCGGGGGTGAGGGCGGCTCCCCTCCGCCCCCGCGGCGCGCGTCCTCCCAGCCCCGCGACGCCCCGCGGAGCCGTTTCCGCAGCGCTGGGCTGGGGAGAGCGCGGCGAGGGGCCTCGGAGCCCGGCCGCCCGGGGACGGGGCTGCAGGTGGAGGGGACAGGCAGGGCGCGAGCCGGGAGTCCCGTCGGGGATGGCCGCGCAGATTTTGGAGGCCGGTGTGCATTTTGTTTTGTTTTGATTTTATTCGAAGTGGCCTCGAGTGCTGGGGGCCGGGAGCGCCCAGCCCGAGGTAGCGCCTCCGACACGTGCGAAGGGGCGGCCACCGCCTGCGGAGCGCCGGCGCCTGGCCGCGCGGGGCGAGCTAAAGTTCAAGTGTGACCCTCGGCGGGGGCGGGAGCTGGCGACGGCGAGGGAGGGGCCGCGGGCGCAGGAAGCGAGTGCCTTTAAAGGGCCAGCGCGCCCTGGCCGTGCGTGCCTCCGGGCCGGGCCGCGGCGCAGCGAGGCCAGCTCTTTGCTGCGCCGGGAGGTACCCCCAAACTTGGCCTCGCCAAAGGTTCAAGGCCTTTAATTAGCGAGGAGAGTCTCCCCCGGATGACCAGGGCCTGGGGCGTGTGTACTCTCTTGCTTTGCCACCTCAGTGCCATCGAGCACGGAGGTACGGATCCGAGGGGCAAGGCGGGGGCCTTTGAGACCAGTGTTTTGGGGGAGTTGGAGTGGAGATTCGAATCTGGGGAACCGCAGGGAACTCCTGTCTGCATGGAGGCCTGTAGAGGAGGTGCCTCGCCCTTTTTGCCTTTCTGAGAGAGAGAGAGGCAGACTGACAGACCCGAGGAGAGACTCAGGTGGGGGCAGGCACGTACCTACCCCGAGGTGGAGAAGGCCCTGGGGCCCTCGGGAGGACAGTCTCGGGGCTGGGGGGGCGGAGGCTTACCGGCCGTGCGTTCGCCTTGTGGCTGCCAGAAGCTGCCAGTTTCTCACTGTCACAGGTGGAAGGATCGATGCGAAGGTTCCCTAGTTGAGCTAAACTCCTTCCTTACCCCTCATCCGGGCTGTACAGCACAATACAGATTTTCCTTTGCTGCGCACTTGTTACACCAAGGTGGTTTTACATACACTGTCATCCTTGTGGTTAATGTGTGTAAAAAAGGTTAAGTTAATCACATCGTATTGAAGTTCCTGGAGAAGGATTCAGGATCTTATTTTTTCCAAAGTGTATTTTAGAGTAAAGGCATCACTTATAACCTCATTACTAGGCATTACATGCAATTTTACCAAGTGCTTCAAAAAGGTAAAGTGCCTCCTTACTTTAAGCTAGGTACATATTCTTTTAAGTCAGAAAATCGGGGTTGCCTGCCAAATCCAATTTTACTTTAACATTTGAATTTAAGTACTTGACTGACTTGTTCATTTATCAATCCTACTTGAGCTGTTACAAAGCATTTGCTGTTAAAAAAAAAAAAACTTTTTTTTTTTTTTGGGCATTCAAAGTACAGTATGTACTTACACCTTTTCTCATGTCCTTGGAAATGGATACAGCCTGCTTTCAGCTTGCTGGAGTGGCTTTCTTTAAAGATAGGGAAAGGCAGAGTTTGGGGACTATTTTTAGTTTTGCCTCTCAAATGGCCTTAAGTCAAGGTATTCTTAAACTGTTGTAGGAATATAACTTAAACGTTTAAGCTTTAGTGCTTTTTATAAAAATAGATTCTAAGGCCAAATCACCGCCCCCCCAGCCATTTTTATTAGGTTCTTTACTTGTTCTAATTTTTTTCCCAAATGCAATTGTAATTTTTTAAAAAAAATTTACTGGTCAGAGCTAGGAGATCTATTAAATGTTAGTGAGAATTGTCCAGAATTGGAGGCCAGGTGGCAGCTCCCAGTGGAAACCTAGCGGAGCTTTGGGAGAGAGCAGGCTGCCATTCTCAAGTGAGGAAATGTTTCAGGTGCAATCAGTCAGTTGGTGCAAGTCAGATTACAGCAAGCGCATTTTCACTTTGAGTAAAAGGGTATTTTAAGGAGAAAAGAAACAACCTGAAGTGTTTCTAACTCATAGCTAGTCTTCTGGTTGGAGTTTTCATAAAAATGAGTTACTTGTTAAAACTAAGTTTCACTCTCAGATCTGAAAAACTTGCCTGTTTTAAACATTCATAAAAAGGAGAAATTTTACTATGACTTTTAGCTTAAAAAAATTCAGTTCTAAAATGCAAATCGACCAAAACTTAACTGTTTGAGGACTGAGGAGAGGCTGCTTTGGAACTAAATTATTTCCTGTGATTTACTACAGGGAATTAGACTGAATCTTTAAGTAAATATAGTTTCTTGTGCTTTACTTCCTGGGGCCTGCCTGAGAATTTGAAAGTCATTTGCATGGGACAAAATAGTTGGAAAGCTGTTAAAAAGTTCAAAAACTTTTAGTTCCTTAAACAGTGGTAGTATTTGTGGGGTATGCATTTTGTATTTGTAGGAATGGTATGTTAAATCTGCTTTACAGTTGTTGGTTAGAACTGTCATAATGTTACACACAAAGTGGAAGCTGAGACTTTTGGAAATCCCGGGATCTTTTAAACCATGTACAGTATTTATACATAGTGAAACTTCATTTCCGTGACCTGTCTTCCCCCCCCCCCCCCCCCCATATAGAAAGCTTTCTAGAGCTTGGGAAGTAATATTGTGAGCTCTGGCTCTGTGTTTTTTGTTTTTGTTTTTTTAATTGTTGTTTTGAGTTGACTCTTGTTTTATGCTTTGAAATTATTTGGAGCACAATGTAGATTAAAAGAATGCTTCAACAGTAAAACTTAACACTTGTTAAAATTTTAAATTGTTTTATTATGAGATATCACAGATATTCTTTATCTTAGAATAACGTTTCTTTAATTTGGTCTGTGAACTGAGAGTGCATTTCCTCATATTTAAAAATTCATATTTATTCTATTAGGGTTTGCAACCTGCAGGTGAGTAATTTAGCCACAGAGATTCCATGGCAGGGATGATGGCTGCTTTCTTGCTGCACTGTCACGTTTGACAGAATCCTGGTGAGGATTACGGAAATCACCTTAAAGAAAACCTTTTTTACAGTTGGGTGAAAATCTCAATATATGTATTTGGGGAAAGGAGCATGAGGAAAGAGAATTGGGAAAGGGCATAATACAGCGAAGTATGCACTAAGGCTGAAAGTTATGTGGGACTGATGTGACCATGTCTCATGGCTGAGATATTTTGTTCAGAAATTCCCAAATAGATGTCAAATACGAATATCTTAATTGCTCCTCATAAGAACTTTATTTTTATTTTACTTTCGGTCTTGTGGCAAATCCTTGGGGAGATGTGGCAGGAGGGGTGGCTTCCATTTTTGAATGATACTCAGCTTTGTTTTTCTTTTTTAAAGTGGCAAACATTTGAATACTGGAAAGAAGGCATTTTTAATTCTCATGTAAACTTCAAAAAAAGTTAAAGTTTGTTGAGACATCCCCTTCCCCCCATTACTGAAAGGCCATCACGTTGGCAATGGACACAAATATCGCCAGCTATCATGAGCTGCCCAGGGATCTTCTAAGTGGATGTATGAAATGGGGAGGGAGGAGTGAATACTCAGTGGTTGGTTAGAATAATAGGGTGCCAACTTTTTGCTCGCCCTTGCGCTCTAACCTCTTCATCCAAGCTCCTAAACTGCAATTCTGTGTGACTTCCTAAGAGAACAGCTGTCTGTATTGGCCTGGAATTTCTTTGGGTAAGCCCTAACTATTTGCATTTTTCTGGAACGCTCTGCCCTTGGAAACTACCCAGTACCCTGGCATCATGGGAATTGACTCTGCCAGTTTTTTTTGTCTTTGTGTGCCATCACTTTGGGGCTTCCTGGAATCCTCTTGGAAAGGCAGTGTAAACCCCATGGTGATGGGAGAGAGCAAAGGAGTTTGCAGTTGCACTCTGCGTGCAATGAGCAGAGTGGGTTCAGCCCTGCTTCTCTGCACCTCAGGACTTGCCTTGGCCTTCATAGTAACAAGTTGCAGAGACTTGCCCCCGCCCCTTGGGTCAGATGACCACCTTTTCTTGGTGCACACAAAATTCTGAAGTTGATGCAGTTGTTCCTCAGTTGTGAACCAGAGAAGACCAGATGAACTTGAAAGTGTTTGTTTTGGTGTCTTAGGGGTAAAGGCTTGTATTCCAGCGGATATGCTGTATACGAATGTACAGTGTATACAATGCGCAGTAAGGTGTAGAAGGAGTCCCCCTTTTCGCTAATTCCTGGTAAGGACCAACAGCACAGTGGCACAGAAGTTCTTTGCAGAGTATTACTACTTTTTTTTTTTATTGTGGTCTTCTATAGAACATAAGAAACATGCAAGTGAATAATTGTACATTATTGATTTCATATGGTTCAACCTTTAAGGAAAACTTTTTTCACTGGCATCCCAGTTTACTCCACTCAGTCTGCCTGTGGTTTATTGACCTGTGGGTTAAGCAGTGCAAATAATGAATCTTGCCTTCCTTACCCCTTCCCCCCTGGCTCTTTTATCCATCCTCATATAGCTTTGATATGACCAAAAGAAAAGAAAAGCAAACTAGTTTTGATATTGGGCCACATAAAATTGAAAAGCTAGATCTGCAACCGTTTTTCAGTTTATTTAGTGAATTTTCACCTTAATGCATTA
Source organism: Balaenoptera ricei (assembly GCF_028023285.1). Taxonomy (NCBI): domain Eukaryota; kingdom Metazoa; phylum Chordata; class Mammalia; order Artiodactyla; family Balaenopteridae; genus Balaenoptera; species Balaenoptera ricei. Next base: position 15,700,145 of record NC_082656.1, on the reverse strand, counting down.
CTTAAATAAGGACATAAATTCAACTTGTGTCCTTTTTTTCAGGCCATATTCCTTATAGAAGAAAAAAATGACAGAGCTGCGTGATGAGCTTCTGTAGCCCCCAAGTCTGGGTTTCTGATGATTGCCGAAGCTGCACTCTTTATGGTCTAAGTTCTTCCCTTTTCTCAGTTTTCCCTTGACCTCTCTGTAGAAAGCCTTTCTTACCTTGGACTCAGTTACACTGTACTGTCCTGATCCTTAACCGCATTCTGGCTTCTCCTCCAGTTGGTTCATTTTTCCTTCTATGCCCAATTGTAAGTATGCCTAGGACTAGGTGTAGACTTATTTTGATTCTTTCCTAGATAACTTACCCCTTTATTGTCCAAGTCTCCAGTTACCTGAAGGCCATAAATGTCCCACTTTCACCTCCAATTCGACATGTCTAAACCCAAGCATACTATATTTCTTATTCCTCTCAGATGAGGTTCCCATCTTGAGTTCCCTGATTTGGTTAATGGTCTTTAGCCCTTTCCCTCGTTTTCACTCCTGGATGTCCTCTTCAGCACTTTCTTCTTATGGTGTTAGTGTCCCCAAGTCTGTTAGCTCTTCTTCCTCAGGGTCTCTTGAGACTTTCACTTCCCAGCTTCTAACCACTCCCCCGGTTAACTCTTACATCAGGGCCAGTCCATCCTATCGCCGGGACTTGGAGCATCCTGTGCGTCTACTGGAGCTTCCACAAATTTTGCTTAGTCTGCAAGGTTCAAGTCAGTTCCATCAACTTCCAACCTTGGCTTGTGTCTGAAGGCACTTTCGATTCTCTGAGTGAATGCCTGGTAACCTCTTAATTCATGCTGCTGCGTATTTTAATTTATCTTTAACATCTGCATGTTTTTGGCGTCTCAGTTATATTGTAAATACATGGGTGGAAAAAATTTTTTCTTGAAACATGGATCTTTTATGTTTCAGCTTCCTCTGTGTTCAAGATGCTTACATTCTGACATAGGGAATATAGCCAATATTTTATAATAACCTTTAAAAATTGTGACTCACTGTATTGTATACCTGTAGGTTATAACTTACATGATATCGTACATCAACTATACTTCAGTAAAAAAGATCACGTTCTGTAATACTTGAGGATAATTTTATTAGTAGTATTACTAAAGAACAGTGGTTATTTTCAGTCTATAGTCAAAGTATTTCCTTCCCATTTGTTGAATGATTATTGTGTATAAGTTGCATTAGATGCATTTGAATGATAGAAAAATGATTCAAGTGTGGATCCTGTAGGGAGATTAGATGTGACACATAATAACTATGATACCTGGTAGCATGGTTAAGTGCCTTCGAGAAAAATGGAGTTCTGGGTTGGCCATTTAGGTGGGCCTTGGAAATGGGATGTTATTGTCTCAAGATTTCATTATAAAATATTTCAAACATGCAGCAAAGTTGGAAGAATTCTCCCCTGAACACCCATATACCTACCACTTAGTTTCTACTTCTGCCATTTTATTATACTTGCTTTATCATATATTTATCCATTGGCACACCCATCTTCCCATCAGTCCCTCTTAGTTTTTAAAATTTATTTTTGGAATGATGGACTGGCATTCATAAAGGCATGAAAATAGGGGAAACAGTTTCTCTGAGTGATGGATGTATGCAACACACAGAGAAGGTTTGAAAAGTGTAGGAAGGAGAGTTTCTATTGTCAGACTGAACTTGGACTTCATATACATTATGAAAATAATATTGTGTTATAGACCAAGTTTTTCTATGAGATTGTATGTTTGTTTTTGTAATATAAGAAATTATGAAAATAGGATTACATTTTTAGTTTTTTAAATGCAGTTTCTCAGAAACGTGTTCATGTGTAAATATAGAGCATGGCATGCAGTGTAAAGACAACGTGCTGCATTTGATTTAAAACTGATATACAGAATTTGGTAACGCAGGGAACAGATTATGTAATTGACTTAATGCGACTAGGAGACATTTATAAAATATTTAGAGTTTTGCTTGGTCTGTTCTTTAAAATCAACTTTCACGCCCGGTGTCCTGGGGGCAGAGTGATTCATACAAAGAAAGATCACTATTGGTCGTAATTCTTACTGTTTTTTTTTAAGTGAGAAATCTTGAAGTTGAAGTTAGCAATCTCTAAATATACTTAGGGCAATTATGAGTGAAAGTTATATTGACTTGAAAAGATGCTTTACAATTTAAATGTCAGTTTTCATATTGTATTAGCTAAATATTAGATATCCTTGATAGCTTTATTGTATTATATCTTTACCCACTAACCCAAGTACAGGACAAGGAAGGCTATAATGAGATGTTTCAACAGATCCAGAGGAGGTTAAATTTGGATAGGCTAAACCCAAAATTGATGCCAAGCAGATAGACGTAACTGCATGTATTCAGAATACTTGAAATGAGTCGGATTAGCTTTTGGTGAACTAAAAGGTTTAAAACAATAAAAACTCTACTGTGGCACATCAAAAGGCAGAAATACAGATTTATTAAAACTTATTAGCCATTTTAGAAGTGACAGGTGTTGAAATGTAGGAAGCTATTTTACTAGTGTAAATAGTAAAATAGTAGCAGATAGCACTTTATTCAGAAGATACCCTGCTGTGGGGAGGGGGACAGTGAAGGAAAAATAGACTGCAAAACTCACCACTGTGAGGTTTTGTTAAATGAGTACGTTACCTTCCACATGGGTGAAACAGCTTTCAAAGCACGCCAGGCCTTCACAGTTGCGTGACTGCTAATGATATCAGGGTAAACTAGTCAAACGCAGGTAGGAAACAATATGGAATTGGCCAATCTAATTTTTTCCCGCTGTTATTGTTTGGAGATTGAGTGAGGGTCAAAATTGCAGGCTGTGTCTTTGGTCTTTTCATTGCATAAGTAGAGAGAGATGTAAAGCATCTTCATTCTTCAACGTGAGGGGTTTTACCTCCCTCTGGGAGGAGAGTCAGAAGCATCGTGGAGATCTGTGGGAGGATAGGTCATTTCTTCCAAGGTAGCCCCATTCCTGCTGACACTAAGTCATATGAATTCTTTAACTCTTAGTGATGGTGGGTGGTACTACCGTCTTTTGAGAAGAGAATGTCACCTCTAAAGCATGTGGCCCACTGGTCTATACTGTGCACCTGTGACCTGGGCTGTGCTCTCTTACCTGCAACAAGCCCTGCTCCTCTTACACCCCTGCTAGCCACATGCGTGGAAATCCCGAGGCTGCCACCTTTTTTGAGTGTGACTTGGTTCTGAAAATCTCTGTGTAGATCTTTGACCTAAAAAGAAAATCTTTTTCTGCCTTGGTTAATTTTCCCCCTAGATGATATTTGTCTTAATTACAGTGTCATTCTTTGTGTGTCTTAAGTTACAGAGCTGATCCTAATACTAAACTCCATGACCTTAACAGCTCTGGAGATGCTGCCCAGCTCACCTGATTAAAAGCAACACTGTAACAAGAGAGAGGGTGGGAAGAGCCAGTGGCCTGTGTCCATTTGTTTTTCCTCTGTTTAAGTCAAACAGATATTTCTCAGTTGCCATTCCTCCCAAATCTAGAAAATGGGTCATGGTTTTGTGAATCTCTCCTTTTGTCACATTAGAGATTTGCTAAGAATCAGGGTTGAGGAAAAATGTTTTTCTGTTTACAGCCATGATCCTGAAGTTGTTACTCGGCTGCCTTTGCACTGCTAGTGAGAGTCCTGGTTTGCTGAGTTAAAACTTTGAAAGTAGCTAAAGGAACCTGGCTTCAGGAAGGGGGAGGGGACCTCAGTGGTTGCGTTTTGTACCTGCAGTAAAAAAGTCTCAAAGAGCATGATTAACCCCCTCAGTCTTATTTGGACTCAAGCCAAGAGAGAGGCCTAGTGAAGGACAGAGGAAGAGGAGAACCAGTTTGGGTTCTGTGGGAAGGTCTGGAGGCACTTAGCGCCTTCTAGCACTGCCCCCCACCCCCAAATCAGTTTTTCTATTTTAGTTAGGAAATTAGTGCTTTTCCTCCACCAGTATCATGTCTCACAAGCCCACCATGCAGGTGGCTTGAGGGAAGACCCATCTTGTCTGAGTTGAAAATGCCTGCACACAGAATTGGGGGCGGGGGTGGTCTCTTTGCAGTGGTGTTTGAGGGTAAGAGTGAAAAGGTTCTGTCTGAAAAGAAATGCATTTGAATTTCAAGTCCAATTTGGAGAGATAAATTATGATTGAATTACATAATTCCTAGCCTTGTAAATATTGTGTATCCTTCAAAGCTTGGAAACAAAATAACCACATAAATATCTGGAAATGGTCTATATAAGTAAATATATCATACCTCAAGACAGTTTGGTTGCTTGGAAGCTAGGTCAAAGGAAATGGTTTGCATATGGTTTAGCTAGAGGCTCTTATTTTGGCAGATTCTTGAGGCAGTGTATTTTACTGTACTCCTATTTTGACATGAATTTTTTCACTTGTTAAGTGTAGGGTTGCTTGCATCAAGATAGGTGCATTCGAGATGTTATAGCTTCTTTATTCTGTGATGCTTAATTTGCGGAATCATCAATTTGTCACACCAGTGAGTGTTCCTTGTCAAGTTTCAGCCCGCCAAACTGTGATTTGAATACTGGAGAAACCCAGCTACCTTAAGGCAGGCGTTACATCACCTGTCTGCTCTGCAGGGCCGGCTCTGAAGGGGTCGGAGGGGAGGTAGTTGCAGAGGGGAACTTGTTGAACTTGTAAATATCAATGGAGGTTGTTTGTGTACCTGGTACCTCACTGGTTTGGTTGCATCTCACTAAACTTGAATGTAAACGTTTTTTCTCTGGATGGGTAGATATGCATGCCATTATGAAATTTACATGCAATGAATGTGAAAGCTTCCTGTGGACCATCCTACTGAGAGACCTTTTTGTAATCTGTGTGACCGTATTGGTCTCTCTCCTTCAGCCTTTTGGAATTTAACTTTCTCTTTAGTGGCCCATTATGACATTTGCATACATTGAATGTGAAAGATTCCTATACGCTCACTCTCTTCGGTTACCTGTGTGCCCAAAGGGTTTCTTGACCCCTTTAGAATTCATGAAATAGAATTACTTATGTAGGGCCTGGATTTATATTTCCTGTATACATTTGCATTAACGTGCAGCTTTTCAGATTGTGATCTAACACTGATTTTAAACACAGTATTTGATGGCTTTACATTTTAGAAGAGGTCACCGTAATGGTTTTTATTGCTGTTTTTATTATCTTCTGAAATACATGAGATAATTAAAAAATTAATGCTAAAGAAATTTTCTTAGGGTTAAAAATTCCTATAATTAGGCATGTTTTGATGCGATTTACATCCTCTTTTTTGCTTCTGTAATGGATACTTCCCCAGCTGTGACCACATTGCTCTGTAGTAGTCCTGTATTATTATATTTCAGTATTTCGGAGGTGCTTCCTTAAGGTGCTTTATATTTCTTGAAATGCCATTTTGACGCCTTTGATAATTATACTGAGAACATATTTTTAAAAAGCAGAAGTCACATTAAAATTTTGTAAAAGTGATTGTCAAAAGCTTCAAGAATTACTCTCCCCACACTTCAGTGTTTAGGCGGGTCCTTGTGTTGGAGGACTAGTGCCCCCCCCCCCCACTGTCTGTCACCATCCTTTCAGAGACTGCCCTTCATGATCTTTTTAGCCTGAATTTCTCACTGTGGTGTCTAACTCAGAAGTAAATATTCTTAAAGCAATCTGTTCAGCCTAGTTAAGTTACAAGCCATTTAGTGAGTAGCTTGAATATTAAAGTTTGTGCCATTGCATTCCTTAGTGTGACTGCTTTATTTTGAGCTAAAGGGTGGATAGAGAATAAAATGGAGAGAATATTGATACCGATACAGATGAAACCCATATTTACGCTGAGTGTTTTTTCTCCACGAACAATGGGAGGGTGCATGTTTGAAGTCAGTCAGTTTCAGAATTTACCTTTTGATTGCATGCCTTATAACTTGTATTTCTAAGAAAAAAATTAAAAATACTGATTATTGTGCTGTGTGCTCCCGTTGAATAATGTAAATGATCTTGGGTTATATCAAATGCTGAATGTATTCCTAGAAGGAATTCCTGCTTAATTTCTTTTGTGATGAAATTATGGAGACACTTTAATCAAAGACAAGCTGTTGATGGCTATGTTCTTAGACTAACCATTATTTCTGCCTGTATTTATATATAAAAGCCAAGAAGAGAAAAGGGAAAACACGTTCAATCCTGGAAGTCTTGAGCTGAGATCGATTCCACTGCGATTGACAACTCAGGGCCTGCAATTAAGCCTCATTTACACTCCCCACCTCCATTTGTGTTTCAAATAACTCTCTTAAAAGAGTCCTGGAAGGAAGAATTAATAAAGTCAGAGGATAACATGAAAACTTAAAACATTTCAGAGGGATTCCTTTCATGACTAAATTCTTTGTGATCCTTAACTGTGTGAATACACCCCTGGGATTGGAAATGGAGACACCCCCCCCCCCCTTTAATCACGTGCCCCGTTAAGCTCGTTTCTGGGTGGCTTGCTGAGACTGTTTCAGGGACTCACTTAAAAAAATGACATTGAATTTTATTAAGCAAGCGTTCAAGTCCACCACCTGCCTTTTGCACAAAAGCTCACCTCTCTTGGTGAGCTATCCTTGCTCCCCTGGGCTGCTGTCTTGTTACTCAGGCCTGAAACAAGGTAGCAGCCAGCTTTCTGCAGACCTGCACAAGGGCACATCACCACCTCACGGGCCCACCAGTAAGAGCATAATGACTTGTTAGACCACATTTATTGTGCAGATGAACTTGAATGTCACTAGGACAGCATACCCCTGTAGGCTTAAAAACGTTTGAATTTAATGTCCCTTCTGTCTTTCATCAGGTTATAGCTTTTGGATTTATAGTTACTCATTCTGGCTGTAATTATATTAGTAGTATTTTTGTTTGGCCAGATATGAGGCATGACCTTTGCCATCCTGCTTGGCTGTGCTTGGGAATTTGACATCCTTCAATTTAGATGGAATTCCCTTGCTTTGTTTCCTGTGATAGTGTGGGGAATACGCATTTTGGCTTTTTCAACAGAAGTGGAGGAAGACAGGAAAAAAGTAGAATTGGAACGCACAAAGAGGGTATTAATTTTTTCTGCTGGGTGTGGTTCAGTTGGCATGCTTTTTATTAGGAGTCTGAGCCTACGAAAGTAGTTAGTGCAGAATACTCGGAAAATGCTGTACTCATCCCTAGTTTTATTTTCTCTGATCTGGATTTAAATTTATCACTGGTTTGACATTTTAGGGTCTTTGGACTGTTTTTCATTTAAGTACACTTGGTAAAAAAGAACTAAAATTCTTATGTTTTTGTGGTGTCTTTACCAGTCCTAAGTACGCCATCAACAGCAAAGAAAACTGCAAAGGGGGAACATATTTGCACCTCTCTCTGAGGGGGGAGTGTTTTGCTGCTACTGACTAAAAGTTTACATGTGTGATTCTGTTTCCTGAAGGTAGTCAAAACCGCCGTCAAAAATTACCCCCTTTTGGGCTTCCCTGGTGGTGCAGTGGTTGAGAATCTGCCTGCCAATGCAGGGGACACGGGTTCGAGCCCTGGTCTGGGAAGATCCCACATGCCGCGGAGCAACTAGGCCCGTGAGCCACAACTACTGAGCCTGCGCGTCTGGAGCCTGTGCTCCGCAACAAGAGAGGCCGCAATAGTGAGAGGCCCATGCACCGCGATGAAGAGTGGCCCCCGCTTGCCGCAACTGGGGAGGGCCCTCGCACAGAGGCGAAGACCCAACACAGCCAAAAATAAATAAAAAAAAAAAAAAAAAAAAAAAATTTAAAATAAAGTTTGAAAAAAAAAAAATTACCCCCTTTGAATTGTCATGAAATTTTAGTATCTAAAATTTGGCGAAGTGGAGAGAAAAGTTGAAGCCAGAGTTTTACAATGTTTTCCTTTTAAAAGTTGGAAAAGTCACCTTTTGCTTTAAGTGCTTTAAACAGAAAATCATAATCCGTGTCCCCTGCCTCCCAATAACCCATTAATAGGCTTGCTTTTGTGTTAATTTTCTCATTTCCCATCTAAGGTTAATATCCGGGGTAGGTTAGTTAGCAGTGTACGTACGTTGTAGGGTGTCTATCTGTTCTGTTCTCAATTATCCAGTAAATGAAGAATGCCCCGTGCAGCCTTCTGAGCTTTTGGGGGCACACATCCAAATGCCTGTATTAAAAGGGCACTTCTTTTTGATTATCTCCTACCCCCGCTCCCTACTTTTTCATCTCCTCTTTGCTTTCCTTCTCATTTTCAGCCCCCTCATTTATTTGAATACATTTCTCCAACTTATTAATGTAAATTAGGTGAGATCTTTCTTTAAAAATTGTTGCTGGTTACTGGTGTGTTTTACTTCGTTACAGCAACCCGAATGTATTTTCGACTGCCATTGGAAATGGTCATTAAATTATTAATAGATCTGATCCCATTAAGAACTATTTACAAGGAGATTTCTGTCTGACTAGTTGTCTGTATAGGAGTTATCTTAAAGTGTTGGCATTCCCATTTATCTCCTAGTTCTTGGGTGTTGGCTCGAGGCCTTTAAAATTTACTGAACTGTGTGTAAGAGAAGGTATGAGGAATCATGAAGTTTTTAGTTGAACAAATTTTAAAACTGCTTGGTGTAGGAGCCTCCGCTTGGCCACTTGGAGATTTTGAGAATCACTACCTCGCACGCTGCTGAAAAGTTTATTTCTATATCGAGCCCATGTGTTCACGTGTAATTCCCTTCCTCCCTGCCCCCGGCTTGCTTCTGGATTTTGGGGCTACATTGAATTAGCTTAATGTATTTCCCCTTCCAGTACCTGAAGCCAATTCCCATAATTATTCTCTTCCCAGCTAACCAGTCCTAACTCCTTAATAAACCCTTCCAGGGACTTAAGGTTTCTGTACGTTGTCGAAACACAGAACCCCAAACCCAGGCGTCTGTGGATGGGGAGCGACCAGTGAAGTGCACGGCGGGGCTGGTAGTGCCCTTGTTCAGGGACACCATACTTCTGGCAGGGTGGCTTGAGAAAGCCTGTGCTAGCTTTTGGGTGCTGTGTCACCCTTTGACATAGAAGAGAGGTAAAAGAACAGGGCCAAGAGGCCTGTGTGGATTCTCGTCAGTGTTCGGTTAGGATGGTGGTCCTGTGCTTCAGGTGAACGAGCTCCAAGTCCCACATTAAGCAAGGCACATAAAGAGAAAATCCTCGAGGAGGAGAGTAACTGAGGGAATAAGCTAAATGGAAGAACTCAGTGTATTTTAGCCTTTTAAGCTAAATATCTGTTAGTATGTGTTTGCCTGTCTTGAAAGTTCTTTTTTTTTTTTTAAAACTAACTTCAGTTTGTACTGGTAAGTAGGCAGGGTTTTGAAAGGAAGGAAACAGCTTTTTGGATGTGGGATAGTCCAAATGTATAGATGTAAATTTCCACTGAATCTGCACTACCAAATCTATCCCATTCAGTGATGTGTAGTTAACCTATATTTGACTTTTGGGAAGAGAGAACCACACCAAGGTGCAAGATGTGAGTAATCATAGCCATATCGGTGTTAAGCTAGGTGTATATCGTCATCAACTCTTCTTATTGAACTAAAGTGTGTCTTCGAGCTTTTCAGTGGTGAATCTTGAACTTTGTCTTTAGCCATAGTCTGGATTAGTAAAGTCTGCAACCTTCCTGCTCCATCTGTGTTAAATGTGGAAATTACTAATATTGAGATGGGTGGTGTTGGTTGATTTCACATTCTGAAGTTTTAAATTTTAATTTCTGGCCTAGAGAATATGAGGCCATAGGCTGGAGAAGTCTCTGCATTAGTAAAAACAATTAAAATCTCAGGGTTGTATGGTTTTTGTGCTTTAGTGAGGAGAGAGAATGCCGCCCCTGTGTTTTGGGTGAGTAATTCCATAGATAGACATTTTATCTATTGATTACAGAGATTTGACCCAGTCAAACCAGGCTTTTATGGGGTTGGGATCTCCAATACTAAGGATGCTAAGTTCCTGTAAACCACTTAGGAAGCTCCTGAGCCAATACTGTATGTGTGACCTGGTACATCCCTCACGTACAGATCTTTTTACATCATGAGTGCTTCTCTGGGTCCATTGGATTTGATGCTCACCCTTATCACTGCCTTCTCATTGGTCCTCCCAGTAACTTTTCCTTTTCTGTTCAAGGCAGCAGAGTTCCCACTCCTTGTCAGTCCGAATGGAAACGTTGCTTACCTGGCTCCGCTTGGGGTCAGCCGAGGTGGGAGAGGAACACTAGTCCTGTTTTAATCACAGGTTGTTGGGAATAATTGGCCAGCCAGTGCCAGTGTCTACAGAACATGCTTAGATCCATGGTTAGATATCTTTTCTCACACGCCTGGGAGGATGCCCTTAGATCACCAGGGTGTTTGAGAATCGATGTTGGGGTCATTTCAGAGCTGTAAGAATTCCCTCTAGCATTTGCTTTTTGTAATGCCCTCAGGAGCCTAGCTCAGATCTGTGATTTTTCAGTAAATATTAGGAGTCCTGGATTTTGTTTCTAGATTGGTAACCTGATAATTCATATTTAGACAAGTCACATCACTGCTGTGTTAGCTTCTTTATCTGTAAAATGGGGTTAATGATACCACTGGGGAGTACTTGTAGAGCAGCTTGAGGTGCTCAGAGTAGGGGGCCATGTACTTAGGCCGTGTTGTACATTTTAGGATTAGCCGAGATACTTGGGCTTAAACAGAGTAGCAGAGAGTCTGGGGCTTTCATTTTTTGTTTCTGGGCTTCTTGATTATATAAAATACGTTTAGGTAAAAAACAGAATAGAACCAAAGCAAGCTACAACACCTAACTAGGTCTTTCTTTCCTAAACTTTCCTAGTACTTCTGTAGCAAGTTTGATGAGGGTGCCCGGGAGACTTGTTTTGTGTTTTGGAAGAACTCTGATAGTACAGGAAATAGCTGGTGGGGGGTATTTGGGTTGTATAAATATGGGTAATTTATTTTTTCTTTATATTTTGCCTTTTTACATTTTTTTAACATCTTTATTGGAGTATAATTGCTTTACAATGGTTAGTTTCTGCTTTATAACAAAGTGAATCAGCTATACATATATACATTCCCTGTATCTCCTCCCTCTTGCGTCTCCCTCCTACCCTCCCTACCCCACCCCTCTAGGTGGTCACAAAGCACCGAGCTGATCTCCCTGTGGCCTTTTTATATTTTAAGCAACAAACACTTGTATTAGAAGTACTAAGTTTTTTGAAATGAAAATGCAGTTTGGGGTTTTCCATCCCTCCTCCTCCTCCTCCTCCTTCTCCTCGAGAGAGAATATTGGATTCAAGCAAGTGATTGCATAAACATGTAAGATAGCTATCATTACTATCCCCATTTTTTAGACAAGGAAACTGAGGTATAAAGTTAAACAGCCCAGTGTCACACAGTAAGTGATGGAACCAAGAAGCCAGGGGGTTTTTATTGTAGATCTCAGACTCTTAACCACTTCACTTTGCTACATCAGAGAGAATGATTATCTTTAGAATCTTGGAGGGAAAACTAGGACTTAAATTTAAAGTTGGAAATATGAAGGTAAAATTAATGGGTAGATAATCAGTTAATTAACAGAATCTAAACAATTAATGCACATACCGACAATCCGAAGACAGAAATTTTGCTGACTTGTCCAGTTAGTTAACTAGACTGCTAAAGATGAAAAAGTGCATTGTTATAGTGAGCCTTTGGGGTAGTGAATTTTCTTGTCCTCTGAGGAGAGGAAGGAGTGCATCTATGGTGATGATTAATGAGAGGTTGGGAGAAGTGACCCAGTGGCCCAGTCGTGGCTCACAGTGTGGCAAAAAGGAGTTTTTGCCCCATGTCTTCCTCACCAGATGGACGAGTGGGTGCTAGAGTGTTCTGTGGGCTCTGTCACTATGTCCACACACTGCTTAGGAGGAGGAAAAGTACTTCCTGCACAGGGAGATGGTCTTGGCCTGTTGATGCTCTGGGGTTAACAAATAGAAAGAACAAATACTGACCCATTTGGACAGAAAAGACTTTGTTTGGGGTGAACTTAAGGAAGGCTACGAAGCCCTCATTTAAGGGACAAAGGTGAGGTGAAATTCTTAGCTAAGCTGTCACCCAAACTTTACTAAGTGCTGGTCAGTCTTCTTTACCATTTGGCCGTGTTTCCGTTGCATGGATGGGACCTTACTAGATAGTTCATCGGTCTGTATAATCCCGGATTCCCCTTGTTGAGAGAAAGTCTTTTGGTTTTGCTTTGAAAGCTGCTTGGCGAGAGTATTGTGGTTTGGAGGAAATGATAGCCCGGGCTTCAGAGATAAATACTGCTTGGCTTTGGGTCCTGCTTCCAAATATGTTCCTCCTCCCTACCTTTCCCGTACAGCCTTTAAAAATCACGTCAACCTACAGTGATTATTTCTTCCAACTACTTTTGTGTATGTTTCTTGTGTGAAGTGGTACCATGTTAGATTTTTCCTGAATAGGTAGTTCCTAATAGATGGACAGGATTTGTGCCATTTTATTTAGTGTGGGGTTTTGTAGAGGGTTATTAATATTTATTTTATTTAGATAATGGAATTTCTGTTTACCTAAGTAAAAGAGCTCCTTTTTGGAGAAGTAGTGTTTAGAACCTGGAGTATTGTCACCAATCCATTCAAGCTTGTTGAACTTAGCAGAACTTTGGACACGTTAACATTAAGTATAGGTTTCGTCATCTGTAAAATGAGAATAATACATCCTGGGATTTTTGTGAGGGCTAAGAGATTGGGGTTGCCACATAAGAAGACAAAGGTGACTGTCTCCTCTGTCCTCGATCCATTTTATCTGGAGAGATTTTTCAGATAGAAGAGAGAAAGGAAAAAATTCTCCAGACATACCTCATTTTATTGCACTTCGCTTTATTGTGTTTTGCAGATACTGCATTTTTTTTTTTTTTTTTTAATTGAAGGTTTGTGGCAACCACGCGTGGAGCAAGTCTATTGATGCCATTTATCCAACAGCATTCGCTCCCTTTGTGTCTCTTTGTAATTTTGGTAATTCTTGCAATATTTCAGATGTTTTCATTATTATATTTGTTACGGTGATCTGTGATCAGTGATCTCTGATGTTACTATTGCAAAAAGATTACAACTCACTGAAGGCTCAGATGATGGTTAGCATTTTTTAATGAAGGTACTTATGGTTTTTTTTAGACATAATGCGATTACACACTTAATAGACTACAGCATAGTGTAAAGATAACTTTTATATGCACTGGGAAACCAAAAAATGTGTGTGACTCACTTTATTGCGCATGTGCTTTATCACGGTGGTCTGGAATGGAACCTGCAACATCTCCGAGGTATGCCTGTATTTCTACATTCCCTACAAAAGACTAGGCCAGTGGTTCTCAACCGGGAGGGATTTTGTCCCCCAGGGGACATTTGGCAATTTGGGAAAGATGTTTGGTTGTCAGAATTGGGGGTGGGGGTAGGGTTGCTGCTAGCACGTAGAGGGGAAAGGCCAGGCCTGCTGCTGAACACCCAGCAGTGCCCAGGACAGCCCTCCGACAAAGCGTGGCTGGGCCTCAGGTGTCAGTACTGCTGAGGCTGAGAAGCCTTGCTCTCTGCAAAATTACTCTCTATTATTCTTTTTCCTGCACTAGAATTTCGTTATTTATTGTTTACTAAGTGACTTCAAAACTTCTTCTGCCCTCTGTCTGCCTGGTGTGAATATAAAGTTTGCTTCAATTCTTCTCATTACTGTCATAAGAGGGCATGGGTTTTCTTAGGACAGTTGCTGCCTTCTGAAATCCTAGGTCCCCCGGGGTGTGTGATGGCAAAGCCTGGTCCTCGCACGCTTATGGGGTGGGCATTGGTCGTGCCCCACTCCTCCCTCGCTGCCTCTTTTGCCCACCTCCTTTAGGAAGCTTTTCCTGATTCCCTCCCAGTTGAATGGGATCTCTCTCTTTCCTTTGAGTCCTGTGATGGGTGCGCTTTCTCATGGATTTGTCTCTTGCTTTCTGTCTCTCCATGGGCTGCAAGCTCTTTACGGCAGAATTCTTCCCTTCTCTTTCCTGGTCCCTGGAAACACCTGAGTATAAATAAGTTCCTCCCAAATAAATGGATATGAAACAGACATTGAGAAAATAATACATTACATTTTTCTTGATGAGGACAGAAAAGCAATTTCTTTTATTCTTTCATATTACATTTTCATGCGTCACTTTATTGTTCCTCTGTAAGTTAGATGATGGTGATGCCAGAGGTTCTCATCTGGCTTGACGTGCTCTTCTAGAGCAGCTTTTTGAATTACCAGGTCCTTAAATTATCTGGTTCACTGTCATTGTACTAACCTAACCTAAACCAATCCATGCTGTTCCTAAATTTAGGAAGGAATGGAATCCTCCACAGTATTCCAGTCTTCTCTGCCGCTGAACTATGCTGGCAGAAAAAGGAATTCCAAGAATTAAAAAAATAGACACAAAGTGGGCAGACATGTCACTGTTAACTAAGTAATAGACTGTTGGTAAAAATGTGTATTGCAACTTGAAGTGATCCTGAAGTGTGGTGCTTTTCAAACATTTTATTCTCATCTGTAGTTAATTTACAGATTAAACATATACAATTCTTCTGAAATTCTGTAGTTGGTTATCTGAACTATAGATGTGACAGTTATTCTTATAAAGCTAATTGTTGCTGAGGAAGTCCGTATTCTAAAGTGGTGAGAACTCAGGTTTGCTAGTCACATGCCTGGGTTGACTCCTGCCCTTTAGCACTTAGCAACTTTGTCACTTGGGCCTCACTGTGCTGTAGTTTTCTCATCTGAAAAATGTAAATAGTAACTCTCTTATAAGTTGTTGTGAGAATTCAATAAAATATGAAATATTCTAAGGCAGTGTTTGGAATGTAGGAAGTGTTTTTTAATAAATGGCAGCTATTATTACTTTAGCATAGAACAGAGTATATATAGAAGGCAAGAAAGATGAGACTGACATTTTTTTGAGTTGGTTAAAATGTGACAGATAGGAACACCTGGGTCAAGGGTGAAATCCCCGTGTGGACCTGTTGTAAGCTTTTACGCTAGGATCAGTAGCCGTTGCATACACCCACCACTGCTAGAAGGGCTGATGACTGTCGAATTGGGAATCTTCCTGTCTGATTTTTGAATCCAGACTTCCTGACTGGTGAATGAAATTCATAACCTCTTTGCCTCATTTTTCTCATCTATAAATCAGGGTAATAATGACTGAGGGTTGTTTTGAGAACTGTATGAGTTAATATGTGTGAAGTGCTTAAAGAACAGTGCCTGGCACAGTCATCGTTCAAGACATGTCACAGTTTATGATCACTGTCATTTATTCAGCTTGTACCTGGTGGCAGGGACTGTGCTTGGCTTGTTGTGAGATGTTATTTGGTTCTCACAGCAACCTTTCAAGGTAAGTATTATCCTCAGGAGACGCCTAGAGTTAGAAGAACTTGCCCAAGGTTGTGTAATTTGTTGTGGCAGAGGTATAACTGACCCCACAGCTTTTTCCACAGACATGTGCTACCGTGGGACTGTGAAATGCATGTATTGGGTCGCCCAGCTAGACTGCAGCGCGTCCGAGAGGCCAGGGCCACTCTCAAGCCCCTGAGACTGGGCAGGGTGGGCCCCCAGTGGAAGGCGAAGGACTCGGCGAAGCCATCACACTCATCAGGGTGTGCCTGACGGCCAGAGGCCCTTCCTGCAGAAGGGACCAGCCCTGCCCAGTTGTAGAGGGCAGTGGTTAGAGGTGAGAGAAATCTAGTTCAAGGAGTTGCCCAGACATGACATCTACATTTCTTATACACAAATTCTCTGCCAGGATTGTTGTAAAAATATTTTCACTATAGTCTTAACAGGGTATTTGTTTGAGGATTATAAACCTGATTAACAAAAATTTCACTGGTGTCTTGACAAGCAAATTATGAAACTGAGTAAAAACAAAACTGACCATGGTAATTTCTTTTTTTCTTTTTAAACAACCTTGGCAATGTATAAAGTGCCTCCTCCTCATTCCAGTGTGTTGCAATATTAAACTGTAAATTAAGTCTTGAAAAGTTGCCCTTCTGTGTTAAAAGCCTTTTTATTAGAAACAATTAAAATTTTTTCTTAATATTAAGAGAAGCTTGTAATGTAATGGTTCTGTAAAGCTACAGATATTTTATAGCCTACAGAAAAATATTATCTTGAATTCACTCCTTATCTTCTTTCTTCCTAGGAAGAATTGAAGAAGCAGAAAGAATGGGAAGCAATATTTTTGTATACTTTTTTTGGTTAGTTAATGTGGAAATAGGCCTTAAGATTTCTTGATTGAAAGGCTCTTCTGTAATAAGCATTTCAGATGTCTAATATTTCATTTCAAGCATGTAGAACAATGCCAGATGCCCCATAAGGTTGGTTATGACTCATAAATGTCATGAGTTAGGTTTAGAGGCTTAGATTTTAGTGAATGATGCTAAAATGATGTTGCAATTGTACATTTTTTTTAAAAAAGAAATTAAGACCATTTTTTTTGTAAAGAAATTAAGTAAAGAAATTACTAAGACTTTTCTTAGTAATTATACTCAGAGCGACTTAAAAATTATATGTTTTCTACTACAACCTTTTAGGTTTGTATTCAGTTTATTGAACATGGGACTTCTTTGTTAATGTCTAAGTGAGATTTGTTATTGCCTAATATAGCAAGATAATTAAATATGTACTCATGTAGACATGAACCAGTTAAGTTGCTGAGTCTTCTGAAGATTTCCCCAACACAAAGCAAGATTTTGTGATGTCATTGGGAAAACTCTAAGGTGACTTTGTCATGGGCAGTTTTATTGGAAAAGTGAGGCTTCTTTATGTTTTGCTGTAAAATCACATAGCTATGGAATATCAAACCTTGGTATCCTGTCATACCTGTCTATCGCGTGGGCAAACACTTTGATGTTCAAGAGCTTCCAATCTTAATAGTAAGTGCTTTACTCGGTATAGTGCTTTGTAACTTTATTTTTATGACCCTGGTTGCTTGGCTTAATACATACAACAGGTATTTCTACTGATGATGTGTGCCCGGGCCAGTGTTACCCGGGGGGCTGCTGAGGTAGTTTGAGTTCCTATAACTGATTATAAGGAGACTTGTGAATTCTTTCCTTTGCCATTCAGAGAGTTACTGTGTCTCAGTATCTTTTAGGTAAGGAATGGATGGACGTTCACATTTATATTTTTTCATAATAGCTTTATTGAGATATAATTCACATACCATACAATTAACCTATTTAAAGAGTATAATTCAGTGTTTTTAGTACATCCACAGAATTGTGCAGCCATCACCACAATCAATTTTGGAACATTTTCATCACCCCCAAAAGAAACGGGTAACCGTGGCTAGTCACTCCCCATTGCCCCCTGCCTTCCAACCCTAGGCTCCTGACTGTTCATCTGCTTCTGTCTTTATGGATTTGCCCATTCTGGGCATTTCATATAAATGGATTCATATAATATGCAATCTTTTGTGACTGGCTTTCACTTAGCATAACATTTTCAAGGTTCGTCCACGTTGTACGTACGTACTTCATTCCTTTTTATTGCCAAATAGTATTCCGTTGTGTATGAATATACTACGTTTTATCAGTTGATGGACATTTAGGTTGTTTCCACCTTTTGACTATTATGAATAATGTTGCTGTGATCATTCATGTATAATTTTTTTGGTGTGTGGACATATCTTTTTATTTCTCTTGGCTTGGATATATACCTAGGAGTGAAATAGGTGGGCCATCTGGTGACTCAGTATTTAGCCTTTGAAGAACTGCCAGACTTTTCTAAAGTGGCTGCATCATTTTATATTTCTACTAGGAGGGTATGAGGATTCTAATTTCTCCATATCCTTGGCAATGCTTGTTACTGTCTTTTATTTTAACCATCCTAGTGGATATGAAGTGGTACCTCATTGTGGCTTTGTTTTCCGTTTTTCTGATGGCGAATGATGTTGAGCATCTTAATGGCCATTTGCATATCTTCTCTGGAGAAATATCTATTCAGATTCTTTACCCATTTTATTTATTATTTTTTAAAAAGAGGTTTTTGTTTCTGTTTTTATTTTGGCCTCGCCACATGGCTTGCGGGATCTCAGTCCCCGCCCAGGGATTGAACCCAGGTCACAACAGCGAAAGCACCGAATCCTAATCACTCGACGACCAGGGAACTCCCTGGGTTCTTTACCCATTTAAAAATTGTTTTATTTATGTTTTTTAAAATTGAGATTTAAGAGTTCTTTATATACGCTAGATACAAACCCCTTATCATATATATGATTTGCAAATAATTTCTCCCCTTCTGTGGGTTGCCTTTTCACTTTCTTGGTGGTGGTGTGATACTTTTTTTCTTTTACTTTTAAAAATTGTGGTAAATCCACATAAATTTACCATCCTAATCATTTTTAAGTATCTAGTTCAGTGGCTTTAAGTACTGTCATATTGTTGTGCGACCATCACCACCATCCATCTCCAGAATTCTTTTCATTCTGCAAAACGAAAACTCTTCATTCATTAAGCAGTAACTCCCCATACCGTCCTACCTCGGTTCCTGGCAACCACCATTCTATTTTCTGTCTCTGAATTTGACTACTCTAGGTACCTCATGAGAGGATTCATACAATATTTGTCTGTTTGTGACTGGCTTTTTTCCATTTAGCATAATGTTTTCAAACAGATATGGTTATATAGAACAGAATTTCCTTCCCTTTTGAGGCTGACTAATATTCCCTTCTATGTATGTACCACATACATAAAATTTATCCGTCAGTGGACACTTGAATTGCTTCTGGTTTTTGGTTATTGCGAATAATGCTGCTGTGAACATGGATGTAGAAATGGCGGTGGTGTTCTTTGAAGTACACAAGTTTTTAATTTTGATGAAGTCCAATTTATCTATGATTTTCTTTTGTTGCTTGTGCTTTTGTTGTCATGTCTAAGAATCCATTACCTAGTCCAAGGTCACAAAGATTTACGCTCACATTGTCTTCCAAGAGTTTAATAGCATTAGTTCTTACATTTAGGTCTTTGATCCTTTTGAGTGAATTTTGGTATACAGTGTGAGGTCACATTCATATTTTAGGGAATGGGGGCTCTAAACTTATCCTCCAGTTGTTAGGTCTACTTTGGTTCTGCTGCGAAGCTGGAGCATGAAAGCCCTTCTCCACCGCGGTGCTGCCACCGCCTACCTCCAACAAGACCCCCAGCCCGGCCTCTCAGCCCCGCGGGATTGCAGACTCTGGAGCAAAGACTTCGGCAGTAGTTATTTTTGTATCCTCTTCATTTTTCTGTATTCGTCATCATGGATTCATTCTTTCTCGCTTATCCACCCCTACAACATAATTTATGTCAGGCAGAAAATTCCCCCGCACTTCAGCAGGCCTCTTTGGGAGTCGGAAGTCACACCTGTGTTGAAGGTACTGCCTCTTCCGTTCTTCTGTTCTCCTTCTGAACCACGTTCCAGCAGAGTGGTGCCAGGAGGGAATCTTGGTGTTATATCTCAGGCAAATGGCACTTCCCTCCCATTTAATAAACGTAGAACATTTAAACAAAGAAAATGACAGAGTGGTGTTGCCAAAACGCGTAGCCTTCACAATACTTCGAGGGGATAAATAGATCGTTTTAGGCCCTTTTCTTGTTTACCAGACCAACCATTAAATGACAAGCCTTTCTTGGTTTTTCTAGTGTTGACAAATAATTTTTGTTCTTCAGTAGGAACGAAGGTAAAACTGGCCCAGGCTGTGTTGAAGGAGTCCCCTGGCTGGCGTGTGTATAGATTACATGCAGATTTTCTATATAATCAGATTCGCAGGGTTTCGGTTCCTCTTGCTGTTGAAATTAATAGTACTTGAATTCCTAGAACAAAATGCCTAGCATTTTGTCAGGTCTGGGGTTCCTGGTTTAGCGAATTACATTTTAAACCTCCCTCCCTTATTTTTTGGGAGATAGAAAGGTAGATGATATTATCAATGTTTTTAAAGTCGTGGGCATTAGTAAGTTAAAAATCCTAAATGTGACTAATTAAAAGTTCTTGTCACTCCATGTGTTGATGAGCTTGAGTGCTGAGCTTGAGAGATGCCTGAAGCCGGCTACTTGTTCTTTCTGGAGGCTTCCTGACCGCCAGTTCCCATCTGCCTTCTAGGTCCCCTGGTTTCAGAATGATGTGTACTCACTCCACTAGTGCTTGTTTAATCATCCTGAGTCCCATCATCTGTAACTTCCTTTTACAGAGCTCAGTACCCCAGAAGGGCCATGTGGAACCAGATGGCTGCAGGGAAACTAGATCTGTGGTCTCCTCTGAGGTTTTAGCCAAGGCTCACAACTCAGTATGTAAAAAGAGGGCCACGGGTGGGTGCACCCCACGTCTGGCCACTTCATAACATCTACAGGTTGTGAATGAAGTCGTAGGCAGTTCAGAACTTACTGTTGTAACTACTCAGTGCCATTTATTGGTTGGGCCCCTTCAGTGATTAGGATCTAATCATTGTAGTTCAGTATGTTATTGAATTCAGATATTGAGCTCTTAAGATGTGCAAGGAGGACACGTCAAGATGGGGCTGCTACACTTGGGGAGTTGAGATAGGTTTACCTTCTTCACAGGGTGCACTGGGATGGGCCTGGTGGACCGTAGGTGGTCGCTATAGTGCTGGGTGAACTTGGGGAAGAAGGTTGAACCTGCAGGCTTTAGATGTGTGGAGGTAATGACACTTAACAGTGTTCGGTATTATTTCAGCTTACAGAGCACTCGCACACTTCCCGCCTCACTCAACTTGAACCTCAGCCACCAGGCCGGGTCCCATCTGCACCTAGACTGTAGGTGGTCATAATCCCCACTTCACAGGTGAGGAGCTGGGCTGCCAGCCGAGCATGTGACTGGATACAGCTGAGATTTGAGGCTAGGTCTTGTGAGTCCAAATTCCACTGTCGCTTTTCCAGGAAGCCGTAGTAGAATGAACAAAAAAGAGGAAGAAAGACAAACTCAGACAGCACAGTGAGTTCTTCAGGACTGTGGGAAAGAAGGATGAAAAGTGCAGAAAAGGGACGAGAGGGCCACAGGCACAGGGTGTGTTGAGATGCTTTTGTGAGAGAGCCCACGAGGACTGAAACCCTCAAAGGGCTGTGAATGTGTATTTTTAAAAAACTGCTTTATTGAGGCATAACTAACATTCATTGACTGCATGTATTTAGTGTGCCATTCGATGAGTTTTGACACACGTATGCACTTGTGGAACTTCACCACAGTCAAGACAGTGAACATAGCCGTCACTGTGAGATTTCCTCGTGTCCCCTCAAAAGATGAGCTTAAAGAATAAAGAACTTCTGCACACCCTTTACCCAGATTTACCAATTTTTAACATCTGCCACCTTTGCTTGCATTCTTATGTGTATATGCATGGGTGTGTGTAAATTTGTATTGACATACATTCATTTCCCCCCCCGTTTGTTCAAGAGTAGCTTATATAAAGAGTGGATGTATGTATATGTATAACTGACTCACTTTGCTGTACAGCAGAAACTAACACAACATTGTAAATCAACTATACTCCAATAAAAAGAATAAATTAAAAAAAAAGAGTAGCTTATATAAGTGGTGTTGCTTTATTCCTTAATGTTTCAGTGTATATTTTCAAAGAACAAGTGTAACCTCTTGTGTATCTGTCGTACAGCTATCACATTCAGGAAATTTACCATTAATACAGCCTTTTTTATCCCGTTTTTTTTTTTTTTCCCCCCCATGTTCCAGTTTTGTCAGCTTCCCAGTAATGTCATTAATAGCAGCTTTCTTTTTCTCGTGGTACAGGATCCAATGCAGGATCACACATGCATTTAAGCATTACCTTCTTTAGTCTCCTTTGATTTGAACAGTTCCTCAGTTTTCATCTTTCATGCAATTGACAATCTGGAAGAACACAGCTATTTTATAGAGTGTCAGAGGGTTTTGAGCAGGTGAGTGAATATGATCCTCTGGGCTTTGAGAAGACAGGTGTGAGATGGACAGGGAAGGTGGAGTGCGTCAGGTGCAGTGGCCTTGTTGCTTGGTTTCGAGAGGCCAGGTGGGTGGAGGAAGTACTGATAAGATTGCTTGGCTGTAGATGGCACTGGACAAGAGCAGAGCTCATTGCAGGGTCCTAGTAAGGCTTTTGATCTGGAAAATTAAAGAAATAATGAAAGAGGAGGGAGGAGAAGTAAAGAAAAATTGGGAAGGCATTTTTATGTCCCTGAATTGTATATATACATTTCTGAATATTTACTGGACACCATGACAACTCTGGTTTAGAAAGAGGTTGTGAAATCTTCGGAGTTTTGGATCCTGTGGCCAGATCGAAGTTCTTTGCATGAAGGGCCTGTGCCAGTGAAGTCACCCTTGGGCGCACGTTGGTAGCTGGTAGCCCTTTAGCCTTAGATGGAGGGAAGTTTGTTCTCTTGAAGGAGTCAAGGCTGGTGTCATCTTAGGCTGAGTCTGGTGTACCAAGTTTTAGGGAAGCTCACGGGCCCTGCAAGTGAAACTAGGCATCTTTCCCCAGCTGAGACCACAAGGAGAGCGTCACCTTGAGGACGGGCTTTGAACAGGGAGAGGTATGGGTAGAGTTTACAATTTTGTTTGGTAGCCTACGTAGTGTAGTTACCATTTCTGTGGGTGTATAACAGTCCACTAAGTGCAAGGAGTTACCTCTGGACTTTCTATGTAGTAGAGCCAGGAAAATTTGGGAATCTTAACTGACAAGGAATTATTTTTATAACCCTTGTGACGCAAAGAACATTGCCGGGTGTGGGGCAGGAGATCTCTCACTGATAGGACAGCTTTAGAAACAGTGTTAGGTTTTC
This sequence comes from Balaenoptera ricei, assembly GCF_028023285.1. NCBI lineage: Eukaryota > Metazoa > Chordata > Mammalia > Artiodactyla > Balaenopteridae > Balaenoptera > Balaenoptera ricei. Next base: position 15,677,312 of record NC_082656.1, on the reverse strand, counting down.
CATTTGGTAAAATGTTTTGTCACTTATGTTAAACTATCATAACTACCTAAAATCAGTGATCTTACTTGGTTCCTTTGTCGGAGGACTTGGGAATACTGTATGCAGAGTTTTTACAATGTTTTAAGGGTGGGATTAGTTTAAAATACATCCTATTAATCAGAATATCTGCTGGTTAGGATTTTTCTATTATTCTGTCTCCTTAGAACATATCATAGAACCAGGTATTTTCTAAAATAGTCTTAGGTTTTAAAATAGAGTAGTAAAGATGGAAAAGACTTTTCACCCAGGTCCCTGATCCCTGGTCAGGTTTATCATTTAAACACTCCTCTTTCAGTTTCAACATCTCTAAAATAGAGATGATAATCTCTTCTGTCCTGGATTGCTAGAGATGATAATCTCTTCTGTCCTGGACTGCTTTTGACAGTGTGCATGTGAAGATGTGTCTTCAAATGGTAGTGGGAAGGTTGGTATCCATACAATGTACTTATCGTGAGCCATATTTTCCTTTAATTTGCACCTAAAATATTTTCAAGAGACAGTTGCCTTGTGTAGAATTATCACAAGATCATATAACTATGTTCTCCTTCTGTGTGGAAAATTGGACTTTTTAATTGAGTCTGAGTTAATGGAAATTTAAGTATTATAAACTCTGTTTTATAGAATTTTCTATTAGGCTACATTTGGATTTCTGCTCTTCCATCCTAATTTTTTTTATTTTAATTAATTAATTAATTTTTGGCTGCATTGGGTCTTAGTTGCTGCATGCGGGCTTTCTCTAGTTGCAGTGGTGAGCGGGGACTACTCTCCGTTGAGGTGCGCGGGCTTCTCATTGCGGTGGCTTCTCTTGTTGCAGAGCACGGGCTCTAGGTGCACAGGCTTCAGTAGTTGTGGCACACGGGCTCAGTAGTTGTGGCTCGTGGGCTCTAGAGCACAGGCTCAGTAGTTGTGGCACACGGGCTCAGTAGTTGTGGCTCGTGGGCTCTAGAGCACAGGCTCAGTAGTTGTGGCGCACGGGCTTAGCTGCTCCGCGGCATGTGGGATCTTCCCGGACCAGGGCTCGAACCCGTGTCCCCTGCATTGGCAGGCGGATTCTCAACCACTGCGCCACCAGGGAAGCCCCCTAAGTGTTAATGGTGGGAAATTGTGGATACTTACTGAGTAATAGTCAGAATTCGCCGGATTTGTTGGAAAAGTAATCCATTAGCATTGGGGACTCTAAGCAGTCTAAATTGCTGACACCATATTTATTTTATTTTGTTTAAGTAGGAAGAAGACCCCTTGAGTGAAGAGTTTTCGGGTGACACATTTTGTACTTAATCATAAGTGCATTTGTGCTATGTCAAATTAGTTCTAGGTCATAATAAACAGTTTATCAACATGCCCCATTTATGGTAGTCACGGCAGTGCTTTTATCCCCCCACCCTGACCTTTGTTTGCTTGGATCCAGATTAATTTATTACATTTTGTGTTTCTTTTAGTTCACTGTGGTAATTCTGTTGTGTTAAAGCTTTAATCAGTTTTGTCTTTACTAACAATTGACCTTATTACAATAAATAGTGCTTTCATGAATTCTGCTGACTTAAATTTATCCAATGAAAACTTTATCTATTACTAGACTTTTTGTTACTTTTCAAATAGCATTTAAAACCATGTTTTATAATTGGTTGGCAAAGGACTCTAGAATATACACACAAATCTTTACTGCTGAAACCGGTATTATTAAATTTTCTACCTAATGGATTGCCAGAAATATTCTTTGCTATATATATGAAAAACTATTATGCATACTCAGTGAGATAGTTATTTCCATTATTGAAACAGTCTCACTGAAAGTTGTAATCATATGTTCCTTTTCATGTTTACAAAAAGATTTGGCGAGTGGGTAATTCCATACACTTTAAAATTTTCTGAAAAATAATTTAGAGTGGAGTTGATAAGCTTTAAAAAGTATTAAACTCATACACAGTGTCCTCCTGTCATTTGCCCGGCTAGCCCCCGTTTAATTTATGATAAGATGTTTGCTCGGGCCCTATGATTCCCCACCCCCTCCTTTAGTCAGAGTACCACCCTCATAACACAGTATGAATCAGTGCTAGAATTGTATAAGTGGTAGGATAGGGTGGGCGATACCCGGTAAATGATATATGGCTGTTGTTCCTTTTTGGTACAAATTTTAGATGTTAGGAAGTGGAGCATTGCTGTGGGTTCTGGTAAGTTTTGGGGAAGCTCCTGTAGTTCATTATTTCTCTGTGGTCTTAGGAGCTTCATGAGTGGTCTGCTTTTGCAGCAATATTCGTTGCTGACAGCTTTGATCACATTACTGATCTGTTTTTTTGTTGATGGTGCTATCAGGCTGTGATATGGCAACAGTTCCCAGGTGCTTGAAATTTTAGAGTTGAGACTAGGTCACATCCCCTCTCAGCATCTCCTGCAGAGGGTCACCTAGTCCCTGTTTTTCTCCAGGGGTAGGGACTTCATTGACCCAAGTTTGCAGAACTGGCTTCCGTTCTCTTTTTGGGATGTGCTTTCATTTATCAGTGTCCTTAAAGTGTGATAATAAAGAGCTCACCTATCCTCTAGCTATTACGTGGCCTCTTCCGAGCACATGGGACTTCAGTTTCCTGTGATCTGGAAACTACACTTTGGTTCTGCAGCCTGTATCTTAACAGCTTATTCAGGATCTGCATCACTCTGATAGTTCGGCTGAAGCCTGCAGTCAGCAAACATATCTCTGGCTACCTCCAAACACATTTCCTCCAATTTCTCACATCCTTTTTTAAAAAATTTTTACTGGAGTATAGTTGATTTACAATGTTCTGTTAAGTTTCTGCTCTACAGCAAAGTAAATCAGTTATACATATACATATATCCACTCTTTTTTAGATTCTTTTCCCAAATAGGTCATTATAGAGTATTGAGTAGAGTTCCCTGTGCTATGCAGTAGGTCCTTATTAGTTATCTGTTTTATATATGGTAGTGTGTATATGTCAATCCCAATCTCCCAGTTTATCCCTTTCCCCCCTGGTAACCATATGTTTGCTTTTTACATCTGTGACTCATCTTTTTTAATTTATTTAATTTATTTTTATTTTTTATTGAAAAAATTTTTTTTGGCTGCACCGCGTGGCTTGTGGGATCTTAGTTCCCCTACCAGGGATTGAACCTGCGCCCTCGGCAGTGAAAGTGCGGAGTCCCAACCACTGGACCGCCAGGGAATTCCCTTTTATTTTTATTTATTTTTTTTGGTGTTTTGTAAGTAAGTTCATTTGTACCATTTTTTTTAGATTCTACATTATAAGTGATATCATATCTCACATCTTTTTTTTACAGCTCTGTTGAACTTTCAATTTTATCTTGATTTTTAACTCAGCATTCTAACCTGTCAGTGTAATTTAATTCTGTTGTTGATTTTCTTGCTTATCTCATTTTGCTGCTTGTCATTGGCAGGTTTGCTGGTCTGCCTTCTGGGTTATCATGTGATACACAGATATACATACAGAGTAAAAAGAGCATTATTAATAAGTTGGCACCAGTAAGAACTAATGTCCCATATGATTCCCAGTGCTGCTTTAAAAAGCCTGTGTTTGTAGAGTGGCCTTCCAGTGGATTAATGTTTTATGGTCAGATTTTTGATAGTTGGAAAAATGTATTTCAATATAATGGTTGTGTTATTTTTCAGAAGCCAGTTTCCTGTTTCCGGTGTTTCTCTTCCCCTTTACCTGTAGTTCATTGTTTTTTAACTCTCCCATTGGAGGATTAGAGGAAAGGTGAATCAATGCAAATTAGGTTGTTTTGTTTTGATTTAGTGGTACTCTCAGCTGAGAATTTGACTGTATAAATGTGTTAACCATCAGCATACTAAAGCCATAAGAAATGATTGGCATAGGCTTAGATCTGTGACTCTAACCCTCCAAGCAGATAGTGCCCTGAGAAGTCTCCTGTCTGGACACGTAGCACCCTTCCTCCTCCGTGCTACCTTTTACCTCTAGGAATTGTTGGGGAATGGGCAAAAATAGGAGTAAACTGGAAAATAATTTTTACAGGATTGGAATTTCTCAGTAATGTTAATAATAACAACGAAGAGCTAACTTTTTGTCTTTCATCACTCTGTTATGCCAGGCGTACACTTTGCGTGTATTATCTTCTTTAATCATCACAACAGTCCTGAAGTAACTACCTGCTATGTAACCCTGTTTCATAGTTGAAGGAATGGGTGCAGGGAACAGTGGAATGATGCGGAATTGTCAAAAGGTTTGGATATTTTTTGTTTAGATATCTTTGACTCGGGAAAGGCACATTTGCCTTCTGCCGGAAAAGAAACTCCATAGGTGACTAGGCACCCAAGATATCTCAGGGTGTCATATTGAGACTCAGCCAGTTCAGCCAAAGGTGTTGTTTTGTTTTAAGCAAACACCCCCCCATTCGTAAGTCTGGCTCTTTCCATAGTTGTGATGTTTGAGATTTTTATTTTAAAATGCAGGATAAGTAATGGAATATAGGCCATTACATAAGAGAAATGTCAAGCTCATTAATTAGGAGAAATTATACAAATCAGATATAATACTATATGCAAATAATTATATAATGCTGAAGAGTAATATTAATCTTTTGAGGAATAATGTCTTTTGAGGAGCTCAAACATATGTAGATAACCACCAGTCTCTTTTTCAGGATTTTAAGGAGTAAGAAGAACTCCATGTTCGTACAGCTTTTACTTCTGGAATGGCAGTAGAAATAAAAATCAAGCTTAAGTTGGAGACAAGCTAATAAGATAGCTGCCTTTTACTGAGTACTACGTATCTTGTGCACGATTCTAATTCTTAATTCCACCCATATAAGGTAGATAATGTTGCTGTTCCCCTTCTTCCAAGTGGAAAGTGAGGCTTAGCTATTTTAGGTAGATGACATAGTTAATGAAGAGGACAACCTGGAATCAAGTCCAGGTCTGTCTGTCTCCACGGCTCTTAGTTTTATTAACTCTTGCTCTTTTCTCAGTTTTGTCACTCTGCTCTTCAATAAAATGATAGTCACTCTGCTTCATTGCCCAGTTGAGCAAAATCACCCACCAAAATCTAATCCTGTAACATGGAACACAGCTCTTGGGAGACTGGAAGTGTGAAGAGTGTTTATTTTATTATGAATTGGTATTTGTACATGTACATTGAAGGTTGTTAAATCTTGAACTCCTCTGGAAGGAATATCTAGAAATGCAGATAATGTAATTTTGACAGGCATGTCACCTGTTGGTTTCTATTTTGCCAATGAAAGAATGAGGCTGAAGTGGTTGTTTTTTGTTCGGTGGCCTCAAGCGTGTGTGAGGACTGGACTTCATTTCTTGTTCATTGTAATCTTAACTTACCCTCTAGAGCTTTTTCATTCTCTCCAGAGAATATCACATGGAATGCTTTTCATTTATTGTGTCCATGTATGGCACAGAATACCCATGCTTTAATTGCTTAGGAAACTCTGAAGTAAAAATTAAATACTGCTTCTGTTTTTGCTTTCTTCTTAGTTATTCTTCAGCGTTGTTACTTGACTCTTTTTCTCCTATTTGAAAGATCATGATCCCTCCCCCCGCCTCCCCCCCGCCAGCCGAGCAACTCATTTGATAGTGTTTCTCTTGTTCCTTCACCCAAATATAAGTTAGGACAGCAGGGGTGCTGGCCTGCTGAGGCTTGTGTACTGTGGCTCCGTGTCTCCATTGGCTGGAAGTGAATTCCCACTCAGTGACTCCCGTTACCAAGTGCCCTTTCTGCTGCTCTAACCCGTGATTTTACTGATAGACTGACTTCTTGTCCTTGCCCACGTGCGTTTTGCCGTCTGCTGAGCCTTCGTTTGAAATTCTTTTTCCCAGCCTCCTCATTAAACCTACATTGTCTCATCCTCAAGACTCATCTCCTCTGCAGAACTTTCTAGAAGTACCTGTTTGGTTCTTCCATTTCCTTCCTTCAGACGTTTCTTCAAACACTAGCCCCTCTATAGAGCTCTCTGACTTCATTATATGTCACGTGTGCAGTTTTCTTGTCTCAGCGTGGTCTGCTGAAGATATTTGTGTTCCGTTTAAGTAAATATTTCAAGTAACTTTAAAGCACTTTTGAATTCAGAAGACCTTTTTCCTTTCCCATCGCAACCCACCCCACGTGCAATTTGTCAGCAAATTTGGTCATCTCCCGGAATTCCCTGGCGGTCCAGCGGTTAGCGCTCTGCGCTTCCACTGCAGGGATGTTCGATCCCTGGTTGGGGAACTAAGATCTCACAAGCCGTGCGGTGCAGCAAAAAAAAAAAATTGTTTTTTGGTCATCTCTACTTTCAAAATATATCCAGATTTCCTTCCACTTCTCACCTCCTCTGCTGCTACCCTACCCCCTTGATCCAAGTTGTGTAATTTCTCACCTGTTTGCTTGCTGGGTCTCCTCACTGCTTTCCTGCTCTGCCTTTGCTTCCCTTCAGCCCTTTCCCAGCAGCCCCAGAGTGATCCTCTGCTCCCAGCCTTCCCCCGGCTGCCTGGCTCCCTCAGTGTGAAAGCCAAGGTTCTTCCAGGGGTTCCTCCCCCTGCCAGACCCCCAGTCATTTCTCTGAACTCATTTCCTCCTTCATGGCCCTCTGGTCCCATTGACCTCCCTGCAGGCCAAGCATCCTCCTGCCTCAGGGCCTTGGCACCATCCTTTGCCTCTGCTTGGAGCGCTCTTCTCCAGGTGTCTGAATGGTTGACTTCCTTCACCTCGCCTCCTTTACTCAGACGTCACCTTTCCCGTGTGACCTTCCCTGACCACTCTGTTGATAATTATTGCCTCCTTCATCCCCAATCCCTCCTCTCTGCTTTATTTTTACCCCTAGCATTTATTGCCATCCTACCCACTTGTGTGTACTCTAGAGCATGGGCTCCACAAGGACAAGCATTTTCTGTGTGTTTCTGTGTGTTTTGTTCGTTCCTTTGAACCCAGGACATGTAGATGCCCAGCAACTGTTTGTTGCACGAATGCACTTTTCCTGTACCTCTGATTTCACTGTATGCTCTCTACCTTACTTCGTGACTTGGGGTGATCATTGGGAATATCTGCTTTAACACTTCCCACCTGCGTCATAATGTCTTCTGGGACTATTGAAGCATCTCTTCTCAACTGTGCATTGACTGGTCTCTCAGCTACTTAAAAATGGTCTTCTAGCTAGGAAGGAATGAGGATCTCAGGAGAACCTGCATAATACAACCTGCATAATATCTTAAGTAACTGACCTTATTTTATCCGAAGTTTAGATCCAGCAGGCGCTGGAGGGTCTCAGAGGGTCTCTGTGCTCTGTGGATTAGTACTCTGCTTTCATCATTTTCTTTCTGACCTGATTTTCTGGTTCATGTTTGTTCAGAGAGTCGAAATGCTTTCTGAATGGTTGAGGTTTTTGGAAGGCTGACCACCAGATACGAGGCGTGTTGCTGTATTTGTACTTTTTCCTCTGCAGGGTCCAAGCCTGTGCAACACCAAAATTCTTCTAGCATCATTCTCAGTAACAAAACCCTCTACATGAAGATTTGTCCCCTCTGTTCCTTAGTGTTCTGTCTGCAAAATGAGGTGGACTGACTGTATTTTCAGGTCTTTTACAATTCCAGTGACCTTGACTCACGTAGGCTGCTTTCTGGGTATCATTTTCAGATGAATCAAGTGTGGTGCCATCATTTTGCGGGATCATGCTTTGAAACAGAGAGTCATATTCCCGGCAGCGCTCTTGCCTTCCTAAAGCGGATTTAGCTCATATCACATCCTGGTAGTTAAATGTATCTAGCCTCAAAATTTCTAGCCACTGAAGGAGATGGGGACAGTGGGGATCAAGCCTACAGCAAACACTTCGACTTTGGGAAGCATCCTGGCATGGCCGGGTGAACTTGCACATAACCACCGGCGCCAAGTCAGTTCTCTGGGACTTTTCCAACATTCGTCTCTGTATTGAATTTTGTTCTTATTCCTGAAACAGAGTGGCTACTGAAATCAGGAACTAGAACTGCTGGAAAATACCTTTGGAAACCACTATACTGCTTGGTAGAGGGAAGGTAACTGCTAGTAGTTCAGATGCTGGGTCAGATGCTAGTTTTTTTTTTTTCCTCCGTCTGTTTTTTTCTTTTTAAAGAGGGGCTTGATTTACTGTCCCTTTTGTCTGTTAAGGCTCTTCTCGGGCTCTTAGAAAAATGAGCCATTTAATGGTACCAGCCATGAGGGTCCAACTTTAAATCCTGGGAGAGCTGTCCCATCAGTCCTGGTCACGGGACCGGATGGAAGGCTGTACAGCTGAAGAGGCGGAGCCGCCAGGCAGGCAGTCAGGTGGTTCTGGTGTCGCATGTTTGTTCAAGTGACCTGAATGTGCTTCCTCCTCGGGGACCTGTTTTAAATGCAGATGCTAACAGCCCATAATCACCCGCTTAAGCTCAACCAAGGGAGAGTCAGGAAATTCAAATTCACAGTGTCTGTGACTTGGCCCTGCTGCCCACACGCACATCACGGTCTTCAGTCAGAGATACTAGCGTGTACAGTAACACCCGCGTTGCACGTGGGAGCCGAGCTGCTGCTGCTGCTGGGGGAACTGCAACTTTGAAGTTCCAGACTCTGATGTGATTAAAGTCTCAGACTTAAAGTCCCTCTGTGTGTGGTAAACCTTTTCTCTTTGTTTAGACACCGAACTGAAAATAAAAATGGATTTAGATTGGGGATGGGGTGGAGAAGCAGATCATAAAGGGAGGAGACCTCTTGCAAACCACACGTCACTATGTCACATCCTTATATGCCTCAGGAAGAGAGAGATGACAGACCCCTGACCTTTTCACCCCCTCTTTGTACTCACAGCCGTTCCTGCCCCTACCCTGCCCCCAACACACATAGCACGCCACCACCCGCCCCGGAAGAGGACTCTTACACCTGGCTGTGTTTCATTGACCTAGTGGTAATCCTGATGGGGAAATAAGAGTTTATGTACGCTAGGTACTCTTTTTAGCCAAGATCCAAGATTGAAATACTTGGGATCGTCTAGTAGGTTTCTTAAAATTGTGGCTGGTAAACGTTTGGTTCTTTGCCTCTATGTTGCTGATGAAAGGAATATGGGGAAAGGGAAAGCAGAGTTTGTGGGTCGTTTCCTCTTTAAAAAGTTGCCATTAAAATTCTAGATCGATTGATATACCAGTCACGGAATTGACTTAAAAAAAAACAGCAACCACAAAACCAAGAAATTTTGTGCCTGGGAGTTTAAGATTTCTTGGCCACAGAAATCATAGGGTCAGCTTTCTTTTTGAAAGAAATCTTGTTAGGTATGTTTGCACTTGTGTATGTGTGTGTGTGTGCGCTTGTATTTGTGTGTGTGTATGTATGAGTAACACACGCAAACACATATGTCAAGAATCCCTTCTGGGGGATTCCCTGGCGGTCCAGTGGTTAGGACGCTTTCACTGCCGTGGGCCGGGGTTCAATCCCTGCTCGGGGAACTAAGATCCCACAAGCTGCGTGGTGCAGCAAAAAAAATAAAATAAAATAAAAAAGAATCCCTTCTGTTTTGTTTTTTGTTTTTGTTTTTTTCCTTTAACGTTGAAAACCTGAGGTATCATCCCGATACTTAATTTTACAGGTTCATGGAACCCCTGTAACACTTTTCCCCCTCATAAACGGCACGATCTCTTAATATTTGAGTGTCTGTGATGTGCTGTGTGCCTGCCATGCTCTATCCCGTTTGAGCTTTATAGGACCCGGTGGGAGAGGTGGTGAAGCCAGATTTTGTCAGTCTCCATGGTGTGACAACTAATAAATAGAAGAGGGAGAATTGGAATGCCCAAGTGCAGTGCCTTTTCCGCCAGGCCTCTACCAACCTGTGGACCCTGTCCTTGGTAATCCCTGCAGGATGCAGGGCGAAAGCTAGACCCCTGGTTCTTAGGTTTTTTTTTTAAACTGTAGATAACACTACAGCTGTGATGGCAGGAGAGTGACAGTAGGGCTTGTGACAGACTGTATGTAGAGTTTCTGCCTTTTAAAACTCATATTTGAAAATGAGAAGAGCAACACACAAACAGCTTCTGCTGTTTGCCTTTATGTCTCCTTTTCCCATTTCCCCATCCATGTTCAGGGCCACAGGTGACAAGGGAATGGGCAGGTAAGTCAGTGGGAACTCCTAGCAGGTTTTCCTACCTCTCAGCACCATTTCAAGGAGATGGAATGGAACTGTGATGGCTTAAACTCTCTCTCTTCACGTAATAAGTCAGCAGAGCTATGAATTCGTTTGTCTGCAAATGTATTATACACTGAGTACTTTATATGTAATTCTCAATTTATTGGTCAAATCCTGAAATATACACTGTATGTACCTAATCTTGGCTGCAGCAATGTCATCTTGTTAATTTTTTATTTTTTATTTTTTTATACTGAACCTACTCTAGCACAATTTTGGGTAACAAACAAGATTACATTCTGAAGTGGTGGCATCAATGATCTCTAGAACCCCATAAGGTCATGTAGAATGTGTTGAAATGGCAGGACGGAACAAACTCATTGTTCCTAGAATATACTGCTCACTCATTGTAGTTATTTTATCCACAGACAAGATGGGTTCTACAGTCTGTATGCATTATAGATGTCATTGGATAAGTATTCACCTTTGGTGAAGATGTAACCTTTCCCTTAACTTCTAGTTGAGCGGGTGCAGTAGCTAAGATTTTGGGTTCTGAAATGTATGTCCGTATTTGTGTATAAATAAATGTAGTTTTATAAAACCTGACAACCTTAGCGAATGGTGGTGAAAGATTTTGGCTGTCATTTAACAGCATTATCACATGGTTGACAGTTTAAGTAAGCAGCACTTTATCTTGATGAAGTGAATGCATTTAATTGGTTATCTTGGCCCACCAGGGTATTTGTTGGTCAAAAACTTAATTTTCTTTCTGGATGTTTATGTTATTTTTCTTTCTAGATGTTTGTGGGGCATTGTTTTTATAGCTTATATTGAAAACATGCTTTTTCTTTTTAAAGTGGATGTAGTAAAGAGCTCTGTTAATAAAAAAAATTAAAATAAAAATGGTCAGGCAGAATGACTTTTTATATTTTCCTGTAAAAACAGCCTCAGTTAAGTGAGCCACAATGAGCCGTGATGTATTTCCTCCATCAGGATGGAAAATAAGCCATTTATTATTTCAGGTCTGACTCACAGTGAACCTGCTGACACTGTGATGTTTTAAAAATCATAATCATAAGGAACAGGTTAGGGCAGAAACTTGGACGCTGGGCCTAGGATTACCTGCTTATTACAGTGCTTTACAGCATGGATGCTTTAGGTTTTTTGGTACAGTGTCCTAAACCTCACACACTAAACACCCCCTTGTTGTACAATTACTGCTTGCTGGTTTTAGATGGTGCCAGATAGACAGACAGATCCTCATCATAATTACCATTTTTTAATTTCACTGCTATAGACACATGTATAGGTTGTTACCTCCTCTCCCCTCCCGAGTGCTTGTCTTCCTCCCTGCCATGGGCTCCTTCGTTCATAAGGACTGGGGAGTGAGGCAGGTGGACGCAACACATGTGATTGCAGAGCAAACTAGTTACAGCGAATACAGTTATCAAAATTGTCACTTGGTAAGACGTGTGCTTCTTTATTAATACATTAAAATAACAGGATTTAGTGGCAAGTCGCCGTAATTTTGAGGTAATTACTCATCACAAGTAAAAAAAAATCTTTTGAATTTTGACAGATCCATTTCCATTGGTGTCAAAGTCACAGGTACTGCTAATACTGTGTTGCGCTACCTATTTTCATAATTGAAAGAAATGCTAGATTTCAGTGATTGGTTAGTAAATATCAAAATGTATGTCTCCCCCCCCAATCTAAGTTTCTTAAATCCCTTGGGAGTTCTATACATAAGCTCCAGGTTAAGAACCCTTGGCCTTGAGGGATTTTTTTAATACATATATATATTTATAAAGTGGAAATTACATCCTTTCAAAAGGAAGTATATCCTTTTCGTTTTATAAGACAGGAAGAAGAATATAGAAAGGAAACAAATTAACCTTGTCATGGCAAGCAGAAGGAAAAATAAGCAGTAGATTCTCAGTTTGGTATTCTACCTTCCAGATGACTCTGTTGCATGATGTGTTTTGTCATCCAAACATAATTTTATTTCAAGTCTACTGCGCTTTAAAAATTACAAATGATAATGATAATTAATTAAATTGGAGTAGTTTTAACAACATCGGGAAGACTTCCCTGGTGGCGCAGTGGTTAAGAATCCGCCTGCCAATGCAGGGGACATGGGTTCCATCCCTGGTCTGGGAAGATCCCACACGCCGCGGAGCAACTAAGCCCGTGCGCCACAACTACTGAGCCTGCGCTCTAGAGCCTGTGAGCCACAACTGCTGAGCCCTCGTGCCACAACTACTGAAGCCTGCGCACCTAGAACCCATGCTCCGCAACAAGAGAAGCCACTGCACTGCAATGAAGAGTAGGCCCCCGCTCGCCGCAACTAGAGAAAGCCTGTGCGCAGCAACGAAGACCCAATGCAGCCAAAAACAAACAAACATAAATAAATAAATAAAAACAACAACAACAACGTCGGGGTATGTGCTGGAATAAGCAAGTGCCTAAATTAAAGGGCGTTTACGTTGAGTGTCATTGTTTAATGTTACCCTGATTTGGAGGGGCTTTAAAAATATTAAGAAAAAAAAAATCAGTGTTTTTAACATTTATTTTAGTACCTGCCCTGAAAGATACGTGTATTCCCTTCCCATCTATCTGTAGGATCTATCATATGAGCTGAAAATTATCTTTACTAAATTAATGGTGATCGTGACAAATCTTAACTGCTTTGAAGGGAGAAGGCGGCATTTCATGAGAGCATACTGAAAGGATACATTTTTCTCTCACTTAAATATATCTACCATAAGAGTCAGTGAAGCACTTGGAGATGACACTTTAATTTGGAGACAGGTTCTTTTCTGAAGATAATTCAAATAAGAGATGGCCTCAAGAAATTAGCAAAATGGAAGTAAAAGAGAATAAGTCAGTTTCTACTTACGCTAATACTTTCTACTTACGCTGATACTCTGAGGAGATGCAACATTGACAGATAACCAGAAGTAGGCATTCTTGGCTTGAAGGATAGATAAGACATTGTGTCAGCCAGCTTTGCTGCATAACAAACCACCTCGACATCTCAGTGCCATACACCTATAAGCATGTAAGCTTGTACGTCTTGCTCACATGTATGAAGTTGCCTAGGGCAGCTCACTCTTTCTCACTCTGAGGCCCAGGCTGGAAGGGGTACGTTCTTCTCAGGACGATGTCAGATGCACAAGAGGGGGAGCATTACTGCGCAAGTTCACTTCCAGCCTCTGTTGGCCAAAATAAGCCATACGGCCAAGCCTGAAATCAGGGAGGAGAGAAGTGCACTTTAGCAAGGGGCCATGGAAATAACCACACCGGAACAATTGGGACCAACAATTCTATTTACCACAAATTCGAAAAATGCTGGCAGCTGGAGGAAGCGTTTGGTTATGAGATTATGTGGTGCTACTTTGTTGTCTTTGGCTTTTGTCCTTTCCTGTGCCCCAAGAAACACCAGTTCAGCTTTTCATATGACCGTGATCTGAATTTAACACATCACAGGGGACACGTTACTGTCAGGTGAGGGGCAAGACAGAGGAAGAGAATGGAACTGAGACGGGAGATCTCGATTCTAAGTCAGGTTTAGCTGTAACCTGTTGGAAGACCCCAGGCAGTTGATGTAATTTGTCTTGGGCTGCTTGTTCTGTAAAATGAAGTTGTTGGGCTAGTCTGTCTCTGTAGTTACTAACATGACTAGAATTGAGATTTTGTTCCCTGTCTGTAACTGCACGTTTCATTTATTGGCACCACCAGTGCACCTTTATGTTGCCATGTGTCATAAGGGTGTAAAACTTGGGAAACACCCAAGGGCAACAGAATGACTTTAAGTAGCCAAAGGAGGTTAAATACTGGATGAGAATAAAGGCACCGAATGTGTAGTTACTTAATATCTATGTGTAGTGTACTAAAAAATGTGGACTAGTTACTGAATGCTGTATTGGGCGGTTATAGAATCCCCCAGTAGGCTCTCAATTCCCTGAGAGTGGAGACAATGCCTTATCTATCTTCCTTCCTCCCTCCCTCCCATTCTCTCTCTCTCATCCATTCATTCATTTGTATTGCCTAGTACAGTGCCTGACATGTAGTAGAGCACATTTGGAACAAATGGATGAAGTAAGGAAGCCTCAAATGGGAAACTAGTGAAGGCGTAGCCTAAAAGTGTCTTCAAGAAGAATGTGGGTTTTCTGCACTCACATGTAGTAACTAGGATGGACAGTTGTCCACCTCGGGGCATTTGGAATGTTACAGTAGTCCAAGGATTGCACCACTGCTGAGACGTCATATACTCTCAGACTCCTCGCTCCGTCTTTGGCATTTTGCTAGGCACTCAGGGTGCAGGACAAAACAACAGAGTCAGTGTCCTTCGGTTTTTCTGGAGTTGCAGCACCACGTGCCTCCTTCTGTGACAGAAGCCTGGACATGGCTCAGGGGAGGTGTGCAGGAGGCAGCAGTGCCCTCTGGTCAGGAGGGACAGGGAGCTCTCGGGAGAAACTTGAGGGCTTTATGGAGAGCCTCTGGGAAGCATGCAATGACACAACACATTTTGGGAGCCCAAGTACAAAGTCTGAAGGGAGTGGCAGGGTGAAGTAAGGCTGCAGAGGCAGGCAGGGTCAGATCTGAGAGTGTTACACGAACTTGATCTTTACCTGATGGAAAGAGGAAGCCAGTTTAAAGCAGGGTCAGGGATGCGATCAGATGTGCTTTTTTAGAAAGTGGGGAATAGGAGTGGCCGCGAGGAAATTGCATTGGCAGGGATGCAGGACCCTCAGGTGGAAGTGTGGCTTGGGGATGATGGAGGAACAGGGGACACCTGACAAGTAGAGTCTCCCAGGGGCAGACTCCCACTTCCACAGCCTTCCTCAGCCCCTGTTGGCACCCTGCCTCTCTCCCCGCCCTTCCAAAAAATAGAGAACATGATGTGCAGTCATTTAAAACCTTTTCCTCCGCTGACAGAAGCTGGTGTACTGCTTCTGAAGTGCTGCTAGGCCTTGAAATCGTCTGTTTTAGGCTAGATAGCTTCAGGTGACAGGATGGGTGTGGTGTATGTAGTCTCAGTGTTGAAGGATGATATAACCTCAGTTTGGTAAAACGTCAACTTGGGGTGTTTGAAAACCACCTTGGTCACCAAAGTAACGGCTGTTATTTTGATCTTCAGTTTTTACGTTTGCTTCATCTTGCTATCTAACATTTGGAAAAAAATGGTTTTTACTGTATCTTGGTTAAGTAGAACATGCCTTTCAGTAAATTCCACCACATCATTGTGTCAGAATATCTTTTATGTTGGTCCCAGATTTGTTGGTATTTTTATTGCTCGGTCCACGTACATCTTCTAGATTATTAGGTTCATACTTACTAGCTTTAAACACTCGTCAACTGATATCAAGAGGCATCTCTTAGCGGTTAGTGTTGGCGCCACTGTTGGTGTAATTTGTGGCATCCTTCCACACACCAGTTGGTTGTTTTCGCCAGCCTGCATCTCCATTGATCACCAGGGATATTATTCCTTCGCCTTGTGCAGCCAGTGATGATACAGCTTCTGCCTTAAGAGGCTAACAGCTAGTCAGGGCTTAGATAGCTGCTGATACACAGACATTAAGGGCAAGTGACTGGAGAGAAATGTAAAAGGGAGTACTGGGGTTTCAGGGGCTAGAAAGTTCACATCGGGTTGGGAGCACCAGGAGAAGCATGGCCCACGCTTAAGATGAGTGCAGAAGTGTGGGTAGAATTTCAGCAGGCTGACACTACTTTTGGGCCAGTCAGGGAGGAGATTCAGGGTGGGAGGAGCAGCCTGAACACAGGGATGTTGGTGGGAGAGGGTCAGCGTGTTACGGGGATTGAGAAGTGTAGTGTAGTTGGAGATGGATTACTGGAGATAATGCTGAAGCGGGGGCCTTGTCCCCATCATTTGTAATTGAGAGTTGGGAGCTATTGAGAAGGGAATTTTTCATATGTGTATTGCTAACAGTGATGCTGTTAATTAATTTTTTAATTGCCAATTATGGTAACCTGGACTGCTTGGATTTGTGACTGAGCATCTGTGAACAGATTGGAATTATCCTGGAAATACCCACTTATTCCTTGATCAGGGAATAAAATGATATGATCACGCAGTGAATTTTAAGAGTTTTATTTTTCTATTTAGTTATTTACTCCTGTAGTCATGTACTGGTAACTGACTTTTAGTATCTTTTTTTCTACAGTGTGTGGTTTTGCTCACTAAAAATGAGGACTGGATTACAGTTTATCAAACAATATGTATATTAATTATCACGTTGGAAATTTTGAGTTACCAATTTTGCCTACCTAAGCATGTTAAAAGGACTTTGACATAACTGAGCGTAATTACTTTTCCTGGGGACGCCAGTTCCTTTACTATTACAAACTCAGCGTGTACATTTCAAAGTTTTTAAAAAAATGTTAAATCTCAGTTTTAAAAAAATCACACTTTTTTGAGTAAATGACAAAGAACATTACTACCCAGTTTTATTTGTTTTTTAATAAATCAAGAAATACATACCAGTTTTTAAATTTTGGAAACAAAGACTTCAGGTCTCTATGGTGTTTAATAAATGTGATTATTCATAGCAAAAACTGCATTCCTGAAGCAGTTTAAGAACCAGGAGAAAGAATTTGTGTCAAATAGGAACCAGCTGGATTTTAGAAAGAAAGCGTTAACATATAGCTGTTTTGCTCTCTATTATGTTAAGTAAATACACTTTAGGTTTCTGTCTGGAAAAAAATAACATCTTAATCAAGTAGTATGTGGCTTTTTGTTCTATATATATATAGGACTGTTTTTAGGGATGACGGTAGTATTTGCAGGTATGTGAGCAAATACAGAGCTGTCTGGTTTAGAGCCACATTGCCTGTTATGACATTTCTAAACAAGAAAGTTTCCAGCAGAGAAAGGCTGATGGTGATTAAGTGGCGTTACCTTTCAGTATCTGCAGTATAGACTGTGTGTCTGTTTGCCTTTTCATCCACACTGGCGTCTTGGTGTCCTTACCTACTACCAGTATGACACTGGGCTAAAGGCCTCTGAATCAGTTCTAATATAGAGAGCACAAAGGAAAAGAACTGTGCTAAGAGAACTCCGTAAAGACCATACCATGTATTCCAAAGCCGAGGAGAGTTAAAAAAAAATTATCTGGCACCCAGCTAATTATGAGATAATTGGGTTACACGCGGTCATATGTGCACGTTAATTAGCATGTACATACACGCACATACATATACAATATCACTATTCAGATTTTCTAGAAGATGGACTTGTAGGAACAAGTAACATTCAACTCTTAACACATTTAATGTGTTAATATTAGTACTTCTTGGGTGGCAGGGTTTTTTGTTTTTGTTTTTTTTAAGGAAGTGAAACATTTCAGGTTAATTCAGTCACATTTAACAGAAATCAAGTGTTAAAAAAAAAAAAAAAAATCCTGCAGTCTTCCTGTCTTTACCCCTGTCTGACAGATAAATGTTTAGGGTACACTTTGGTGGTAGCACCAGCATCCGCGGGAGCAGCTGTCCTGGTTGACCGGCGCTTCACCAACACACGTGAACACATGCTCTCCATGCCCTCCGTGAAATACTCTTCCTGGTTGAACGCCCCTCTGGCTGCTTACGCTACCCTCTAGTGCACCAGCTTAGTTGTGTTCTTCTTGGAACTCATTTGTGTTCTTTCAGACATGTTTGTGCAGTTGTACTGCTTTCCCCATTAATAAAAAATTAATTAAACGTTAAATGAATCCATTAAATATGAACGTGAAATAATTATCTTTAGGAAAACTAAGTTGAATACTTTGGAAAGACTTAAATTGCTGATAAATTAGGTGTGGTCAGACCCTATAAAAAATTAGGGGGACAGCATGAAGAATTCTGTAGTTGGATTGCTGCGTGCAGTGGTTGGGTAGATTCCTGTACTTTAAAGAAATCAGCGTTGTAAATCTTCAATGACAATGCATTGTGAGTTTATAAGAAAGACTGGACCTTGTCTCAGAGGAAAGATTTTACCTTATCTCAAGCACATGTACGTGTATTTAAGTTTAATGTTTAAGGCCTGTATATCAAGTTTTTAAAAATTCTGTACTGTAACTTTCCCTTTTTTAAAATTAATTGGCCAGCTAGGGTTTTGATCTGGTTTGGGTTGTATTGGGTAACAAATGTTTTTTAACCTAATGGTCAGTGGCATTAAAAACTTCGACCAACAAAAGCCACATTTGTTTGGGATATGTCTTGTTTCTCTTCATTACCTTGTGTTGGAATGATAGATTATCTCAAGAACATGCTGGGAAAGTCTGAAATGCGAATAAAAGGCATAGGCATAGTAAGAAGTTCAAAGAGACTAGAAGGGTTATTGCCAATGCCTTCAAGTAAAACTGGGGAAATGGCCCTAACAGTGGTGTGGCTGCTGAGTGACTGAGGCGGTGAGTGGGTGAGCGTGTGCGGTGTGTACTTGCGGGTGGGGTGTTCACATTCATCCCTTACTCATCCTGCACAAAATTGCCTCTACACTGGGACCTTGAACTGTGTATCAGTTTTATGGTAGTGTGAGTGAGGTGCAGAAGATTTTGCTTATGAAGTAGATGAGTTTGGTAGTGCGGTTTTGGGCTTTGTTTTGCATTTGGGACCATCTTTACTTCTGTCAGCTAAAAAGGATAGATTGTTAATCTACTCACAAATCCTGGAAAAGCCTTAAAATGTGTGGTAGCCAAAGATGTGGTGTGTTAGGGGCTATGTAAACCATGCCTGCTAGATAGAATGCTCTGTGTTGGGATGAAATTAAAACAACAGTTCCCCACCCCCCCGCAATTCAAATGATTTTGTGTAGAAAAACATGAGCATTTAAAAAAGCTCTGTTAGCAGTTGAAGGTAAGTATCTCTCCATTGGTGTTTGAAATAATCTTTTATATTGCTTGTGTGGATTTTATTCTCTTATATTTATAACATGTGCATTGGTTATGCATCTTCCCCCATCCTCCACATTTAATCCCTAAGGGATCTGTATTAATGAGTTTTATGCTTTGAACTTAAAAATTGTTTCTTGTCCTCAAAAGTGAGACTGGGGAGAAAGAGGAGGAAGGCTTTTCAAATTTCCTTTGAAAGCTTTTATTTATCTCATATACCTATTCCTTTTGAAAATTTCTCTGTGTACAGCAGCCTTAGGTTTTTGCACATGACCAATTTAAATGCCAGAGAGTATGTGCAGATTCCCTGTCCCTCGGTTGTTCATGTCCCCGTTCCTTTGCCCAGATTCATCTTCAGAGAGTTAGGGAGAGGAAGCATAACCTGCCTACACTTAAGGCATAGGTTGGTTATTTAATTTGCACTTAGTTAAAAAAAATTTTTGGAAGAAACTGTATTTAATTTGTTCCTGCCATGATGGAACTAAAAATTAACTAAAAAGAAAACCAGGATGCCTGTCTTTTTGCAAAGGTCTATGTGAATTTTTCTGTGTGCTCTGAAAGCTATGTGTGTGTGTATATGTATATATATACATACATATATAATTTCATTATTAGTAATAATATATGTACCTCTGTAGGGTTCCAATTACCTTACTTTTTAATCTCTAATATTTGAAAATGTAGTTAGATCTTCTACTGGTACTAATTTTAGATTACATAACAGGTCTGAACTGAGGATCTTTGGTGATACTTCTATTTCAAAGTATTTTTCAAATGAAGATATTAATGATTAAGCTGTACTTGTACAAAGATATGCCTGGTTATTGCTCTGTATAGCAAAGCAAAGATGTTATTCTTAACATTTTTGAAAACGTGTGCCACAAAGTAACAGTCTGACAAAAAAGCCATTCAGCCACTGAGAATTTTAATGGTAATTTCAAAATCATATTTTAGTGAAGTGTCAATGTTTAGTGTGTTGGGCAGTTCAGAAGAGTGATTTGTTCAGATTTGCTAGGAGACTTGATGAGAACTAATTTGACTTTAAATTTGTATTTATAATTTTTAAAACATAATCATAAAAGAAAACTTGAAAAATAGGGAAAAGAGCCATATTTCTTTAATGAAAGAAAACTTAATGTTTTAGCAGTGTTCCCCTTTTCTTTTCTATTCAGTATCTTTTAAAAGTCACTGCTTAGGGGCGTCCCTGGTGGCGCAGTGGTTGGGAATCTGCCTGCCAATGCAGGGGACACGGGTTCGAGCCCTGGTCTGGGAAGATCCCACATGCCGCGGAGCAACTGGGCCCGTGAGCCACAATTACTGAGCCTGCGCGTCTGGAGCCTGTGCTCCGCAACAGGAGAGGCCGCGACAGTGAGAGGCCCGCGCACCGTGATGAAGGGTGGCCCCCACTCGCCGCAACTAGAGAAAGCCCTCGCACAGAAACGAAGACCCAACACAGCCATAAATAAATAAATAAATAAAGTGTAACCAAAAAAAAAAAAAAATCACTGCTTAATGCTATGTATAAACTTGCCAACTTGCTTTTGATTAATAAAGTAAGTTTAATCAGGGAATAATGTAAAATAAGATCATTGGCAGCATAACTGGAAGTGACTCGAGCAGATAAAAATTAGCTTTTAAAAAAAATCTTTTACTCCCAGTACTGTTTTTTTAAAAAATATTTTTATGTATCTTATTTATTTATTTATTTATTTATTTATTGCTTGCTTGTTGGGTCTTAGTTGCGACACACGGGATCTTTGTGGTGACACATGGGATCTTTGTTGTGGCGCATGGGCTTCTCTCAAGTTGTGGAGTGTGGGCTCCAGGGCGCGTGGGCTCTCTCATTGAGGCGCGCGGCCTGAGTTGCCCCGCGGCATGTGGGATCTTAGTTCCCCGACCAGGGACCAACCCGCATCCCCTGCATTAGAAGGTGGATTCTTTACCACTGGACCACCAGGAAAGCCTCCTAAAAATTAGCCTTAAATCAAAAGCTAAATTCCTCCTTTCATATTATCTGTTGTCATCCTTTAGAGAAAAGAAACATACCTTACCTTAGGAATTCTCTCTTAATATCTCCTGAAGACTGGGCTTTTAACAAACAAATTTACCAGCTGTCATCTGGTGAAGGGGGAAGATGAATGCAGAGAAGGAAGACAGGGGATTGAGCTGTGACCCATGCCTGTGGGATAATTTTATACCTAGACTAGACCCACCTCAGGCTCATGCTTACAAACACCATTACCCTGCAGACATTGATCTCAGCTTTTCTGTTTTTCTCTTTTCAGCTTTTATTTGTAGTAGATTTCTTCATGAAAGACCACTGTTGATTGGTTGTTAATCGTCTAAACATTGGTTGTCATGATGACTAGGAAGTCTAAATAAAAATCTATTAGCTTCAATTTGGACAGAAATGTGAATGCACAGTTTGGTGGATTGCCTTTAAATCATCATTGGTGATACGTGAATCGAGTTAGGGTTCCGCCTATGACGAGAACCTTAGGAGTAAATTAGACAGTTTGAAAGCCCCGTTAA
This sequence comes from Balaenoptera ricei, assembly GCF_028023285.1. NCBI lineage: Eukaryota > Metazoa > Chordata > Mammalia > Artiodactyla > Balaenopteridae > Balaenoptera > Balaenoptera ricei. The sequence goes on along the minus strand of NC_082656.1, from coordinate 15,655,755 downwards.
CTCTTTCAGAGCACTAGGCTACCATTTACTTCACCCAAACAATGATTTACTAAGTTTAGCATACCCAGACAGTAATTTGCAAAGTAATACCTTGAAGATGCTAGAAAGAGTTAATGAAGCTTCTGAAGTACCTTGCACTTTCTTGGAGAATCTAATTTCAGCATTTACAATGGTTATACTCGAGAAAAAGATCTTTAAATTGAGTGCCTGTTGCAGGAATTGCTACTGAACGTATTCTACCATCTTTAGGTTTTTAATCCTATCCTGCCCTATTCCTGTCCTTGTTTTGCATACTCTTTTTTTCTTCTTTCCTGTGAGTATCCCCCAAGGTACAGTCCTGTACCTCATGCTGTTTCTTGGTGGTCTCCTCTCTTCTCACTGGCTTCAGCTGCCTTGATTCAAAGACATGGGTTTCTGGATACCGCTTAGCTCTTGCTGTCTTGTTCTTCATCTCCCACGCGACGTCGTCGCATCTTTTTTTTGCTGAGCTTTAGTCTCATTTGTCAACCAGCTGGTGAGCAAATGGCCTTAAACCTAACTTATTTTCCTCCCTAAAACTGGTTTCCCCTCCTGACTAATTTATTTTTTGCGTAGCACCTACCACTCTTCTTTCAGTAGTCTTGTCCTGGAACTGTGGAGAAAACTCCTCCCATCAACTGCAGCCCCTACAGTGGAGTGGCAAGTGCAGGTTCCCTTGGAGTTTCTCCTCCCTCCCCTTCCCTGTGGTCCTTACCATCTCGTACCTGGATCACTACACTGGTCTTGTTGCCTCCAGTTTCCTCCTCCTTCACTCTCCTCTGGGTGAGCTGAGACATCAGATTCTTGACACGTCACTTTAATTATATCATTCATCCCTTCAAGCACCTTCACACACTCTCTATTGGCATTCAAGGCCACCCACCATCTTTCCAACTTCCTTTCCTATGAACTCCTCTAGCAGCTCCCCGTTCCATGCTCTAGGGCATTCTCCTCCCTCCTGGTTATTTTGCTCATTCTGTTCCCCCAGCAGGGCATTCCCTTTCCCTATCCACACTAGATAGATCCTTCTAGAACTACATTCTGCACAGTTTCATTTATATGAATTTCAGTAAACAAGCAAAACTAGTGTATCTGCCAGAAGTCAGAATAGTGGTTACCTGTGGGGAAGGGGCTGCTGACTTTGTGGGGCACGGGAGCCTCCTGCTGGGGTGCTGGGAATGACCATGACCGCCGTGGTGGTTACACGGGGGTATACAAATGTGAAAATTCACTGAGCTGTACGCAGCAGATTTCAGTGTTTGGCTATGTGGAAGTTAAACATCAATAAAATGTAGGCTAAGACATACCCACCTTACAAGGCTGCGGTACAGCTTAAATTCAATACTGTATTGCAAATGCTGAGGACAGAGACTGGCATGTGGGGAAAATCCCATTTCCTTCAGTTAGACAAAAGTTGTCTTTCTCACTCTGAATTGTATAGCATATTCCCCAGCAAGACTGATTTGGCAAATAATTTTGTCTTGGAGACATTTTTTGTACCTTCTTCACTTGAATTGCCATGTTTATTGCTCAGTTGATATTGTTGATTTCATGTGGATACCTGCTTTTATTTTTGTTTATTGTGTACATTTTTGATCATCAATAGAAATAGTGGCAGTATGGTGTGTCATGGAAAGCTTATAGTGAATTTAGAGATTTTTTTTCCCCCCTCAAACATTGCACACAGTTAAAAAGAACTTGGAGTTTATTTTGAAAGTATTTCACACAACACGCTTAAGATTGGAGTTCTTTCCCTGAGTATTCTAGTTACCACGGAAGCATCCATAAATGGGCTTATGGGAGGGCATATTACAAGTCAGTATAAGGAAGACTTTTTAGCAGAGCTGTTAAAATGGGTTTAAATGATTTTCAAATAAGAAACTATCTTCTGAGATGGTGGTTAGCAAACTTCAATATGTGTATGAATCTTACACACCCGGGGATCTTATACAGACACAGGTTCTGACTCAGTAGGTCTGGGGTGAAGCCTGAGGTCCTGCATTTGTAACCAGTGCCTAGACGATGCCACTGGTCCCCAAACCACACTTGGAATAGCACAGAGTCAGGGGTACATTCAGGTTTAGAGATGTGACATTCTGAAGGGCAAAACAAGAACAGCTTAGCCCATAGAAACCACTCCTCAAATTTGGGTGGTTAGTGGTCATGTGAGCCACATTTGTGTAAAAATATTCCTGAAAGAATCCATTCAAGAAAGTGTTGACTCTTTTTTTTTTTAAAGTTTTGGTGTTACAGGATTTTTTGTTTTTCGTGCTAGTGTGCAGGACTGGTTGATTTCATTAGTTTGTTTTTGTTCCCTCTTGCAAATAATGTTGTATCAGTGGAAATGGTTGTGAATTCAACCAGAATTTTTAGGGGAAGAAATTTAGAAATAACTCGGAATCATTTGTGAATGGCCTTCCTTAAAAACAAAAAACCAGACAAACTGAAAAAGTGTCACCATAGGACACAGGCCTCGCCCGTTTGTGACTCTGCTGCATGCACAGTACTTGGCGGGGTCACCACCGCTGTGCCCTGTGCCGTTTGAAGAGCCAGCTTCACTACTTCATGCTCTGCCCCTTGTGTGGTAGATTTCCGTCCCCTTCTCCGAACAGGGGCCTCCTTTATCCTGTTGTTTCCTTTTGCTTGTCATATTCTTGACTCACTACACAGTGATTTTATACCCTGTCAAGTCTTTAACCTCTGTCAGCCTGTGATTTGAAACGGAGAAAAATCCAAGTTACAAATTGAAGACGCGACCTGACCCTTTGATGTTGGGAAAGCGGTGCTGTCAGAATACTTGTCCCCAGCGCTGCTCCAGCCCCGTCTGCCCGCCTGCAAGCCCGCCCTAACAGGGTGACAGGAGGAATGTGGCTCTGCCTGCTGGCTCCCGGGCACATTCCTTTCTGTTTGGGACTGAAGTACCAGACGCTCATTATTAAATTACTTAGCGGAGATTTTGTAGCACCTCTGATGCCTTTGAAAAGGCCCTTTCAGCCAGAGAAAGGGTGTGTGGGCAGATGGAGGGAGAGAGCAGCTTTCACACTGGTGAACAGGCCCTCAGACAGCGCTCGGGATGCCTGTGAAGGTGCCGAGGCTGGCTGTTTCTTTTCAGCTCTGATTCGGCAGAAGAGACTTTCCCAAGCTCCAGGGAAGGTTCTTCGTAGGGCAGGGCCCTTCCTTCACCGAGGGAAAATGTAGGGTTTCGGCTTCAACCTTGACTCAGCGTTGCCATTTACATTCCAACACAGGAGACCTTGTTTAGGCTATGATTAAGGGCCCACAGATGGTGGGCTGTGGTTTACAGATCCTGATAACTTAGAGCGGGCGCAGCTCAGGCTGATAAAATGGGCTCCAGTGGTCTCCGTCAGAAAGATGTGTGTAATTGAATTACGTAGGTGGTTCTGGAATGTCCTCACCACCATCTTCCTGGGGAGATCTCTGTCTTAGAGAATGAGAGAAGGTGCAAAGGCTCGGTGGCCATGAACTTGTCTCGTTTATCAGACTTTGTAAGCCTTTATCTGTGATAAAGGTAATAAAAATAGCAGTCCTAAATACTTCACAGGGTTATTGTTGGGATTGATTGAGAATAATGTATATGGAAAGGCTGTGGACTTTAAAACATTAATCACATGCACTTACTTGTAAACAGTGGTCTTCCAGGGTTTTGCTTTCATAAGTAGCCTTCCTGTGTGGTCAGTGCTGAACTCGCAGGGGCAAGGCGGTCTGTTCTTTCTCACGTGCTGCTGAGGAGACCAGTTGCTGTTGGCTCAGGAAGGACACATAGATGGGGAGATGGGGTGAGGGGACAGACTCTCTTCCTCCTCTTCGGGGTGCTGTGCTGGCTTCAGACAGAATGAGGATGGGGGGATGTGGTGGGAAGCAGGGAGGATTAGTGACGAGATGGCATTGGGGAAAATAAACATTACAGTCTTTCTCCTCTGTGTACCGCAGCGCTTAGGTGAGTACGTAGAAATCAGGAATTATCAGTGATGTTTAAAAAGTCGGTGTGACTATACGTGTTGCTTGCTGAGAACGTAAGCTCGCTGAGAACAGAGCCTGCCAGTGACATGTATGTTTAGTAGAGCGTGGATTGGGGTTGCTGGCTCAGCTGGAGAAGGTGGCCGTGATGGTACCGGTGATACTTCTGCCGTTGGGCCTCACCGGGCCGACTGCCGAGCCGCTGGGAGCTCAGAGCACCTGAGCTCGCGGGAACCTCACTCGGTGGCTCTTGTCCTCATTTTGTAGTTGAGGAAAAGACTTAGAAAGCTTAAGTACTAGTGACTGTCAGGGATTGAGCCAAGATCTCCAAAGCCACATTGCTTCCTAAGGCTAGTTTTAAAAATTTGATTCCTCAAACGTGGAATAGCCCACCAAAGACTATAAGACAGTCTTCAGAGAGCTTACATTTCCACTAAGGCACATGAGGCCACGGAAGGAAATGGTGTCAGGTGTTAGAGAAATGACTGTATGCCTGGGTTAGAGCAACCGTGCTCCACGGTCTTAGCCCAGGCTTTCCCGTGGGTTGTCACAACAGAAGCCTCAGGACTGCTGGAAAGTAACACAGGACCCACTCTGAGTGCAAATGGGGAAGGTTAGCTTTCATGCAAAAGAACACGTGGTCCAGTTGGCCACCCAAGAGGACTTAAATCAGGTTCTACTAACTCCAGCCTTTACTCTCCCTTTCTTGTCTGACAAACATACAGGCTATGATTTTTTTTCCACCCAAACCCGGAGCCACTTCTGTTGTATTAAATAATCACAATGCCGTGTACTGAATGCTTTTATGTTTACTTGTTGGACTTGGAACCCGCCCCCCCAAGAAAAAAAAAGTTATGTTGACATTTCTGCAGAGCCTGTCACTCACCAGAAGGAAAAAGACCCACATGTCACTGTTTTATAGCCAGCAATCCAAGTTGTGAGATAAACATGCCTTGAACTGTGGTTTTCATACCTCATGTTGTTTTATGGCCTTGCTGCCTGAAGTATGGTCCGTAAACCAGCCTGGTGGCATCAGCATCACCCAGGAGCTTGTTAGAACCTCAGGCCTGACCCTCGGCATATGGAATCAGAATCTGCATTTTGATAAGCTCCCTGGTGATTCCGGTGCACATTTAACAGCAGAAGCACTGGATTTTATGGTACTCACCCCCCTAAGTTAACGGTTAAGCTTATTGAATAGAGATTTTTTTTCCTTTTCTACAAAGCCTGTTTCAAGAATATAACCTTATATTTTTAGAGCCAGGCCCTAAAGAACAGAAGTCTCAAGTATAGCTGTTTAGCGCCAAAGGGGCATTTTGCCATTTCTAGCAAAGTCTGACATTTATTAAACCTCTTAATCACTCCATCTCAGTTTTCTCCATTTGTAATGCAAAGTTGCTAGTGTTCCTTTATTTGGGGAGAGGAGTTGACCTTGGCTTCTTAAGAGTATAAAAACCACAACCCGGTTACAGATCTCTCACGTAGGTACCACTGCAGATCGAAGCCCGTTGACCAACCGTGTGGTCCAGATGGCCCCCCCTCCAGCTGCACACCTCTTCTGCTGCCTTCTTCTTTTTTTTTAATTAATTAATTAATTAATATTTATTTTTGGCTGTGTTGGGTCTTCGTTTCTGTGCGAGGGCTTTCTCTAGTTGTGGCAAGCGGGGGCCGCTCTTCATTGCGGTGCGCGGGCCTCTCACTATCGCGGCCTCTCTTGTTGCGGGGCACAGGCTCCAGAGGCGCAGGCTCAGTAATCATGGCTCACGGGCCCAGTTGCTCCGCGGCACGTGGGATCTTCCCAGACCAGGGCTCGAACCCGTGTCCCCTGCGTTGGCAGGCGGATTCTCAACCACTGCGCCACCAGGGAAGCCCTGCTGCCTTCTCCTTGTGCTCTTCCTTGGAGGAGAGAGTGTGAGGTGAACACGTAGAAAGGTGGTCCACACCAAGTGGTTTGAACCTCTTCATTCATTGTCCACGCATCTTGCCTTCTCAGCGGTGGGACTAGCAACCCAGGCCTGATTCCTGTCACTTACCGGCTTTGAGAGCACAGCCTCAGTTTCCTCAGCCCCGAAATGAAGGCGTTAGATCCTGACACTCCAGAGATCCTCACCAGCCCATCTCCACCGCCTGCAGCCAGCTCTTCATGACCCGGGGCCACTTCTGCCCCTCCACCTTCGACACCCTCCTTTCTGCTCTTCCTCCTCCCCGCTAAATGCCCCGCCTTCTGCTTGGCTCCTGCTGCCCTCATGGGCCTCCTTAAACTCCAGAAGGGCATAGCGGTGACCGCGTGGGCTTTTTCTGCACTGTCCATTAACTGTTCAAGGACTCGGAGGTGAACTTGTGAATATATTTGAATGTATATTACTGCTCACTTGATAATGGTGCAGCTCTCTTGGGGGCCCTTCAAACAGAAGACACCCCTGTATGAAATATTATCGCTTTATTCCCCCATTTTTAGGGAAGAGGGTTCCCTAAATCCTTTCCAAATTCAGAGGAATTAGGAAATCTTGGATCACTTTAGTATTAACTAATTGTGGGTTGTTGTCAAGCGAGCCTTTGTCTAAGGGGACCTCATTAGGCAGTGCTCTATGATGGTGACAGGGTGGCTTACGATGTCTCGCTAAATGTAAATGATCTCAGAGCCAATTGTTAAGTTTCACTTGAAAGTCTATGAAACATCTAATTAAGGAGCAAAGAAGGATGTCAGAGAAGGATCCAAAGTCCTGAATTTTTGTTATACTGGGGTAGATTTTACTGGAAACTAGAGGATTCTTTATACAGTAAATTGCTGTTTGAAAAAATAGCAAACAGCAGAAAGCTAAATCTTCACTTTTCTTTACCCGTGGTATAAGTTAGAACCAGCTTATAGGTTGGGATGTCCACTAGTTTAGTTTGTATTATTTATTACCAGAGTTCAGATTTGAACTTGAAATATTTTTAAAGCACACTGTAGTGGTAATAGCTTTTCTTTGCAGCATGCATGATTATCTTGCTGAGCTTTTTCATATCACCTAGGTAGAAAACAATAACATCTCGGAACAATTGTACACCGGGGCTTGAGACCCCGGATGTGAACTGTTTTCTAATGACTATATTATGTGTGTGATCCAAGGTTCAGTACCTCTCCGAGTCTTAGATTTTAAATGATCTCATTCAAAATGCCTCCTTCTATTCTTGAGGCATAGTTGGTATTTTATCAGTGTTAAGTTTTATAAACATAACTGCTATGTAAGTGGTGAAATGATTGCTTATTAGATTGGTAATATCATAGGCCATGTACCTTTTTATTGTGTTTAATAATGTGAGACCCAGAAATGCCCCCTTAAATATATTAAAGAAATATATTTCTTTAATATTTCATGGCAAGACAGTAGGGGCCTGCCATCCCTGTTAAGCAGTAAAGTAATACAAGGAATTGGAAAATAGGAATTAGGATTATTGAAATTGGAAAGAAGGAGGGAGTAACTTGGATTCTTCTCACTTATTGGAAGTCTGGTTTCCTGACTGTGCTAAAGCACTGCAGAAAGACAGCGTCAGACAGAGCTTTAGTCCCTCGGGAGCTTACATCCAAGGCAGGGGTCACCTGACGCTGCATTTCCAGTTGTAGAATTGGAGCTATTCAGAAAATGTTCCCGAGGAATGTAGTAATCAGGGCACTCTTTTGGTTTAGTCTTGCTTCTTCCCTGCTTTCACTGCTATTCAAAAACAGAATGTTCTTTGTTCTGGATCTTTGAAATACAAATTGATCTGCTGCTTTTAAAAATTTAAGATAATTCCTGGGAAGACATTGTAGGCTTAGTTCACAAAACAAATTGTGCAGTGGGCAGGAAGCAACTGGCTCTGTGTCCTGAGTTTTGATAATTTTTTTTTTTTTTTAATGGAGGGCAGGTACACAGGTTCTTAAATTAGTTTGTCCGTAGCTTAGTAACCTGAGAGCCGTTGGAAGCGGAGATGAAAGTAGCATGAAGATGAAATGAGATGGGGATCGCACACTATGATATACCCAGCTGGGAAGAGTGAAGCGTATGTAGCTATGGGATGTTGCTGGCTGAAGATGCCAGTATGTGAGAATTCAGCCTAATGATTTATTTCATTTAATCTACTTGCAAAGCTTTAACTTATTTACCGAGCTATAGCAACCAAAAATTTCAAATAGTCTTTGCTGTAGTTTTAAGGTACGTGCTGCCCCCAGGAAATAACGAACAGCCGGCAGCCCACAGGGAAGGTGTGAGGAGCGAGAGAAGTTAACGGCAGCCCACAACACCATGGTGTGCACAGCCTCCTGTTAATTGGAAATTTAAAGTCTCTTCCATAAAAGACTTGGTTAAACAATAAAGTGATTGGGAAGATGATGCAGTCACACCTTGAAGTATCTGTGTTGATTCTGACTTAAGGTGAAGTATGCCTTGAAACCTCTTATCAATAGAATTTCACAAAAGTCACTGAATGAAAAGGCCTTCACTTTTCAGCTCTTTTCACTCTGAGATGCAGCAGGGCCGCATTCAGTGTTTCTGTACAAGTCGTGTTTCTTTTGGAGATCTTGAAGAGATCGGAAGTTAACAAATCCAGGAGCAAAAGTACTGTAAATTCAGTTTCGTATATGAATTCCTATGATAGTAGCCATGTCAAGGCTATGCAGAGACTTTTCTTACTGTTTCCCTTTATTATTCACCTGGTCAGTGTGTACTAAACATCTAATATGTGCCAGGTACCAACCTGGGGACTGGAGACCCACCGGTAGACATTACTCACAAAATTCATGCCCATGCAGAGTTTACAACCCCAGCAGGAGAGACTGCAATAATTGTACTAGTAATTAGATAAGTAAAGCGAAAGGAGTGTGTCATGGTGCTCTAAGTGCTTTGGAAAACAGCCAAGCAAGGAAAGGGGGCAGATCCTGAGTTCCAAGGTAGACTTATTAGGGTAACACTTACACAAACACCTGAAATGGTGAGGTCTTCTTTCAGATCTTTTGAATTTTGTACCGCATACATGTATTTCCACATTAAAAATAAATCCTCAGGAAAAGAATATATGGTGTCAACTCTTGGCTATGCTATGTCATTCTTTCATGATCCTGGCCCAAATGAAGTCTTTGAACCCAAAGATGGGAAAAGTCGCTGAATATTGGCTTTGTACTTAAGGAAATGCTAGTTTCAGTTGCTTCAGTTTTTATATTGAAGGTTTTAATGAAATAGGATATATTTGTTATCAGTTGCTGATTAGCAAAGTATTCCAAAACTTAGGGGTTTAAAATAACACACAGCCCTTATTTCACAGTTTCTGTGGGTGAGGAATCCTGGGCCCAGTGTAGCTGGGTGCCTGTAGGGGAGGAGATGACACAGGGCCTGAATATCAGGAGGAGAGCCTGCGACATCTTAGAGACCCCTTCCCATGTGGGGTCTCAGGAACTCTGAATCTCTTCCTACTGGCCTTGAGACTGGAGGGACAGTTGGACGGAAGTACCTTTCTTTCTGCCGTCTAAGGAAGGAGAAGAAACTCTTTCCTCGTTTTTTCTTTTTTTTTCATCCAGTTTTTCAATCAAATATAACACTTATCACAGGGAAACAGTAGTAAAACTATCAAGTGACTGTCCTTTACTGGTTTTACACTTTCTCATTTATAGGCCCCTTTGGGGGTTTCCTCTGTCCTCCTCCACTCTGCCCTCTGTCCTCCCCAACCGTCCTGGGTGCTCTACCTGGTGGGCCTGCTGGGGAAGGATGGGGATTCCTGTTCTGGGCCCTTGGCTGGCTGTACTAACCTCCTTATCACTCCCTCCACTTCCTGGCTGTCCCTGGCTCAGTTGCTCGAAATTCTTTTACCTCCGTCGAGTTTGCAGTTCTGCCCAGTTTGGCTGAAGCTCAGTGCCAGTGATGATTTCTTCTTTTTGTGATACTTGCCTTCTCCATATGAGCCACTGTCTGCTGGACCATGTCTGGACCTAGTCATACTGCTCTGTGTCCAGAAGGTGGGAGCTACTGGGAAGCTGTCTACATCAGTGCCATCCCTCAGCAGCAAGCTGCCAACTTGCCCTCTTCCAAAGTCTGCGTTCCCTCTTGGATGTCTCCTTGCTCCCCCTCCGTCCTCCTTACTTGTTGGCGGAAGGGCCTCTTTGATTCTCAGTGGGTTTGCAGAGCAGAAATGATGGACTTCTGATGAGCTCCCCGAGTGGTCATCCTCTCTGCCTGGGGCTCTGGTCCTCTTGGCCTCCGCTCCTCCTGCCCCCGTCAGTCATGCTCCAGCCCTCCAGAGGTCTTCTAGAACCTACGCATGGTGTTTTTAGCAATACCTACCACCTTGAAAACCAGAAGGGAATACAAGGAAGAGGGGAGTGGACATTAAGTAAAAGAGCGTTTTGCTGGGCAACTTGTAAAGTGGCATGTTAAATGAAAAACTGCCATGTGCCAGGCAAAATGTTTAGTTAAATGTAAGTCCACTCCACTCCTCAAAGCAATTTGATTTTCTTTAAAAAAAAAAAAAAAAAAAAAAGCTGCACAGAAGGCATTAATATAGTTCTTGGTGTGTTATTTAAACAGGGTTGGCATTTCAGCATGTCTCCTCATCTTCATTGCACTTGCATTCACAGCAAATCTGAGCCAGCGTAACAAATCTAGACTTTGAGACTATTGGGATTAACCTACGCTGCAGAGATGGAAAACTCAGCTTTATCTGCTGAATTTTCTGGGTTTGTGCTATTTTGGGTTCATCTTTAGATTTCACTAGTTCCAGTTTTGAGTATTTGTATTTTAGTTCTGGCTAGGGTCCCACCTGGGATACAGGTGTGCCTTGTTTTACACTGAGCTTCACAGATACTACGTTTTCACAGGTTGAAGGTTTGTGGCAACCCTCTGTTGAACAAGTCTACTGGCACCATTTTCCCAACAGCATTATTTTTAAATGAAGGTATGTAGACTGAAGGCGGTCTCTGTCTCCATTCTGCACCCTTGACAGACAAATGCTTCTCTCAAACTTAATTCTGGAAGGGGTGGATATTTGGATAATGGTCATTTTGGAAAGAAAGCTCTTTTAGGGACAGTAGCACCAGGAGTTATTATGTAAGAAGGGACCCAGGAGTCTCAGCAAGGAGAAGATTTCCCCATTTGTGGCATTTATGCTCTGGTGTAAATTCCTCTCATAGTGTTTTGTTTGCATCCTTTGGCTTAGATGTTATTAGATGTTACTAGTCTAATCCAATCCCTTGTTTTGTGAAAACAGGGTTTCTCTTTATCAGAGAGAGGCTCTTCTCTGACACTGTCCTGGAGTAGTCATTCTGGGACAAATGATGGCTTTCGAATCTATTACATTTTCAGACTTGCTGTAGGCTTGTAAAATAACAGCATTGTTACTGGGAAGAGTTGGGCAGGGGCCACGAGCAGTAGGGAGAGGAAGGCTGCCACAGGACAAAATTGCAGACTTTTGCTAAAACTTCTTTTTTTTTTTTTAATTTTTATTTATTTTATTTTTGGCTACATTGTGTCTTTGTTGCTGCGCGCAGGCTTTGTCTGGCTGCGGCGAGCGGGGGCCGCTCCCCGTTGCTGTGCGCGGGCCTCTCACTGCGGTGGCTTCTCCTGTGGAGCACGGGCCCTAGGTCCTTGGGCTTCAGCAGTTGTGGCACATGGGCCCAGCAGCTGTGGCTCACGGGCTTTAGAGTGCAGGCTCAGTAATTGTGGCACACGGGCTCAGCTGCTCCGCGGCACGTGGGATCCTCCCAGACCAGGGCTCGAACCCGAGTCCCCTGCATTGGCAGGCGGACTCCCAACCACTGCGCCACCAGGGAAGGCCTGCTAGAACTTCTTGGCTGCAAATTATGGCAGAGAGTAAGACCTCTGTCAGTCTCCAAGTTACTAGTCTTTGCGTCTTCACCTTGTTGTTTCCAGGCGCCCCTCAGACACCTGCTGCTTCTGCTGTTGTCCAGTCATGCCCTGGTGACCAGCCCCAGAAGTCTGGTGGCTCTTCCCGCCAGCTCCAAACAGCCGAGCTGTTCTGAACACCCGGGAACAGTGGCACTCCTGAACACCTCTGCTGCTGACATACAGAAGCGCATGCCTTCTTTCTTAACTTCAGGCAGAGTCACCGTGATGGCTTTGAAATGTGTTCTGAAACGGAATAAACTCAAAAGGATGCTGTTAATCTTGTTCTGATTTACTTAGGAAGCAGCAGCGTTCATTATTTGACTTATGTTACTGGTTAATTAACCAGACTAGAACATGTTTCCTTTTTACAAATTGAATGCTGAGGGAGTAACAGAGACCAAATATTTTACAACACGGATCCTTGAGTTTGACTCTGAAATACCATATTTTATTTTGCAGCAACTTCCGGTTTTAGTGACAACTGAAATACTTTCTATTATTAGCAAGTTTTGAATTTTAAGTAAATTGAAATGGAAATGAAAATTGTTTCTAAAAATAATACTGACTGTGCTTATGTGATTTTTTTTTTTTTTTTTTAATTCCATGTTGTTGGTGAGGAAGGTCTTGATTGGGAAGAAAGTGTAAATTTCATGCCAGTCTCTTCTTGTTCAGAATTAATGAGAATAGATGGGACTGTTTGAGGGTCCTTTTAGTGTCGGGATATACTCTTGCGGTCATTTCTTGATGATCTACCCTGACTGACGGTCCTGTGGGCTGCTGGCATCAGCGGCATTTCTAAATCCCTGTCTTGTTGACTGTGAAGGACCTGCCCTTCATTGTACCCAGGAAGGCTCCTTCGTTGCTTAGTCTGAAATCTCTAGAGAAGGTTTGGTTGAGGACTGCTCTCATGAGGCTGGTGCCTTCTACCAGTGAGGAGTTCGATGGGTAACGGGGAAATGATCACATTGCTTCCCGACTCCTTTTTAGCCGGGGGCTTCTTTAGGTGACTTTCTGGCTTGGAATAAATTCCCCTCCAAACCTGATACCCTCGTTCAAAATATAAGGATGAAGATATATACCAAAGCTTAAAAGTATTTTTTTCTGGACTTTGGGATTCTGTGGACATTGCTTACTCCTGCTAGCGGCGACTGTGGAGGGTTTAACACCCTCTTTTTCACTAGGATTTTAGATGACTCAGTGGAAAATGAAAAGGAAGGCAGACAACTTTGTTTCACTCATGGCATCTCTTGGCTTATCCAGCTTCAGCTGAATCAAGATGTGATAATGAAAGTAGAGGTCCTTTCTCCAGATACATGTGACCTTCAAGCTGAGAAGTACAGTTCAGGGAATTACCACCAGAGCCTATCTTGGGAACACACAAATCATTCCGGGGAGGAAAGGTGGGAGATTTAGCACTCCCTTAATCCTCCACTCTTGGTTTCTTTAGGATGAAATTAACAGTTATTTAAATGTAGGCCTCTGTTTGCCTGAGCTCCTAACCTTTTGTTAATTGAGTTTAATTTGTGAGATTCCAGGCCTCCTACACCACCTGTACCTTAGGACATGTGGGGATATGGAACACGATGCAGTATTCTGTACTCTGCGTTATATAATTTGAAAAGCACTGTCCTAACCTGGAAAAGTTTGTATGTTTGTTCTCTTTTGTATGGAGAACCCTATGGTTTGCTTGGAGGTCAGCCTACACAGCACAGAGGCAAAGACCCATTTCCACTGCCAACCCCCTGGCCATTTTCAAAGACAGGGAAAGGATACTGTGAATGCCAGAGACAGCACTTTAATTGGATGGGTTTCATAATTAATGTCTCCTTAAGTGAAGACTTCTGTTTAATTTGCTTTTCCAGACCATTTGGTAGAAATTGCAGAGGAACGGAGGGAGAACAGCACGTTGTGGTTGGCAGGCGGCGAGAGCTGCCGTGGAGGTGCCAACTCCTTTGTTTAAAGGTGGCTGTTTTCTTCAAGTTCTTGAAGGAGATTTGAGCTGTGCTGTAGGTGCAGGAGAGTAATTCTTATGGTTAGTACAAATTTTTCCCTCAGTTCTCGAGTCTTTCTTTTAACAAAAATGACCAAGGTACCCAGCCTTGGAGAGGAGATGAAATTTGGATAAATACTTTAAAATTTGTATTTGAAGGGGAAGATGAAAACTATTCATGTAAGTAACTGTTGGGCTTATCTGGACTTTTCCATTGTTTTTGGGTTCCTGCCTCTTGTGGATAATTGACCATTGGCTACCAGTTGATGCTTGGGCACCTGTTCACTCTAGTCTGCTCTCTCTCTCTCTCTCTTTTTCTTCTTTGTTCTGAGCCCTGCTTCCCAGGCAGAGGAGGTCAGGCAGGTACACGTGCATTTGGGAAGGAGGAGGTGGGAAAAATATGCAATAATGAGCCCTTCTGACTTTGGATTCAGCAATTTAGCATTGGTGCAGTAGGTGGAGTTATTCTTGGAGCCCCATTTTGAAGATTGCTGTGCAGAAACCCATCTGTGCCGCTGGTTGCCAACATTTCTGGTACAAATATTGTCATTTGCTCTTGAGGCAATCTGCTATTTCAGTCCTAGATGCAGTTTTGTAATATGCTGGGCAAAATAGTAGAGAAAAAATATCTTAAGTGGTGGTATAATCTTCAGTTTAAAAACACTTTAGCAATGTTTCCAGTAGAGGATTTGTTCAACGTGTCTTCTTTTCTCCTTTCCTTGGCTTGTAAACATAATCTGAATTCATTTTTCTCACTTGCCCGAGCCATGGTTTCGTTGTGCTGACTCTGCACCCACCCAAAGGAAAGATGGAGACTTAAGTAATAGTTCTTTAAAATCACACTCCTAAAATGTGAAGGTTTAGCATACCACGTTTCTTCTCTTGACGAGAAAGTAACTTGGCCAGAAGTGACCTGGTTAAAAAAAAATTGTCCAACATGATAGTACACAACCCTTTCCCAGCCCGTATTCTTCCCTGTCCCAGATAGTGAGTCACATCTGCCTCACAGGACGCTGAGGAAGAAGGCCCCCTGTTGCCTGCACAGAGTGGGCGCTCCCTGAAGGTTTTGGGGTATCTCCGGAAACCCTGGGGATGGAGCTGTGCTCCGTTTCATTGGGCTTTGTCATTAGGCCTTTCCTAGAGAGGGAAAACATGTCCTCTAGGAAGTAATACGTTTCTTTCTGTTTCTGTGGCTTTCTCATTTTTTTCCCCAGCCTGATGCATAGTAAGAAATCCATTTTCCAGTATGACTCAGTGTACACGTGCACAAACGTGATACAAGAGTTTTACAAAATAGAAAAGCTTTCTATTTTGTTAATAAAAAAAAAATGCTGGCCTCAACCCTCTAGATTGATTTCACTGCTTTATGGATTGTGATCCAGAGTTTTTAGCATGAGGTTCTCTCCCACAGTTATTCCTAAAAGAGCTTCATGTCACAGTAACCTTGGAGTTAGGGGAGAAGTGGATACCTCCATATATGGAAGGCTGGCCTTCAGTCATGGAATGGAAGGAGGGGGTTCACACTTCCCTTGGGCACACACTGAAGGAAGTAGCCCCTTTTTGGATTGGTCTTGTCTCAGACATGAACTTGTTAAAATTATGTACTAAGTTAAACACCCTCAAAGATGTTTGATTCCATGTGAGCCCTTATGTGACATACTAGCCAGGATAATTTTGCACTTTTCTGGACATCTTTGTCATTTAGGTTTTGCTTTTGACCCTTGAAAACTGGCGGCTGCTTGGATCCACTTTGCTGGATGGGGTTTCACTCTCCTTTCCTTCTGCATTAACCTGGGTCAGGCTCACCTGACCTATGGTCAGCTGTGTTCAGAACCTTTAATCCCATGAAAGTACTTTCCACTGTTAATTTCCAGAGCAGATGTGAAGTCTCCCTTCACCCTGGAGTCAGATGGCTTGTCAGAAACGTAAAGGAATTTTAGGTGATATCAGTGTGTGATAAGAAATGATTATCCTTTCTTGGCCAAAGCAGGAGCAGTGGAAGCGGGTGCAGTCAAGCTGCAATCGTGTTCCTCCCACTGAGTCCCTGGCTGGCCTGTTGGTATCTGGAGCAGTGATCTTGTAAAGACTTCATTGTGAAGTTGGCTGTGTGTGTGTCCAAAGGAAATACTATATATTAAAGAGGAAAGCGGGGGAGGAGAATTCCAGGAAATTGAAAGGTGAGGTTGACACGTCCTCATTCCCTAACGATGCTTCTGTTTTTCTTTCTGAAAAACAATGATGGTTTAAAGTTTGATCTCAGAACAAACTGGCTTTTATCCATAACCTTATAATTATATTTTTAAACATCCTTTCTTAACTGCTTGGTAAATAACATCATACTAATAAGTTGCCTTATATTATTTGGTGTTAATGACCCATACAAGTACCACTAACACAGTGTTTCTCAAACTTGCCTGTCAGATGAGATACTTGTTAAGAATCTTCTGGGACTTCACTCTCCTCCTCCTGTTGAGTCAGACTCTATATGGAATAAGACAGTTGAGTTATTTCCTTAGAATATTAGAGCTGAAAGGAATGTTGGATGTGAAGCTAGTCCAGGTGTTCCCAAACCTGGTGACCCTCAGTATTATTATGACTTTTTAAAGTATAGAACCCTGGGCCACACTCCATATGTGCTGTGAATCCCAACCTCCAAGCCAAGGGCTTTAGGGTTTCAGTCTTCACCACACTTCCTAGAAGATGCCGATCATTAGTCTGGAGTGGTAAGCACTCATCTCTTCAGACTCCTTCAGGAAAGGGAAATTGACCGGCTGTGCTTGGTTATTGGGCTACGAGATAGCAGCACAAGAAATCCTCTGCTGATAGCTGTTGATTCACTCAAGTAATATTCATGTCTCAGGCCCTGACTAGGTAGGTGAGCGCTGGCAGTTTGGAGATGAGTGAGTGGCGTCCCTGCCCTTGAGGCGTGGGGACTGCTACTCAGCCTTCCTGAAGGATGAGCTTGGGGGTGTGGCATGACAATTTGGGGGAGCTTTTTCAAGCTGTGTCCGGTGCTGCCCCAGCTCTCAGATGGGCATGCGCCTGGGTGGGGGTCAGAAAGTCTAGGGCACTGATTCTCCTTCCCTCTTGGCTGCTGTCCTGCCCCGCCCTTGTCTTTCTCTTACAGCTTTATGAAATAGTCCCAACATCTAGAAGCGCACAGAGGCTAGTACAGTTGGTACGCACATGCTACCACATGGTTTTAACAAATGTCACCCATCTTGCTTGAAGCCTTCCTGTCTCCCCAGAGGCAGTCACTGGTTCAGAGGTGGGCTGTTGTTCGGGGCTCCTTTCCTTAGAGAAGCCTGCCCCCCCTCCCAGCTGGGCTGATATAGGCGGGTCCATAAATCCTATATAGTCACCCCCCACCCCTTTACATTTATATAAGTGTTGTCAGTGTAGGTATCATTCTGCAACTGTTTTAAAGTCAGCATGGTGTTTTTGAGTTTTAGCCATTGTTATTACATGACCTGATATGGCCCCATACTTAACCGTAAAGTCAGGAAATTGAAGCCAGACAGCTTGAAAACCTTCTTAATGGAAAAAGTGCAAGAAGATGTGGGTGGGAGAGAGTTTCTGTTGAATTTTTAGTATAGAACTTTGTCATTTATGGGAAAATCGTTAATTTGAATCAGGCACTGTTTTGAATAGCCCAGTATCAACTTAACAAGAATTAATTGCACGTTGTATGAAAAGTTCATTGTTTTATTTACTATGGGTGTAGTTATTGCAGTTTGGTTCCAGACAGGTGAAAGTTAAGATTTGTGGCATAAAACAGGAAGCAGATGGGGGCTAATTAAAGTTCTGTTGATGATAAAAGGATGACTGATCAAGGAACAGCTGGTTTCCCAATTTAAACACAATTTATACTATTGTATGAAGACAGCCCTCCGCAAGTTCTCATGATTGTCTTTCAAAGGTGAAGGAATGTGTTTCAGCAAAGTGTGAAGGCTGTTGCACTCTATTTTTGTTCAACTTTTTTGCCTTTAAGCGGTTTCTCTTCAGGGTTTATCCACGATGAGGGAAGGAGTCACAAAGCACAGCTGAGATTTTCAGTGGTGCTCTGTCCACTCCAGACACCTTTTATACCCTGGAAAAACCCAAATTCCCTTCTGTATTCTCCAAGGAAGTGCACAAGCATTTGATTTTATTCTGAATTTTTTTCTTATTTCTTCCGACACCCTCTCCTGCTGGGTTTTAAAGTGTTGGTGCCCATATCTCCCTAACTGCATCACCCTTGTATGTCTGTGTGTAGATGAGGGCTAAGAAGTGCTTTGGACACGGTCTTGAACTGGTGTGTCTTTGAGCTTCTGGCTGAAATTATTTTGTTTGATCGTGCCCTGGATGACTTTCACCTTCAAGTGACAGCATCTTTTGTTGCTACTGCTAATAATGGTTGGATAAACATTAAGACCCAGTGCCCAGGGATGTGTTTTGCCTAAAAAACGTACCAGCACTCGGTTCCCTTTGAATCTGTGCAGGGCGGCGACATGAGGTTTGCTTTGCCTTTAGTCAGAGGCTAGACGTTTGCTTGACATTTTGTGTTTATAAGTGCTTTGTGTGATTATCTCATTTTAATCCTTATAAATTTAAAGTGGCAACTGTTGTCCCCATTTTGCAGATGAGGCGATTAAAGCATGGGGAGTTGAAGTGCCTCAGCCAGGGTCACATTCACTGTCAGGACTGGGTTAGAATCCAGGCTTGTCTGACAACAGGCTCATGTTCCTCAGCCACCATATTCTACTGGTTTTGTGTAAAACTATCATAAAACTATTGTTTTTTTCTACTTTTGATTAAGGAAAGAGCTATTTCCTGAAAAAATAAAAAATCAGGATATAGTTTGTGAACTTCATTTTATTTGATTATGTAAATATGTGTGTGTGTGTGTGTGTGTGTGTGTATTATATGATACAGGTCCTGGCACTTGGTAGGAAATCAGTTTTTTGAATGAACACATGAAAGAGGAACAGGCATAATTTTTTTTTCTTTTTGGGTCCCCCCACCAAGGAAGTAGCTTTATTCTGATTTTAAAAGTTACACATGCTCTTTCTTTTAACAACAGCAAAAAGGACAACATACAACTAGAAATTAAAAATCCCCATTACCTTCACCACCGAGAGACATCATCATTATATTCATTGAGGTTGTCTTGTAAAAGAAATAATTGACCATATAGATCCCATGTAACTGGTAATAAAGGTCACCGTTTATATTAGCTACAAATAGCATGCACTAGAGGTTTCGGGGATGTGATAATTGACATTCATTGTCAAATGTTGTATGTAAGTAAACTTTCCAGTCCTAGCTGCTGTTTTTGCCCAATCTGGTTCTACAGTAGCTCTGCTACACATTGTACTAATGAGGAGCGCCTGTGTGCAGGTTCCTCTCCTCCAGGCTCTGTTTCCCTGACCCTAGAAAACTGTCTCCTTGCTCACATCACAGTTCTTTCAGTGTGTGGTGTCACGGCCAGAGCTGGAGTAATTTCCTGACCTAGGAGATGTCTCAGGAATCATAGTCATTTTTTTCATTCCGCTGTCTGAGCAAATCAACCTACCACACTCTTCTCCTACCTTCTCCTCCCCTTTTCTTCCTCCTGTACCTTGCTTGCCTTCCTTCCTCTCGCAAAAGCATTAAGGGAGGTGGGAGAGATTTGGAAATGACATTAGAGTGGGCCCAGTCTTCTCCCCTGGTAACTCTGCCTTGTGTATTTTTGAAGATACTGGTGTTGGCTCTTACTGTGAGATCCTGGGCGAGAGGCCTGTGCGGGACCTGCTTCGTCCTGAGTAACCTGACCTGCTCGGAGAGTCTGCGTCTCCTTCGTCCTTCAGAGAGTGAGAGGGCATGGTTCATGGTTTGCAGAGCACCTGGGCTTTCCAGGGTGCGTGGGACAGGCGGTGTGTTCTTTGGTAGGAAGTGTGGGTAGCTCTGCAACTTTCAGGTAGCCTGCCCTTCTACCCTGGGCGTAATCATGAAATCTCACAAGTGCACGGTACTCTATTTATGCCTTTTGAAGAGGTTGTATCCATTACAACTCCTCTGTGGAGTTAGGACAAGTGTTATTTTTTTCCACTCTCTAGGCAAGAAAGCGGAGATACACAGGATATAAAATTTGTCCAAAGTCATACACACAAAGATAGAGCCAGACCTAGGTCTTCACTCTCTTGACCACTGTCTTGCCATTAGAGCAGCGTTTCCCAAAGTGTGTGCTACTACACGTTGGTTCCACGGTATGGTCTGTGAGGAAGTGTCAGAGACGTGGTGGGTGCATGGGATCACACCCACAAAACAGAAGGAACCATCTTAAGTTAGTGAAGGGTGTTGTGTTTTGCTTTGCTTTGCGTTTGTATGTTAACATGAAGTTAGTGTATTAAAGGCTCTAAGAATCCCGCAGTTGGGAGTCCTGTTTGAGTCGGTGTGGCCAGATATCCCGAACCTACTTCCTCAGTGAACTCCATTCACCCTAGGAGGAGCCATTATGCTGTGGAGCGCATGTTGGAGATGCTCCTCTCGGCCATAATGTACCGCCTTGTCCTGGATTTACTTCGGAGGTGCTCCAGGAGACCTCAGTGGTTAGAGGAAAATCTAACCTTTGGCGACCTGGCGGGCGAATCCACACGGGCAGTGGCTGGAGATGCTTTGGTAATAGAGACTACCCTGTGGGTGGGGTGGGAGGCTGGCCGTGGGGAATCCTGTCGCCATGTCATTGTCAGCAGTTCAGCAGGAGCTTTGTGGAGTAGGATTTTAACCGGAACGCAGGAAGGTTCTCAGTCAACAGGATCAGCATTCTAGGAACTGTTGTCAGGGTTGTTAGGTAAAGACTCATGAACTATAGCCTGAGTGACAGCTGCACTGTTTGGCAAGGATGGACTGAAGAAATTTGGACCCAGAACAGCACACTGCTTCCTCTTGGCAGGTGTTTGACCAGGCACATTCCCCGAGCGAGGCCGTCTGTGTCAGCACCCCTCCCCCCAGCTCTTGTTTAATATTTAATATTCAGCTTTGCTGCTTTTGTTGCTCTCGTTAGATTGCTTGATTATGGTAGGGGGGCAAGGTGAAGGTGCAAGCGGCAGATTCTGCGTCCCTCTCATCAGTCAGCCCTCTGCTTTGGGGAAGCAGAACCTCTTAACAAAACTTTTTTATTTTGAGGCAAATTGTTCCAGCCAGGCAGAAATGATTTATTAGTCTGCATTGAAATCTCAAACTAAGGAAGCAAGTCAAGTCCAGCTTCTCAGAACTGATCTTGGGCATTGCACTTTATCTTCTCTCCTCCCCTCCCCTCCCCTCCCCTCTCCTCCCTCTCCTCCCTCTCTTCCTCCCTCCCTCCCTCCCCCCCCCTTCCTTCCATACCTAAGCTAAGCTTTTCCAGGAGTTGAGTGTACATGAAAAGTTCACATAAAGTATTTTCTATCCAGAAGATACAAACTCTGACTTAATGGAACTGTTTTGTTCGGTTTTGTTTGTTTTGGTGGGGAGAATAGAAGGATCCTAATGGGAGCAATGGTTGGGAGAAAGCACTGTGAAATAGATGGGAAGTTAATAACCTATGGTGTGGTATTTCTCTCAGCAAGTGTTCCTCAGCGCTTCTCCAGAAAAGTGATCAGGCCAAGTATTAGACTGTGAGATCTTCGTTTTACAAAATGTTTGAACTGCCTGCTATTGTTTGTTTGTTTGCTAGTAACTTTGTGACTTTTAAACCTGGCTGTAAGTTGCATGGCACTAACTTATTTTTGGGGCAGAAAGGAAAGGAAGCAGATAAGAGGCCAGGGCTCCTGGGCTATGGAAGAGGAAAGGTCGATGGGATCTGCTGAGGGTAGGGTTTATACCCACAATCGTGCTTTTATAATCAAATTCTGATGGGATAGTCAGCCGTTAAAAATTAAGTTCCCAAGATTTAGACCTCTTTCCTGTGTGTGTGCGTGTGTGGTGCCTTTCAGGATGATGGAAGTGTGTATGTGGTGGAGGGAGTGTTGTGTGTGTGGGCGGTTCCTGGGGAGAAAATGCCATCTCAGTTTATCCTCATACCACTGCTATCCAGCCGTGGGCCAGTCTCGGCCCTGGATCTCATATGCATCTACTAGGGTACTGAATAACTGAGTGATTTGTTGTAGCTCTATCCCTGTTTATGTGGAACAGTCCATGGTTACATTGTAGGGCATTACTTCCTTTAATTTCCCTTTAGCTTTTCAAAACAACCTGAAAGATGTTATGGTTGAGCCTAGACAATGACCTCAAGAAACAAAAATAAACCTTTCTAAAAGTAAGAACGGGATTTGTATGCCAAATGTTGTGAACGATGGATAAAAGTATGAAAACACACCAGACTTCACGAGTTTTAGAATTTGTTTTCAAAACAAATGGTCCCAGTCCCAGTCTCCTGCCCTCCTCTGACTATGAAAATATCAGATATTATGCCACGAGTTTCAAAACAACCAAGTAGCATTTGAATCATGAGACAAAAGCCCGGCAGCAGCTTTAATATAAAACCCCATCATTTTCATTGAGAGAGATGCATGAAGTCCTCAAGGTGACACTTGTCATCCGCCTCTCCACAGGAGCTGTGGCAGCCTCCTGTTGGGGGAGTGATTTGAACAAAGGGCACCTTTCAGGGTGGGGAAGAACCATACTGAAGACAGCACCTCCCCGAGGTGCTTTTGCTTATCAACAGACATTTATATGCACGTGAAAATACAGACGTCGCACATACTTAAATTTTTGGATAATCAAAAATATCTGCTTTCCGAGCAGGACACAATCTCTCCTTTTTTCCCTGCTGTCTCGTGGGAAGACAGGTTGGCCCTTTCCTCTAGGTTCCACGTCGTAACTTTATTCTGATCTTTTCTCGCTCTCCTGAGTGTTGCCTGTCGGATAAAATACAAGCTCCTAGCTCATTTTTAAAAGTCCCCTCCCACCTTGTTTCCCCCTCTTTCTGCGTCTGAACTCAAATACAGCCACTCTTACCCCTTCTTTCTTCTCCAGACACATCTTGTTAGTGCTTTTAACAAACTTTTCTCGCAGGCACTGATACTAATATTTGTTGGTCACTTTGTACACACTGAGCGTTTAGTACTGTGGTTCAGTAAGGTAAGTACTGTTAGATTGTAAGTCACTTGCCCAGGATTACTCAGGTTTGGATTTGAATCCAGGTCTCTCAGGTTTTAGAACACGTTATGTAGTATACCCGTCACCTTTTATTCGTGTTCTGCACTCACATCGAGAATTCCCTTCCCTTTTATCCAGCAATCTGAATCTTGCCTTTCCTCAATTCTAGGTTAGGGTCTTTCCTTTCTTGTTTTGAGCATGTGCCACCTTTCATTTTCGTGTTGTCAGCCATCTGTATATGACCCTGGGAGGCAGGAAAACAGTGCTCTGGTGCTGGCTGGGGCAGTGCTGAATGGGACATGTTCTGCCCCAGCCCTGACTGACCCTGGGGTCCTTTTGGAACAGTCGGGTGTCTTTATAATTAAATAAGCAAAAAACTAAATAAACCAGCCTTGAAGACTCTTCAAAAGAAAATATTTTGTTCTAAAATTGCATGCTACTCCAGTTTAATTTATAGCTACTTTGAGGACTAAAACAGTTATGCAATATATTGGTGTCTGTCTTCATCAATTGTTTGATAGAGTTGTATCATGGACTTTAAAAATGGTTAAAATGTAAAACTTCTTACCTTTGGGGGTAGAGTTGTAGTGAAGAACGATTGTTTGAAACTTTGTTCACCCACTAACAATTCTGAATTCTCCCTTACAATCTTAACTAGGTTGTCAGAATTTGTCTCAATTACTTTTCCGAGTAATAAAAAAAGAAAGAAAATAAATTAATACCAGAGAGACTACCTGTTGTTTAGAACAAAGTGAGAGGAGTTGAAATTAGACTGATCTCACTGCTAATAGGGTTAACAACTTCTTCCAGAAAACCCTGCTTTTGTTTTAGAATATCAAGGATTTCTAGAAATTGAAATTGCTAGTGTCTCTCACATTTTTAATATGCTGTGTGGTTTCCAAACGCACTCTCACTTAGCTTTCGTCGTGCTCCTTTGGGTTATATGATGGTGAGGCACAGGGCGTCATCTAAATAAGCCCTTACTCTTCTGAGAAGACCCTTAATACTGAACCATTTTGGCAAATGCATCATTTTAAGGAAGTGGAGAAAAGGCACCCCAAATGTATATACTAATATATTGTGGTGGAAATTGTTAGCAGTGGTTCAGAGTATCCTTGAATGCAGTAGCTCGGAAGAGATACAAAACATTTGTACCATGTGCAAGATTCCAGCCACAATGGTTGCTATTCACAGTTCCATTTTGGACAAAATTCAAAGTGATAAAACTGAAAACAGTGACCACTGAAGTTCCAAAGAGGAGTTGAACGTGTACCATCACAGACTATGGGCTCGGGTGAGAAGTTCTGATTCTCCATTGGTATGAATCACCCTAAGAAATGGTTCATATAGTCATTTATTCATTACTTCTTTGTTAGTTTCCCTCTAGTATTTAAAATAGAGCTTAACAAAACTCTCATTGTTTTCTCAACCCAAAACAAAGAACGTGTGTTGTGTATAGCCGGTGCATTTTAAATGATCGACATCTTCCTAAAAACGATCCTCATAACTACCAAAAGTAGCTGTGAGGTTTTTGTCTTTGGAGATTTGTAAACCTGGTCTTACACTTTTAATTCTTGACAATGTTATTCATATTTCTAGAGGTTATGAGTTCAAACTGCAGCATTAGAGTAAAAAGTATAATACAAGGAAAACTTTCCAGATGGGGAGGTTTGCTGATCGCTCAACTGGGGATCCTCAGGTGATTTGGGGATCCTTTTTGTCCTACTTGACTTTCTTCCTCTCTTCTCTCTGGAATGTGGACCAGCCTAACCCTGGGGCTAAGCTCAAAAATAATGGAACCCACAGGAGTCATAGTAGATGTCCCCAGGTCGTCTAAATCTGGTTCCAGGGCAAACTCAGTTTGGAGCCTTCCAGCATCCCCTGAGCCCTGGAGTGATCGTGGCGAAGCACATTCTCCCAGAGCTGGCCTTAATCTTGACCTGAGACCTGATTTAGGCTGCAGGTCCTTGTGGGCATCACTTAATAAATGTGTTACTTCTGGTGGAGCGTCAGTGTCTATGCAGGAGTGAGGGGGCCATTCTCAGGCTCCTTCCTTGTTCAGTTGGTGCAGTTTTCAGAGGTGAAAATGCTGTTCATAGCGTAGGTGACAAACAAGCACAGCACCGTGTTGTTGTGACAGCGCCATGGACAAATACTGCTTGAGAAGTTAAGTGCAGGCCTCGTGTGCAGGACAGGGGCTGTGCCGGTGAGGAGGTGTGGTTTTAAGGTGGACACATTCTGAAAGGCCTTGAGAGACATGTATATGTAGGCTTTTAGGTAACTTAATAAAGCTGCCTTTTGAAACATTTTGGGGGGTTCTTTTGGAGTCCCTGAACTGGCGTGGGTCCTGGTGGTACTGACGGGAGTCTTTGTTGTTTGGAAGGGAGGTGTGGAGAGGAGGGCGGTTGTGCAGCAGACCTGCTGTGTCTGCGGTCTCTTCACTGAGGTGGATCCCTGCCATCTGCAGGACGCCTGGGGACAGCTCTGGCGGGCCCAGTCTCCCACGGTGGGGGGCGCTTCGCTTTATCATGAAGTAAATGGGCCCAAATGGTTTTGCTAGTATAGGGTCAGTCAGTGAATATCTGTAACTATTTGACTTGAGACAAGCTCTGAAGAATTTTTGGGGGGTAGCCCCAAAACAATGTGTACTTAACAGATCATTGTTGCATTAGGTTCCTTACCCAGAATGATGGGCAAGAAGGCTGGTTTCAAGATTCTGTATAACCAAGAAAACCCTACATTGCAAATAATGTGAAATTCAGAGTGTTATATTTTATTGCAATTTGTTGTTGTAATCTGGATTTATCATATTTGGGTTCCAAAACAGAAAAAAAAACCCCACATAAGCCTAGACTTTGTACTTTTTAATTCTGTTGACTATGAGTAGCAGTTCTTGGTAAATAGCTTATGCATTCAGTGGATTCATCTTTCCCTAGATTTTCCAGACAGTGAACATATTTAGGATAAAAAGCAATTATAGATAGTACGTCCTATGGGTGGGATCTTATCCTAGAGATTCTAATCTGTCCAAGTTTCAGCCTTACTGCCTTTACATTCGTAGAGCTTTCTGTGGCTCTTGTAAGCAGTTTGGTTGCAAACCTTGAGTAAACATTTACTTAACATGAGCAGGTTTAATGGGCTCATCACTAACTCTGACAAAATACTTTAGAATTCACTTTAGTTCTCTTTAGAAAACTTTAAAATGGATCAAGCTATTGATATATGCTATGTTTCATTTTATGCCTAATTTAAGTTCTTCATCAGAAGAGAGTAAATCCTAATGTGTTCTTTGTTTTTGGCTTTTATTTTGTTTTGCCTCATTCCGGTAGCCAAATACATAAGGTAAGTTAATTGCATTGTGAAGCAGTGTGTTTCTAAAGCCACTGAAGATTCGAAAAGTAGTAAGGCCTATAAAATAGACAAAGATTTTCATTAGGAAAATGGCAGAATCACTTCAACAAACGAGTTTCCTCTTAATATTCTGTGCTGGTGGAGCCTTACGTGTCTGAGGCAGTCATTAGGCAAGAGCAGCAAAAGAGCCTGTATTCTGGGCAGTTAATGAAAAAGAAGTTTCGCAAAGGATAGGCTCCTTCAGGTCAGCTGATGGGCAGGGTGGGGAGTGGTGGCTCTTTGCTGTGGGCTTGGCAGTGCCTGCCGGTCTCTGTGCCTCCCTGGGGAAGGAGGGACTGGGTCAAAGGGTGGCCAAGGATGCCTGCTTGCCGCCCTGGAACTAAATCCCAGGAGAAACAAGCTCCACTTTGAAATCCTTAGTAGCCGACGCATCCTTTTTATTTAAAAGAAAAAAAAAGGCATTTAAAAGAATTTTAGCTAAATGAAGTTTAGTCTCTGTATATGCATTACGGGGACCTTCCTAGCCAGGGTGGATGACATTCACTTGAGAGTTAGCTCCGCGGCTGGTATATGGCAACATCAGGCCCAAGTGTGTAGCCGTGGGCGGTAGTTTCTGTTTTCCGGACTTTACTAATCAGGGCTCCACAGTAGCAACTTGCACGGAGATTGTACCGGGACAGTGGTGCACATAGATGCCTCATGATCTGGAACAGAAGGGAAGATGCTTGCATCTTAAGGTTTCAGCCTCACCTGGGTTGTTCGGGGTTTTGTCTTTCGGGGTTCCTGGTTTGGGATAGTGTGTAAAAACACAGGGCATGAAATGGTATGGGTTTTCACATCCTGAAAATTCAGGACTTCGCTGAAAGTTAAGGACTTCGCCCTTCCTCTCATAAAATGTAGCTTTCTCTGATAACGGGGTTTTCCTATGGGACACAGCATGGGGAAATGTGGTGCTTCTTTTTTAATTACGACCTTCTGAGAAGCAAAAGCTTGGGATACTTTTAATATCGTTAAGTAACGTTTCTCTTCCATCCCTGAAGATTTTTTTTTCTTAAGTCCTAAATGTCTGAGGTTGTTGGCTGAAACTTTACCCTGAACTATGGAGGCTTTTGGCCAACAGGAGAGCTTCTTAGAGATCAGGCGAGCCGTGGAGCATCGTCTGCTTCTCCTTGGCCGTCCTTCTAGGCCAGGGGTGCTTCCGTCTGCACGCCTTGTTTCCTGATACCACGGTCCCGTTCACTTTGTAACCCACCCCTTTACCCAGCACTCTGCCCTGCACTCGGCTCTAAATCCCCCCCACCCCCTCGGGGGCTCTTTCAGGGTTTGCTGTCTGTGAAGCAGGCGGCCGTGGGTGGCCCCTGTGTGGGAAGAGACGAGGAAGAGCGTTGTTCTCGTAATTGCCTTCCTGGGTACCAGCTCTTCACTGGCCGACTGGCGTATGTCCCGCTCCTTGAACAAGCTTGTGGACACAGGTTCTGACAGGGGTCGCCCCCAAAGCTGAGGGAACAAACGCTAGTCAAACGGATCGGGACTTTTACCTTTGAAATCCTCTTAAAGGGCGAGAACAATTTCTCTGTCAGAGAAGGGTTTTGCAGCTCAGTTGTGAGGGCATGGAAGCAGCCTCAGGAAGGCTGGCTGCCTGTTGAACAGGAAGTTTGTGATGAATGGTCTTTAATCAGGTTGTAACCATTCACGATGGCTAAAAAATTCCTGTTTATACATCTCTTTACTTCCCATCACAAAGTAGCCAACCTCTGTTCCGTCACTTTGTGCCAGGTGATGCGCTGAGCGCTTTCCATGCAGATGATGCCGTTCTGCCCTTAACGATCCCAAGTAACAGCTGGTGTTGTGTCACAGATGTCAAGACTGGGGCTTGGGGAGACCAGCTGACTCGGGGTCCCACAGTCTGACCTTGGGATCCGCCTCCGCACTGCCTCCTGAAAACAAGAAGGTTCGCATGAGATCTTACATGGGTCCTTTTGGTTCTTTTTTACATGAGAGCATAGCCTCCGATAGGCTTTTTTTAGTAGAAGCCGATTTAATGTAGTCATCTTTTCCTTCCTTTGGAATGATTTGAGTCAGAGATAGAGCTACTTCGAGCCAAATGTGTGTCTGTCTATAGCCGCTGGAGAATCTGTAGCTGAGTATTGGTTTGGTTGGGGGAGGGTCATTGCATGTCCTTGACACTTGTTCTTCTAGGACTAAAGCCCCATGTGCTTCTGCTTTTTGTAAATGAACACCCATAAGCCTTTCACCTGCATTTTAATCTTTCTGAACTCTATTTTCCCTAATATAAAATGAGGGTGTTAGGCCAGGTGACCTTCCCAGGGTTTTCCAGCTCACAAGTTTTATGAGGCTGCGAGTCCTCTGTCCACAGGGGTTCCCAGGGAAGCCTGAGTCCTAGTACAGACTGGGGGTGAGAGTGGCCTTTGGGGTCACCGATGTGCAGGCAAGAAGGACAGGTTTCGGGGAAGTGAAATCAGCTTTACAGAAGAAGAGCTGGACGCCAGGGCCTAATGTGTAAGCTTGTCGATCAAGCTCTTCACAGCAAATCTTCCATTACAACCGTTTCTAAAGTTGAATTTTTATGCTGTCGATGGGTAACATACATCTTTTGACATCACCTGTAAAAAAGAAGCACGGGCAAAAGGTCACGTGTTTCCTTCTGTTTGCAGGCAAAATGCATTATTTTACAAAGTTGTTGTTTTATTAGCACCTCTAACGGGAACTCTGTTGAACAGAGATTATTCCTACTTTCTCCTTAGTTTGTTTTCATTCTTGGAACTGCAGGAAGGGATGTGTAAAAGAGAGGAAGCAGGGAGAGGGGGTGAGTCCGTGCTGGGAGCCCACGAAACCATAGCACACATTGACAGAGTTCACAGAAATTAGATAAAATGCTTTTGGAAAAACCTAGTTTGTCTAGCATTTTGAAAGAATTTCTAGAATTTCTAGAACAACAAGTTCATTTAGTCACGTGTTCCAGCGCCTTAGTTTGGAGCTCTTTTTGTTTGGCTTGGTGACTGTAGCTCACACCCACCCTCCCACAGGGCGACGGGCAGTTCTAGGCTGTGGGACCTCTGAGGGCCTTTCCATTTCCCTCGTGGGTCCTCAAAGCCCCTTTGCACAGGCTTTTTCCCCGGGGCAGTGGCTCGCATCTGAAATTCACATTTCAGCTGCTCTGCTTTCCTGCCACAAAGAGTAACCAATTAGAATTAAAAGCAAATCATATTTTGTAAATTTATTACCCGTTGAGGCAGAAAAGGAGTTTTCTAAACTAGTGTTTGTAAACAGAATTATTTCCGCTCCCTCAAGATGCACACATGTAACCTCAGTCTTAAGTATGTTCCTTTGATTCTTCTTAATGATGGTGAAGCCAAAAAGTGGTTTCTCCAGCTGGCAGTGGTGTTGTGTGCAGAGTTATTTTGCATGAGATTCATTTTCCGAGCCTCAGTTTTCCTATTTTTAAAACGGGGCCAATAATACCTGCCTTATATAGGGCTCTTGCAAGGATGGAATGAGACATGATGTATTGAAAGCCGTTTGTAAACTGTTAAGTAAAATCCACGTGTAAAGTATGAAGGCCAGGGGATCCTGAGCAGGATGTATTCAGCTTAAGTTGCTGGTTTTGTTTTATTCCTGGTGAAACACAAAGACCAGAGTAGTCTTAGAATACCCAGCAGAAAGTAAGGTGCAGCAGTGATGGCTAGAGTTGTGGCTGAGAGGTGGTGGTCTCCACGTACACTGCTGGGTGGGCTGGACGGAGCCGGGTGGGAGCTCAGGTCTGAAGGTGGGATTCAGGAGGGCAGGGGAGGAGGGGAGCAAACCGAGGGCTGGACCCCCAGGCCATTTTTTCAACCCAGGCCTTGGGGGACCAAAGAGTTCGTTAGACTTGACAAGAGGTCTAGTTCTGCTCCCTTGGTTTTCTTTGTTGGGGCTTCTAGTAGACTGGAAGTTTACTGTAATAGACTAGTGCTCTCTAAATGTTTTTGTAAAAATCACACCCTTTTTGATGTTACGTTTATTCATTTATACTATACCAACATATTGTATATATTGCATAATGCATTTGCTCATTTTTATTTACTTAATTTGTTTTGAGGCTGGAACAGACAAGCTTTTACTCAATGGCTAAAGGATGGAGAAACGGAACTTAGTTCTCAAATCAACTTCTCCATGCTCATTTTTAAAAATGAGATAAAAATGTAAAGTAGGTGAAAAGTGTAAAGATGTCTTCTTGCACGTCGGTGGCTCTCCGATTATTGCTTTAGACATCCAGGCTAGGTGCGTCCAGGGAAGGGGCAGTTCCTGCCCTGTGTCTTCAGGGTCTCCGGGGCCCAGCCTTGGAGCGTGGCTTCTTGCAGCCAGGAGGGCGGTGGGCCCGCAGAGCTCAGTCACAACGTCCCCCGAGGAGACACACCAGCCTGTGGCCTTGGAAGTGGCCCTGCTCTAACACCTGCCGCTGCTTCCCCATCACGCGCCAGCTGAACGCGGAGCGCGGGGCCCGCACACAAGGCTCGGCAGCCACCTTGAGGATTCTGAGAACGTGCCCCGTGCCCGGCAAGCGCGTTAACAGACCAGCTGTAGTATCTAAATTCCTTCATTAGCACCTGCCCACAGCAGACACTATATCTAGTGCAGAGAGAAAATATCTTAACTACTACCGCAAAACTGGTCTATTTTCCCAGCAACTAACATGTAAAAGCCTCGTCTTAGTGGGAGCAGTACAAGGTACGATTATAAAGAAACGAGACCAATGTTTGTAATATGGGTGAGTCTCTAAAACACAGACATGTTATCTTATAGGTGCCATTATCTTAATAATAACAGCGGCCGATATCGATTGAGGTAAGGACACCTGTTATCTCATTTAATCTTCACGACAACCCCGTACATGTAGGACCTGTTAATCCATTCAGCAGATACTTGAGTGTCTACTTGGTGATGGAGCTGTGAGGGTACAGCGCACAAGAGGACAGCCCAGGTCCCTGAGCTCATGCAGCTCACAGCGTAGTGGGGAACCAGACATAGCAGAGGCATGACTGTGGTGAGTAAATCAGGTCCTGTGTTAGCTGCAGGCTGGGATGGGGTTCTCAGGAAATGCTTCCGGGAGGAAGGGACACTTGGGCTGAGACAGAAGTTGGGGGTGGTGGTGACCTTTGGCGGGAAAAAGTCGAGGCTCCTGGACAGTCCTTTGTACATCATTTTTTGTCCCGAGTGGCCATTTAGGTGGACTTGTTCCTTCCCCAGGTAGATCATAAAACACCCGGAGGGCAGACTCTGTGACTAATTCCTTCTGATGTCCTTCACTGCGCCCAGCATAAATCAGTCCCAATAAAAGTTACTTGGCATGAATTGGTACACGAATGGATAGAGAAAAGATGTGGAAGGCATTACACCTTCCCTGTGATGTTTTTGGGATGTCAGTCAACAAACGTTCATTGAATGTATCTTGTGTGTAAGAGCATCTGTTAGGGGCTTTGAGATGAGGAAATAAAAACACGCGCCAGCCCCTTGCCCTTTAAGAAGCTTGGAATCCGGTCTGTAGAGTGCACAAAATGAACACCCGAGCAGCATTCGAAACAGCTGGCAGAGCAGGTTGAGCAAGCCAGGGTGCACCGCACCGGGTGCCGGCTGCCCCTTTCCCCCACACGATCCACGGGCTTCCATTGGGTCGGGCTTCCCAAGAACCCGCTGCCCTGCTCGGGGTGGCCAGGCACGCGGAAGGCGAGGGAGAGTCGAGGGGCGGGCGGCCGAAGGGCGTGTGCAGAGGAGAGCCAGCTCGGCACCAGCGGCAAGCCCGGGCTGCGGAGACTACGGCTAGTGGAGGGGCAAGTTGCTGAGTGGTCTTTTTCTCTGATGGTCTCATGCAGAAACTCGGGATTTAGGTAAGTGGTTTGCAGCGCACGAGTCTCCTGTCCTCTCACCCTACCTCTCTCCTCACGTGGTAATTTGTTCGTGGCCGAAGAACTGAACAGCTCAGAGCACTGCTGGCCGCGTGTGGCTCTCTGCACAGGTCACGGGGAACCGCACTTTCCCTGCCTCGGCTGTGTCCACCGCATCCGGCAGAGATTTGCAGACATAACATCATTAATAGCGACACGTATTTTTTACAAGCTTTACCTCTTCAACACCCTCCACTCCGATATCCCCCATTGGAAATCATAGCTTCTTTAATGTCCTGCCGGCTGTATGAAAAACAGGAATTTATGTAACAAGCCCTGCGCAGCAAACCTTTTCCTGTTCGGAAAAAAATTTTTTAATTGTTGGCAAAGTTAGGAGACAGCTCTGTTGCTCAAAGAGCGACCTGAAATGTCCTCTTAGGAAAATATGTAGCATAATGTTTTGATAAGTAAGGGATTGTTCTACACCCACTCCCCCCCCACCCAACCTTTTTTTTTTTTTTTTTTTTTTGTAAATCTAAATGGTAAGTCAGCATATGTCCCATCCGAGCTAGTGAATGCTTCCTGAACTTTTTAAAGATTTCATCATGACAGATTCTGCAGTCTTGTTAGAAATGTCTCCCAGGGACTTCCCTGGTGGCGCAGTGGTTAAGAATCCGCCTGCCAATGCAGGGGACACGGGTTCGAGCCCTGGTCCGGGAAGATCCCACATGCCGCGGAGCAGCTAAGCCCGTGCACCACAACTACTGAGCCTGCGCTCTACAGCCCGCGAACCACAATTACTGAGCCTGCATGCCACAACTACTGAAGCCTGCGCTCTAGAGCCCGCGAGCCACGACTACTGAGCCCATGTGCCACAACTACTGAAGCCCGCATGCCACAACAACTGAGCCTGCACTCTAGAGCCCGCGAGCCACAACTACTGAGCCCCTGTGGCACAACTGCTGAAGCCCGTGCACCTAGAGCCCGTGCTCCGCAACAAGAGAAGCCACCGCAATGAGAAGCCCACGCACTGCAACGAAGAGTAGCCCCCGCTCACCGCAACTAGAGAAAGCCCGTGCGCAGCAACAAAGACCCAATGCAGCAAAAAAAAAAAAAAAAAAAAAGGAATGGCTTCCAGGCAAAAATAAGATTAAAAAAATGTCCCCCAATTGCAGTTGCAAATGATCTGATCTAATTATGTGAATCACAGAGCTGTGCTACCCCCTCCCCCAGGCAGTACAGACAGCCAGGAAGCCACCATCTAGGAAGATCTTTCCCCTTTATCATTAACTAAATGTGACAGGGACAGGAGTCAAGCTTCCTTTCCTCCAGAGATTTCATCGTCGCTTATCTGTGTTTCTGTTGTGTTCAAAGAACAAAATAGTCATGATGGAATATCGGGAGCACACAGTGTGTGCGTGTGTGTGCGCGCGCGCGCGCGTGTAAGTAAAACCTTCCCATAGGGTTTGGGGAATCTTATGGGGATGAAATAGGACATTGGGGAATTGCAGTGCTAGGCCTCTTTTAGGGGGTTCTTGTATGTCCACAAAGTCCTCAAAGCCGGTCTTGAGTTGGGGATAGATCTGTAGGTGAGAAGGAAGAGGAGAATCTTGGCAACAGAAGAAAACCCTCACTGCCATCCACTTACACACCTGCCCAGCGTCCAGCCTGGAAGTCCCCATTCAGGGCCGTGGCTGACCCACACTTGCCTGGGCCTGGCAGAAGGGCTCGTCACATAGCTGCTGTGTTGCAATCCTTGGGTGGAATGTAGTACAGAGGGTCAGAGGGCGTTTTGAAATGTGGATTTCTCAGCCTTGACTGTCCGGCCTCACTATGACTTTTGCATCTCCTTTTAGAAAGTGAGATTTTTTTCCTTCGTGTTCTACCTCCTTTTAATGAGGAAAATTGTGAACTCATAGTCTGTGTTGAGCCCCGGCCTGCCCTGCTGTGTGCCAAGGCTTTGTTCTGGCGCAGTGATTGGCACTCAAGCATCTGCGTCCCACGGCGATGGCGTGAGGGTGTGGGTGTCGTGGCTGCATCCTGGGCGACCACAAATCCAGCCGGAGCCTTTCCGTGGTCAGGGAGGGGCCCGCAGCGATCCGGGGGGCTTGGTCGCTGAGCCTTGCATTCAGTCGGCAGAGGAAGCCAGGGAAGTCTGGGGGCCACGCACACAGCGCACACAGCCCTGCTCCAGGTCCCTAGGTCCCCGCCCCTGGACTTGGGATCAGGGCCCTGATGACGGAGTCTGCTGCGTGCCCTGTCCTGTGCTGGGGCAAAAAAATCTGTCAGAGAAGCTCCCTCCTCCTCGGGAGCCCCCCTTTCCTTGTCCACGTGTCCCAGAGGTTCTCCAGATGCTGTCAGTCTCGCCGTGTGTCCAGTAGCGGAATTGCATTCGGGCTTCCTTGTTTACCGTCTGGCTCCACGGCTTCTGCTGGAGCTTGCAACTGTCTCTGGCTCCCGTTGCAGCGTGTTTGCAGTGGTGGGTTTGTGTCTGCGATACCCGTAAGCTCCTACCGACACACCAGTGACTAGGAGGAGGGAAATGGGCTCAGAATGGGCGGTGCCTTGGGCCCCTCCTCCCCAGCCCCCAACCAAGTTGGGATCTGACACCTTCTTCTTGGTGACCGCTTACCATGTTGCACACACCACTGAGCATTTGACCTACCTTATCTCGTGGAATCCACAGAACAGCCCCAAAGGGGCTGTAAGGTACATGGGGGCCAAGCAGTTTCCCAAGGTTTGTAGCCAGTGAGTAGCAGAGCCACCTAAGTGCTCCAGAAAAAGTTGATTTTCTTTACTAACTGCCCCAGGGGGCATGCGATTTAGTTGTGGAGCCGTACTCAGTGGATCAGAGCCACCAGCTCTCTGTCCTCTCCACCACTCCTTCCCTCCCAGACCGGCTTTTTGGCCAGAGTGTAACCTCTGACGGGTGTCAGAGGCTGAGTTAGTTGGTGCGTGCTACTGGTTATTGCTAGGAGGAGAGGGTTGCGAACAACATTTGAATTTAAACTTTCCTTTCTTTCTTTCTTTCTTTCTTCCTTCCTTCCTTTCTTTCTCTCTCGTTTTTTTTGGCAGTTTAACTTTCTAAAGTTAAACAACAACAGCCCAGTTGTCCTTATATTCACCTATATCTGCCTAATGGACTTTAAGGATGTAAATGAATCGACGTCTTACTAGTTTTCAGACTTTTAATTCTTGACTAAGAATATATCTTGCTTCCTTTCTTTCCTTTCCGTGACCATGTGGGCCCCATAATATAAAACTTTCGACAGTTAGACTAGATGGCTGTGTAAGTGGCAAATGTGCCGTCCGAAGAGAATTAGTAGTAGTTCTAGGCGTGGTAGAGTGGAAAGGGGTTTTGATAGCACTTTGTTATGGAGTGCTATTTGCATAGCAAATCCAAGTGGTTTTAAAACCAGTTCCTGTAATTTCCCTGCAAAATAGAGCTATATAAAAGAAGGTGTTTATAATAATGCTCATTTAACTTTGTCCCCTCGTTAAATTAAGACACAGATACTGTTTTTAAGATACGATACTGTTGTTTCTTTACTGATTTGAGCTCTCGTGTAGTGACTGTACAGGTTGAAATCTATACCATAAACTCTTTCAAAACTTGACTTGTCTTCCATGTGATACGTGTCTCTATTGAATAGTGAGTGGGTTTTCCAATTGGAGGAGTATTTCTAACATGGTGTTTTGCTTTACAGAATTCAATTCGTCATAATCTGTCCCTACACAGCAAGTTTATTCGCGTGCAGAATGAAGGAACTGGAAAGAGTTCCTGGTGGATGCTTAATCCCGAGGGAGGCAAGAGTGGGAAATCGCCCAGGAGAAGAGCCGCATCCATGGACAACAACAGTAAATTTGCTAAGAGCCGAGGCCGAGCTGCCAAGAAAAAAGCGTCCCTGCAGGCTGGCCAAGAGGGTGCCGGGGACAGCCCAGGGTCTCAGTTTTCCAAGTGGCCTGCAAGCCCTGGCTCTCACAGCAATGACGACTTTGATAACTGGAGTACATTTCGCCCTCGAACTAGCTCGAATGCTAGCACTATTAGCGGGAGACTTTCTCCCATTATGACTGAGCAGGATGATCTCGGAGACGGGGACGTGCATTCTATGGTGTACCCACCGTCAGCGGCGAAGATGGCTTCTACTCTGCCCAGTCTGTCTGAGATAAGCAGTCCTGAGAACATGGAAAACCTCTTGGATAATCTCAACCTTCTCTCATCACCAACGTCGTTAACTGTTTCAACCCAGTCTTCGCCGGGCACCATGATGCAGCAGACGCCATGCTACTCGTTTGCGCCGCCAAACACCAGTCTGAATTCACCCAGCCCAAACTACCAAAAATACACCTACGGCCAGTCCAGCATGAGCCCTTTGCCCCAGATGCCTATGCAAACGCTTCAGGACAGCAAATCGAGTTATGGAGGCATGAGTCAGTATAACTGTGCACCGGGACTCTTGAAGGAGTTACTGACTTCCGACTCTCCTCCCCACAATGACATCATGACACCAGTTGATCCTGGGGTGGCTCAACCCAACAGCCGCGTCCTTGGCCAGAATGTGTTGATGGGCCCTAATTCGGTCATGCCCGCTTATGGCAGCCAGGCATCTCATAACAAAATGATGAACC
This sequence comes from Balaenoptera ricei, assembly GCF_028023285.1. Classification (NCBI taxonomy): domain Eukaryota; kingdom Metazoa; phylum Chordata; class Mammalia; order Artiodactyla; family Balaenopteridae; genus Balaenoptera; species Balaenoptera ricei. The sequence goes on along the minus strand of NC_082656.1, from coordinate 15,618,952 downwards.
CCAGCTCCCACACCCACCCTGGACACGCTCAGTCAACGTCTGCGGTGAATGGGCGTGCCTTGCCCCACGCGGTGAACACCATGCCCCACACCTCGGGTATGAGCCGCTTGGCCCCAGTGAAGACAGCTTTACAAGTGCCTCTGCCCCACCCCATGCAGATGAACGCCCTGGGGGGCTACTCCTCCGTGAGCAGCTGCAACGGCTACGGCAGGATGGGCGTTCTCCACCAGGAGAAGCTCCCCAGTGACTTGGACGGCATGTTTATCGAGCGCTTGGACTGTGACGTGGAGTCCATCATCCGCAACGACCTCATGGATGGAGATACGTTGGATTTTAACTTTGACAATGTGCTGCCCAACCAAAGCTTCCCACACAGTGTCAAGACGACGACACACAGCTGGGTGTCAGGCTGAGAGTGAGCGAGTGAGCAGGTAAGAGCGCCCCGATATCAAAAGACCTTCTGAAAACAGGACATAAAAGAGAGGAACCCAGTACCTTGCCTTGTATCCGCCATGGTCGGGGCTTTTTGGATGGCAGCTGGCCGCCCCTTGCAGAGAGGCATCTTTGATCATACATTCTCCGCCCCTTTCGCAGCTTATAAATTTTCCTTTGGAGCTTAAGCATAAGGAAGCTTTTCCTCTAACTGCTTTAAAGAGTTTCTTTCGACAGTTAGACTAGATGGCTGCATCTTTTTAGTAACTCGTCAGTAAGTGAATACATTTGATACAAATCAAATGCTGAAGGGTTTTTTAAAGTGGAATTTTCTCCCACTGAGTGATTTCAGAGCTGTTTGAGAAAGTCCAGCTCTCCCTGCAGTGTGTCTGTCACCCTAATGTGTTGAGTTGATTTTAATTTGGCTGTATATTCAATGAGTGTGTGTGTGTGTGTGTTTTCTTTCCTAGGCTACACTTAAAAGTACTTCAGATTGTCTGACAGCAGGAACTGAGAGAAGCAGTCCAAAGATGTCCTTCACCCTACCTTTTCGTTTTCTTGATTAAAAAAAAAAAGAAAAAAAGTGTTTCTTTTTTTCCTTTCGTCAGACTTGGCAGCGAAGACACTTTTCCTGTACAGGATGTTTGCCCGATGTTTGCAGGTTACGTGCTGCTGTAGATAAGGACTGTGCCATTGGAAATTTCATTACAATGAAGTGCCAAACTCACTACACCATATAATTGCAGAAAAGACTTTTGGATCCTGGTGTGCTTTCAAGTTTTGTATATAAGCCGTAGCTACAGAATTGTATTTGTGTGCATTTTTGTTTTTTTTAAATATTCATTTGGTCCAAGGAAAGTTTCTACTCTTTTTGTAATACTGTGATGGTCTCATGTCCTTGATAAGTTAAACTTTTGTTTGTACACGACCTGTGTTCTGCTGAACTGATGAATGACAAAGAACCAAGCTCTCCATTCTGCACCTCCATTTGAACAGCTCTGGACCTGTTCACATTGCCACATAATTCACAGGAGAACCAACAGCCTGTTGTCCGTCTGCTGAATTAATGGACTTACCAAAACTCTTTTGGAAAAAAATAAAAAATAGAAAATAGGTTAAACGCCAGCCTTGTACAGGTCTTTTCTTTCTTTTTTTTTCTGTTTTGTTTGTTTGTTTATTTTGTTATTTGCAAATTTGTACAAACACTTAAATGGTTCTAATTTCCAGATAAATGAATGATTTTTGATGTTATTGTTGGGACTTGAGATCATTTTTGGAATAGATATTGAACTGTAATGTTTTCTTAAAACTAGAGTCTACTTTGTTACATAGTCTGCTTGTAAATTTGTGGAATCCCAGATATTTGAAGCAGCATCCGTAATTTTCATTTTGTATTTCTAACTGGATTAGTACTAATTTTGTACGTGCTTAACTGGTTTGTACACTTTGGGATGCTACTTGGTGATGTTTCTGACTAATCTTACAATCATTGTAATTAGTACTTGCACACTCAGCATTTCTGGCCCTATCTTGGCAGGAGAGTGATGTATAGTTATGAACATTTTGTGTTTCACGTTTAGGAGAACTTGATACTTTTTTATGTATGTGTTTTTAAAAAATTCCATCCGCTTCTGCTATCCTGTGAATTAAGCATACCACACAGCATTGACTCTTCTGATTGATGCCTGTGTGCTCTTTGTTTCAAGTACTCCTGGCGGGGGGCCTCGTAATATTTGTAGATCAGAAGGGGAGATCCACCTCTAAAACAGTGCTCCTTTCTCAGGCTGGGGGTTTTGATCAACTTAAGCTTTTTGAGTTGAGCTTCAGCAAAAGTTTTCCCTCGTAATACTGTGCTCTTCCTGGTCTAGGTGGAGGTTGGTTTTGTAGCTCTGCCTTGAAGAATTAGGTCCACACTCATGCTTCATCCCTCTTTCCCTCTGTCCTTGGGTTACTTGCCACACTGTGGAAGGCTAAGTCGAAGCAGGGAATTTTTAAGTGGGACTTGAGTGATTTTTAGAATGTTTTGTGTTCATGAGTGCAGATGGCTACCAAACGGAATAGAACTTGCTTAAAAATTGGGGCAATGAATTTGAAAACCAACAAACGAGCTGTAAGTTGTATATTTGAATTTATCTTAAAAAGCCTTAGCGTAAGTTAAGAATTGGAGAGTTTCTTCTGCCTTTAGCAACCCAAATTATAATTCTGATCATTATGTTGTAATATTGACATTTTCCAATTACCTGTACTGATAGACCAAGTTAATTGGCTTTGCGTGCCACTTAATCCACCGGTGTGTTCAAGTCACGTGGAATGCTCAGAATCCGCACAATAAAAGGAACAGGTGCACAAAAACGTTCCTCTGGCCTTCTTGAGAAGGCCCTGATTTCTGTGAACCTAGCCCACTTCCCACTTGCTTTGTCTCGCCTGTGAGTTGCGTCTCTGTTGGCTTGGTTTTTCCTCCGTGTTTAACAAGAACACAGGTGTTCTGATGGCTCTCTCCTCCAGGAGACAGGCTCTACTGTAAGCTCCCACAGTGACTTCTGTGCTTCTGAAAATTAAGCAGCCGCCTCTCTAGCCATCTTCCTTGTTGGCCACTCCAAAATATGTCTGGTCATAGAAGCCCTAGTTCTTCTGAGCAGTGCCTCCTGCACACGTGCTAGAGCTCGCTGGAGCCAGAGTACTCGTGTTCCGCTCTGTGTGCACCTGCCACCACTCCCCGCCTCCCAGGCATCGCACGGTGAGCCTCCCCAGCCAGCCGCCTTGTTCACTGAAGAGGCAACCGTGGCTACAAATCACTGTTAAAATCTTACTACTTCGTAGAGTGACTTTTAAAAAGATGTTGCTTCCTCTTGAGTCTGTGTAAATATCTTTTTTTTTTTTTTTTTTTTCCTTCAAATTTTTCTTTGTGTTGAAATTCTAACAAGAATCCTGGGTAGCTCTCCGGGGTACCGTGAAGTCCAGTGAAAAGGCACCTTGTCTATTTTGAAAACAAACATTATGTGACCTCTAGTAATTCTTTTTCTGTAAGAATACTGACTTTCTGGAGTAATGAGTATATCAGTTATTGTACATGATTGCTTTGTGAAATGTGCAAATGATGATCACCTATGCAGCCTTGTTTGATTTATTTCCTCTGGTTTGTACTGTTATTAAAAGCATATTGTATTATAGAGCTATTCAGATATTTTAAATATAAAGTATTGTTTCCGTAATATAGACGTATGGAATATATTTAGGTCATAGATGTGTTACTTGGAAAGTTCTGCTTTGACAAACTGACAGAGTCTAAATTAATTAGCAAATGTTGTACCCCAGTGAGCAGTAAATCAGTGAAACATCCCCAAAAGAGGAGAAAGACACTTAAAATGGAAACCATTCCCCCAAAATATACGATTTGGACTCGTTCAGCTGCTGGATATATGTTACCAATCCTCCCCTCCCACCCACCATTCCCCAACCCCCAACTGGAAATTCTTAACATTCAGCTCCTAAGAGTTCTTAATTTATAACTGACTTGTAACCAAGAAGTTTCTCTTGTGGTTTTAGTTTGGGAGTAACCATTTGGTAAAAGTTGCAGTGTGGTTTATGCAAACAGAACAGCCTAGCATTACTCTTGGCCTCCTCCCCGACGGGGGCGGGGGGTGACAGCCTGGCGGCCTGGCCAGGTGCGGCCACGTCCATCCCGTCAGGACGCAGTCACTCCCGCCCACGTTTCACTACTCGCGTTTAGTACCAGGTTCCACGTTCCCGTTCCCGTACTCTCTGAGAAGTGCCTGATGATGCTGATGTACTTACAGACACAAGAACAATCTTTGCTGTTACTGTATAAAGCCATAAATGTACATAAATGATGTTTAAATGGTTTGGTGTCATTCTTTTCCAGTTGTGCAGAATCAGCTCTTTATTAGGTTTATGGGGGTTTTTTTTTGTTTTTTTGTTTTTTTGTGTTTTGCTCTCACGGGAGTTAAAACCTTGTCAGCCACGGTGCCATGGTTTATTCAAATCTGGTATTTCTTTGTGGGGGGTGGGGGTGGGGGTGGAAACAGTCCCTCTGGGACCAAACTATAGTCTGTCCCCAAGAATTGAAGAGCAAGTAGACTCCCTGGTAACAAACCACCCTGGAGCACTTCACCCGTGGAACGTCTGACACTACATCTGGCACAGAAACGACCAGGCATGTGAGACCTCATGTTGGAGTAGGTGGAGCTGAAGGTAAAAACACCTAAAGGGCAGGCTGGGGAGGGCCCTGGCTAGGAGATCAGCGAGCAGGGATGGGTGGTGTGGTGGGAGCAGTGGCTTCCCAAGGCCAAGGCCACGTGAAGGGGGGGCATTGTGTCTTCCACTCAGTGGCTGCAGATTGAAGTTTCTTTGTTTGCTTTTTTCAGAAAATGCCCGAGGAATGAGCTAGGATTAGATTAATGATGGTTAAATCCAGGATTAAAACCAGGATTAAGTCCCGTCTCTCCACGCTTCTGACTCTTTTGCTAGGCAAGGGAACATCCAAATGAGTTGGAGTAGGGAAAGGGAAATAGGTCATTCTAATGTTTATCTGTTTAGACACTGGAAGATCAGTCCAGCTTTTAGGGGTTTTGCTTTTTGTTTTTTCCTGCCTGCCTTCCAGCAATGGAACCCTTGCTTTAAAAGACACGATAGTCAGAAGCCCAGAGTGCGGAACAGATAAAAGCATCTACCCCCAGACCTGGGTCTTGTGCACAGATCACTTTGAAAAGTGATCTAGTCCAAATGCAGAAAAACGCCTTGATTGCACCACCAGAGCTCAAACCAGCAGGCCCCTTTCAAAACCCTCTGTACATATACATAAAATCACACACCTAATGTCATTTATTAAGACCAGTTCCCACGTTTTAACATCAGTTGATAAGAGGAAGCAACACAGTGGGAAGCGACAGATCCCATGGTTGGAGCTTGATGGTTAACATGGAGGGAGAGACTTCCTTCCTCGGACAGTATCTAGGCCCCTGCTGTGACCAGAGACTGACGGATTGTTTCTTGACCTGTGGACCTGCCACACTGAAGGACTTTGCCTTGGCTATTGTTTCTCCACGTTGGAGCTGACCTACTGTAACAATGATGGTGCTGGTTAAACTTACACCCGTTGGTGTGGTTAGGTGGGTGGAAGGCTGTTCCAAGAGACGTATTGCACTAAGCGGCAGTCTTGGCAGTAGTCACTGTCACGTGGACATTGAACCTTGTATCATCTGTTAGTGTTCCTCGTGGGTCATGAGCCTGCAGCCGGGCTGGGCCGTGACCTCTAAACTTGAGAGTGTGTTCATGTTAGGTTTCCTTATTCTCATTTATTATTCCGTGTAGAAAATTACCCTGGTGATCACATAGGTACATGGTCTCTAGGATGTTTTCCTGTTTAAGTAACTGGAAAATGAGTGACGTTAGTGTGGAATGGAAAGGGAGGTCTGTGCTGACATGAAAGAATGAGGAAGGCAGGTAGTCCTGGGTGGTGGCGGGTAATCCGGATGTGAGATGGAGACAGCCGAGGTACGAGCTGCAGGTGAAGGGCAGGCTTTTGGATCCTTTGACCAGAGGAAGCTACAGAGTGGCATGGGCATCTAGAAGGTCAAGAGAGAACTTCCAGTTTTGCAGGTGGCTGGGAGAGGAGGCTTTCTGTGCAGATCCCAGGCTTCGCCAACATGGCTGTGAGAGGGAGAAGCTGCATACTTGAGAAGGCATTCACCTGTTTAGGAGAAAAAAGGGAGATAGAGGCCAACTTTCTTAGGCCAACTTTTCTCAGCTTGACTGGTAGCAGGATACTGTTTTCAACCCTACTGCCCATGAACTCAAAGGCTAAGTGAAACTTCTTGGTATTAGTACTTTTATCACGTTCATGTTTTCGAAAAGTGAAAGTCTTGTTTGCACTGGCAGCCGCTGGTGGAAAGTAGAGACTTACATCCTCCAGGAAGAAAGAGGGCAACTTTTGGGGGGCTTGTTAGTCATTCTCTACATTTCCTTCCTTCCACGAGCTCCAATCCCCAACAAGCAACTTTCAGAGTTCCCATAAAACTTAAAATTGCCTAAGATGGTAACCCACTTGCTGGAGTTTCTGCAAACCCACTCGGGATTGTAACATTACTAAAATTGCTGCTCCAGTGAGGTGATCTTAGCTGCTTAGAACAGAGTTCACAGTGGGCCATTTTAACACAGATTGCTCTCTCTGGTGAATTGGGGTAGAGGACCGTCCGCTTTGCACTTTGGTTGCAAACTGGTTCGAGGACAAACCAGAGATACCCACTGCTTAGTCTGTGCTGGTGGCAGGGACACTCGGAGTGTTTGCTGAGCAGTGAGCTTCCCTGATGCCTGGGCAGTGATTTCCCCACAGATGAGGTAGGTTGAGGATACCTTCTGCGTGCCTCACCGGTTTGATGTGAGGATTGGAGGATGAGGTAATGTCTGCAAATGACTTCCCCTGTCAGGGGAAAAGGCTCAACTTAGGAGTTGGTGTCAGCATAGGTAATGGTAGGCCTTGGAGATTCGTTTCCTTAGTGGGGCTTCTGGACAGTCAGTCAGCCTTTCCCCGCAGGGTAAGCCGAAGAGCTGCTTGGCTCATTTGCATGGTTTTTCTGCATTCCCATTTGCCGGCCTCCATCTCTTACACAGGGGAGTGGGTAGACGTTTTACCAGACCCAAACTCCAGGAGAGTCCATAACCTCTCCTTGGTAACTCTAGAAGCACTTAGTAAGTTGTAAACCCATTATGTGCCCAATACAAACTAGTCGAGATACTTGTTTCCCAAGAACAAGTGGACCTATATTAAGAAAATTGAGAGACATTTGTAGGCCATTTGACCTCGACCTCACCCTAGTCACGTTCACCCAGAGGCTGTGGAGGACGTCAGCTCCATGTGCCCTTACAGGCTAACCTGTAAGATAGGGAATGAGGAGAGGAGAGGGCTAGGCTGAGGTTGAGGGGGCCTCGTGGTGTGCTGGAGCCAGATCGCCCATTTCACAGGAGCTGGTGCGTTAAGTGTGCAGGGATTTTGTGAGCCGATTTCAGATAGCACCATGATTTGCAGTTAACTTAGATAAACTTGCTAAGTTACATCAAAAAACAAAGGCAGTAAATACTCAAAACTCATCATGTCCTCGTGAACTACACGTGGCTCTTGTCTGCTCTTGGAAGTAAATATTTGCCCTGGTTGTATCTTATCATGGGGATGCTTCCACTGCAGGTGCTGAAGCCGAGCAAAGTTTCAGTTTAATAAATATAGTTTGAACGGGGGTGGGAAATGGCTTAACAATAAATCATTTCAGTTTTTTTTTTTTTGCGGGGGGCCGTGCTGCACAGCTCGTGGGATCTTAGTTCCCCGACCAGAGATCGAACCTGGGCCCTCGGCAGTGAGAGCACGGAGTCTTACCACTGGACCACCAGGGAAGTCCCATGTCAGTTAAAATTTATTGAGAAAACAAATTTATGAAGAAAAGAGTTAGTGGATTGGGATGCAAGTCCCTTTGTCAAATCCTGGCTGAATTGCCATCACCGCCGTATGTTGGCTACAGATGGAAGAGTTTGCCGAAAATCAATTGGCCTGATAGAGTTTACAGTAAAGGCTGTTGTATATTTTATTATTTATAGATTGTGTGCTGCATATTCTTTATATCAGTAAATTCGTAATAAACTTACGTACATATATGCAGGCGTATGTTATATATGCAGCTCCGTGCTGCCTCCACGGAGCAGGTTAAACATTGACCAGTGCACCACTGACGGGTGTAACGAAGGCATTAAAGGATTGGCAGTTTGGATGACACAGGAGAACAGGTGGAATGGTAGTCAGAGAGGGAGAGAACAGGAAGTTGTCTCAAGGTCCAGGGTGTGGTCACGCCAGTCGGTGATTGACAGGCAGTGAGGATGGGGCCCTAGAGTGGAAGAGGTCAGGGAAGAGGAAGACTGAAGATTGCATGGGGCGTGCAAATTAGACTTCAGAGCCAACAAAAGAGACTACAGGGCCCGGGGTGGAGAGGAAGTCTCAACTTCAAGTGCCCAAGCCTTTAATCTGGGGGAGGAACCAAGTGGCAGGTAGATGTCAGTGGCTAGGAAAGGTGCACAGGGGAGTAGCTGAATGCCCTGAGCATTGACAGAGGTTTTTAATTTTTAAAATTTATTATTATTATTATTTATTATTATTATTTGCCATGCCGCATGGCTTTCAGGATCTTAGTTCCCCAACCAGGGATCGAACCCGGGCCCTCGGTAGTGAAAGTGCAGAGTCCTAACCACTGGACGGCCAGGGAATTCCCCAACAGAAGTTTTTGAAACAGGAGGGTGGAAGGGGAAGATTCTGGAGCTGGGAAAGGAATACAAAAGGATGCCAGTTCTGCTTTGGGGATTCATGATGGTTTGCCAAATGGAAATAATCACACCTGCTCAACTGGAGTTACTGAGGGAAACAAATGACCCGAGTTAAGACCCTATCACAGTGCCTGGCACATAGAAAGGAGTCACAAAATAGTGGTGACCAGACATTCTGGTTTGGCCAAGACAGGCTTGGGCTAATTGTGCCCAGCACAATTATTATTAGCTGTTCTTGTCAAGTGTTTGGGTGGTTAATTATATGTTCGACCTATCAACAAATGACTGTTTTCCAGTTAATTACTTCCTAGAACCCTCACTTCACAGTGGACATACCAAGAGTCCGCCTGGAAGAAGCGGTCTCTGGCTGGAGGGTTTTTCTTCTAAAGGAATGTTAGCCTGGTGTCTGAATAGCATAGGTTAATCTGAGGCATACAAGGTCTTTCCCTACCTTCTTCCGCATTCTCGTCTCTTCCACCCTCTGTACCAGTCACACCCAACAGCCATTCCCTTTTATGCTTCCAGCTGTTTCACATGCTGGAAGATTTTGTCTGGAATGCCTTTCTCCTCCTTTCCTTGTCAACAAGGTACAGCTCAAAGCCTCCTCCTACCCTTCAAGGCCCTCGTATCAGAGTCGTTCCTTGCATAGGTGGGCTAGATGACTCTCAGGACTCCTTTTCCAAATGCAGGCACGTGTCTTTGTTTAGCTCTGGCTCCATCATAATAATCCTCAATAGTCCTCCCTAGGCAGCCCTCTAGCCATCCTACTGAGAAGTTCAGAGCCCAGCCTGACTGACTTGGGTCATCACCAGGCTCCCAGTGAGGCTAAAGCAACTGGTCAGTGCTTGCCACTGGACACAGCCAAAGACTTTCCTCTGGGGTGAGCCAGTCTGCGTCTGCCTACATTCCAACAAATTAAAAGCAGACCAAGGGGCTTCCCTGGTGGCGCAGTGGTTGAGAATCTGCCTGCCAATGCAGGGGACACAGGTTCGAGCCCTGGTCTGGGAAGATCCTACGTGCCGCGGAGCGACTGGGCCCGTGAGCCACAATTACTGAGCCTGCGCATCTGGAGCCTGTGCTCCGCAACAAGAGAGGCCGCGATAGTGAGAGGCCCGCGCACCGCGATGAAGAGTGACCCCCACTTGCCACAACTAGAGAAAGCCCTTGCACAGAAACAAAGACCCAACACAGCCATAAATAAATAAATAGATAGATAGATAGATAGATAGATAAATAAATATTTTTAAAAAACAGACCAAGAGAAGCCCAAGGTATTTGGACAAGTCTGGAGCTGCTATTCACTTTCTTCAACCAAGGAAAGTTCAAAGGCAAGAGAGGGGATGTGACGGATGATGGAATGGGATCATTGGCTTTCCTTCCAGCCAGCCATCCCCACAGGCTGCTGAATCCTCCCTTTCCGTATACCTCCTCTCTGGGCTCAGGGACCAGGGTCAGTCCCCTTTGCTTAGTTCCCACCTCCAAACTTGCCAATAACAAGACTGAAATGCCAGTTTATCTGCTTACCCTCCGGAGGGTTGTACGTCTATAGAAATGGCTAGGTTGTGTCAATCCTGGAACAGTCCTAGCCTCTCCACTTAAAAAAAAAAAGGGCACAGCTGGTCACCCTGAGATAGTTGCTGACTTGTTTTCACAGAACCTAGCCGGAGAAAGACACTGTCATTTGTCATTTTTGCCTTGGTGTTGTGTCATTGGATTGTCTCCACTTTTCCCCTACCGAAAGGAATTAGACAAAATAGGTGGGGTTTGCATTCTGATTATAAAATAATATTTTGAAATTAATTTGAAATATTCAAATATCTTTTGAAATACAATGTTATTCTGAAAGGAATGTAGTCATTCTCCTTTACAAGATAACAGTTTTTCCTACCTCAATTCACCACGTGTGCCAAAACAATGACTTGGTAAAAAAGGAGACATTTCCTGAAGTCAGGCAATTCTGTTTAGAAGTACGTGTGAAGTTGTGATAAAACACACCCTTAATAGAAAATTTCATTTATTCTTAAGAAAGTATCTTATGAGATCTCAACAGTTCTTAGAGCCCTATGGGCTGTATTTTTTTTAAAAATTAATGTATTTATTTATATTTATTTTTGGCTGTGTTGGGTTTTCGTTTCTGTGCGAGGGCTTTCTCTAGTTGTGGCGAGTGGGGGCCACTCTTCATCGCGGTGCGCTGGCCTCTCACTATCGCGGCCTCTCTTGTTACGGAGCACAGGCTCCAGACGCGCAGGCTCAGTAGTTGTGGCTCACGGGCCCAGTTGCTCCGCGGCATGTGGGATCTTCCCAGACCAGGGCCCGAACCCGTGTCCCCTGCATTGGCAGGCGGATTCTCAACCACCGCACCACCAGGGAAGCCTATGGGCTGTATTTTATTTTATTTTATTTTTTTAATTATTTATTTATTTATTTATTTATTTATGGCTGTGTTGGGTCTTCGTTTCTGTGCGAGGGCTTTCTCCAGTTGCGGCAAGTGGGGGCCACTCTTCATCGCGGTGCGCTGGCCTCTCACTATCGTGGCCTCTCTTGTTACGGAGCACAGGCTCCAGACGCGCAGGCTCAGCAATTGTGGCTCACGGGCCTAGTCGCTCCGTGGCATGTGGGATCTTCCCAGACCAGGGCTCGAACCCGTGTCCCCTGCATTGGCAGGCAGATTCTCAACCACTGCGCCACCAGGGAAGCCCTGGGCTGTATTTTAGATTAGTATTATCTTTAAGGTTCCAGTTCCCTTTTGACTCCTTTTTTTTTTTTTTTTTTTGTCTTAATTGATATTCCATTAAAAGCATGAATAATTTTCAAAAGCCTGGATTGGACTGGCTGGAGGCATTTAACAGCTGTATGGAATCTCATGTAACTATTATGTGCCTTTCTTTGGAAACAACAATTGTCCTCGTCTTTTGTAAGAAAATCACATGATTTAAAAAATAGATGGCTAGCAATAATTCTGTTGTCACTTGGTTACTGGCAGGAGTAGGAATAGGGAGGAAGACGTAAGAAAAATGCATTCTTGGATCCCTTAGCCACACCAACGTGCAAACCCTCCTGGAGTAAATAATTTCCTTTGTCATTTCTGGGTAACTAAAAAAAGGCTTCGGAATGTTTCCAGGCTTGGGCATTCAGTTGTGTAATACTTTTGGAGTCTGAGTTACCTTACTTTGCTCCAAGAGTTGGCTCAAAACCCAGCCATCATCCCCCCTGCTGGATCTGAGTGTCAGAGAAACTGATATCAGTTGAATGAATGAAAATTCAGTCTTTATTATGGACAATAATACTCCCTCTGGGATTAGACTTTCTTAATATTCTTGACAGCAAAAAGAAGTTTGAATCAGCTTTGGATCCCAAAGATGCTGTTTTGACCTAATCGTCTTGAGATGAAGCCTGACTCCGTCTCAAATGTCCCCACCTGGGAAGGGAGCTGCCGGCTTCCACTGCAGAGAGCCTGCCCACGTGGTGAAGGGGAAGGCCTCCTGCCATCTTCTAGATTCCAGAGAGTGAATGTTCCAAATACGGAGTGTTTGAAAGCTGTAGGGCTGGTCATTGACCAGCACAAAAAAAGTGTTGGAATTGAGTGCTTCTCTGAGAAATGAGCCAATGTTATTTTCCAGGGCAGTTCTAAGACTTATGGAAGAAAAACTATAATTAAGGAAAGTGGGTGGATTTTTAGGAAAGGTTTGTTTCTTCCAAAGGTTTTGTGATCTTAGTAGCATTTTGCATGTGCCATACCTAGCATCTGCTGAAGTTAGTTCCTCAGCCTCCCTTTGAATTAAAATGAGCAGAGGAAACCCACTCTGTATGGATCACAGACTAGGGAAGATGTCTAGAGACCCCGAGGAAACTTGCTGAAGTAAGACACGGTGTTTCTCAAAGTGTAAACTACCAACTGTGGGCAACAGAATAATTTGGGAAGATTTGTAAAAATGCAAATTCCTGGGCTCCTCCTCAGACCTATGGATTCAGGAATCTGGGATGGGGGGAAGGGGGGGGGGTATGACGGCTGAGAAATCTGCATTTTAATTATTCCAGGTGATTTTTGTGAACACTGAAATTTGAGAACCACCACCAGTCTCTGGAGATACTGCAACATTAACTGCTATTCGTTCATTCATTCATTCATTCTGCAGTTAAATGTCTCCTGAGCACCTGTGTGCCTGGCCCTCTGCAGAGTGCTGGGATGTCCTGTGTGGTGCACAGGACAGACCCGTCATCTGCCTTCACGAGGCTTTCCGTTTCCTACCCTCTTCAGACGTGTAGTGAGGTTTACCAGAAAGACATCATGGAGTAGTCTTTAAAAATAGGCTACTGGGGTCAGGTAGCATACTGGCCTGATAACTGGTTCTGAAACTCTAAAATTTCCAACATCCATCAGAGGCTTTTACCTGCCTAACCTGCAGGACATGCTGAGTAAGCTAGTTGAGGAGACTGGCCTTCTGTCCTCGAGGTGCTAACAAATCCAGGCCCGGTCTGGCCTCTAGCCAGCACCAGGATGCATCCCTGAGTAACACTGTGGAGTGGCACTGAAGTAGCTTCAGCCAAGAGGCAGACCTGGAAACACAGCCCATTTGATCCCTACTGACCAAAGGGCAGCGCTAAGTGCATCCAGGTCTGAGGAAAAAAACCCAGTCTGTGTAGGGTCTGTTTTCCATTGGAAATGAAGCTTTTTTAAAAAACAATTTAATTGTATTTTTTAATAGCTGTGGGAGAGACACAGCTCATCTTGCAAGATTTTCGAAGGAATGTAAGCTGGACCCAGACGTCCCTGCTGAGATGAGCTTACAATACGGAGCACGAGGGCCAGGCTGGGCCGACACCGCCTTGCCCCTGGGCCAAGCCTCCGCAGCTCCAGGGCAGAGTGCTCCAGGGTGGAGAGCTCCAGGGTGGAGGGCCTCTCTTCCAAACCCTGGTGAGGGACAGCAGCCACGGCCCTGGGGCAGGGTCAGTCGCCCGTGATGATAGCACCTTGACACTTCATTTGGGTGGTGTCCTCAGGCTGAGCTCTGCCCCAGACTTGGGAACAGTTCCAGATCACTGGAAGTCTCCGCCTCTGTGGTTGCCTGGATTTTTTCTATTTTGTTTGTAAAATATCCTCCAAAGTAGGACATAAGTCTCTCTTGCAAAAAGAACCGTATCCAATTCAGCTTGACCTTTTCAGGGTCATCACAGGCATATCTATGATTGAGCCAAGTTGATGTCCAGAGGTGTCCTCCATGCCAGAAACTTGGTCTCCATGCACCGGTGCTGAATTGAATTTCGGAGAAAGAGTTTTGGGTGAAGTAGAACAGAATAGCTTTATTGCCTTGCCAGGCAAAGGGGGGCACAGCGGGCCCATGCCCCTCAAAACTGTGTGTCCCGACCTGGGAGGATTTGGTGAGGAGTTTTATAGCAATGGTTCAAGGGCAGGGTGGCTGATAAGGATCAAGGTGCAGGGCCTGCAGTCCTTTAATCTGGCTTCAGGTGGTCTCCTGATGAGCTTCTCAAGTTTATCAAATTGTGATCTTCTGTGGAATGAAGAATGCTAACATCTTCCATTTGTTGGGGGAACCAGGACCCTGCCCCAAGGCTGCACTACTGTTTCTTGACTGCCCCTCCCTTGTCCCTGATTAGCAACTGTTTGAATCTGCCCTCTGGAACTCAGGGAAGGTCATGGAAGCTGGAGTCTATTCCCCACAAACAAGAAATGGGGAACACAGAGAGGCTTTCATGCCCAGCAGCCCCGCAGGGTCCTGCTTGGCTTCCTCCTCAGTGCTTTGCGGTAGATCTCATGGTTGGACCCTTCCTCCTTCCTTCCCTCCCTCCATCTCTCTCCCTCATCCCCTCACCCCTTCCCTTCTCTTTCTCTCACTCACTCTTTATTATGGAAAATTCCAAACATAAACAAAAGTAGGAAGAATAAAAAGTGTCATGAATCTCCACATACTCATCACGCAGGTTGAGTAGTTATCAACTCATGGCCAAACTTGTTTCATGTATACTCACCCTTGACTCTGGATTATTTTGAAGAAAACCCCATATATCATATAATTTCACTTGTTTAAAAAATATATATATATAATTATATAAATAAGAATTCTTTTAAGTTTAAAACAATTTTTTGGCCATATAATTTACATACATTCAGATCCTTAGAACTTGTGTACCATTCAGTCAGTTGGACAGCTGCAAATCAAGGAACAGCATGTTTTTATCACCCCATCCCTTCGTGCCCCTTCCCAGTCAGTGCCCTGCATGAAGAAACAACCATTGATCTGATTTCTGTTGCTACCGGTTATTTTTTGCCTATTCTAGAATTTCATATAAATGGGCTCATATACTGTACTTTTCTGCTCCTGGCTTCTTGCATTCAGTGTGTTACTTTGAGATTCATGTAGGTTGTTGCTTGCATCAGTGGCTTGAGCCCTTTTATTTTTCAAGAGTGTCTCATTGTATAGATATGCCAGTTGGTTGATCCATTCTTCTGTTAATGGACATCTGGACTGTTTCCAGTTTTTGATAAGCATGAACAAAGCTGCTCTAAATGTTCTTGTACAGGGCTTTTTTTGTGGACGTATATTTTCATTTCTGTTGAGTAAATATCTAGAAATGGAATTGCAGGGTCATAGGTATATTTTCCTTTTTGTGTTGTTGTTTTGGTTTTCTTTTTTTATTTCAGCATAGTTGATATACAATATTTTAGTTTCAGGTGTGTGGCAAAGTGTATATATGTATTCTCTCTCAGATTCTCTATTTTCATTTTTAAGAAATGCCAAATGGTTTTCCAGAGTGACTGTCTCCATTTTACATTCCCACCAGCAACATATGAAGAGTTCTGATTGTTCCACATCCTCTCCAAAATTTAGTATTTTTCATCCTTTTAATTTTAGCTATGCTAGTGTGTGTAGTGGTATCTCATTATGATTTTAATTTTCATATCCCTGATGGTTAGTGATGGTGAAACCTTTTTCACATGCCTATTGGCCATTTGTATGTCTTCTTTTGTGAGGTGTCCATTCAAGTATTTTACCCATTTTTTAATTGGGTTGTTTGTCTTTTTATTTTTGAGTTGTAGGAGGT
The DNA here is from genome assembly GCF_028023285.1 of Balaenoptera ricei. Classification (NCBI taxonomy): domain Eukaryota; kingdom Metazoa; phylum Chordata; class Mammalia; order Artiodactyla; family Balaenopteridae; genus Balaenoptera; species Balaenoptera ricei. The sequence goes on along the minus strand of NC_082656.1, from coordinate 15,603,136 downwards.
CTTTATGTATTGTGGATACAAGATATAGGAGTTTCAACCAATCAATACATAACCTTGTTTTGTGTGTGACTGTTTAAAGACAGCTTATTAAAAAAAAAGATATAGGTGTTCTATCTATGTATCTATCTATCCATCCAGATATACGTGTTGCACGTATTTTCTCCCAATCTGCTACCTATTTTTTTGATAGTGTCTTTTGATGAATAGCACTTTTAAGTTCAATTTATATTCATTTTTTCTTTTATGGTTTGTGCTTTCTGTGTGTTCACCAAGAAATCTTTACCTACTTCTGTATTCTCTTTTTTCTTTTTTTAAATAAATTTATTTATTTATTTATCTATTTTTGGCTGCACTGGTTCTTCGTTGTTGGGTCTTCGTTGCTGCGCGTGAGCTTTCTCTAGTTGCAGCAAGTGGGGGCTACTCTTCATTGCAGTGCGCGGGCTTCTCATTGCGGTGGCTTCTCTTGTTGCAGAGCTTGGGCTCTAGGCCCACGGGATTCAGTAGTTGTGGCTTGCGGGCTCTAGAGTGCAGGCTCAGTAGTTGTGGCACATGGGCTTAGTTGCTCCACGACATGTGGGATCTTCCCAGACCAGGGCTCGAACCCATGTCCCCTGCATTGGCAGGCGGATTCTCAACCACTGTGCCACCAGGGAAGTCCCCTGTATTCTCTTATGTTTTCTTCTAATCACTTTGTTGTATACATGGGATCAAGAACTAAAACAATAACAAAAACATAACCACAGTACCATTATTACACATAAAGAATAAAATAGTTCTTAATATTATTAAGTATCCAGTCAGCATGATGTTCAAATTTTCTCAATTATTTTCTGATTTTTCCTTACAGTTTTTGACATTTACATTAGAATGCAAATAACATTCATATATTGCTATTCTTATATGTTCCTAAGGATCTCTCTTAAGCTATATATATCTCATTCCCCCCACTTTTTTTGCACTCTGTTGAAGAAACTGCATCACTTGTAGAGTGTCCCATGGTTTGGATTTTGCAGATTGCGTCTTCATGGGGTCGTTTATTATATTTCTCATCCCCTGTGTATCCTGAAAACTAATAGCTCTAAAGGCGTGATCATATTTAGGCTCAATTTTTGTCAAGAATACTTCATAGTATTCTGTGAATACATAGAGCTGGAAGTATATGGTGTTTGATTCTCTCTCTTTTGTATGATGTTAGCAGCCATTGACGATCGTTGTTATTGTGATTATTTCATTAGGGTCATAAAATGGTGCTATTCCATCATTTCTTCTAAGTTCACTAGCTGAAACTTTCAATGAAGAGACTTCCCTGAAGCAATGATATGGATGTCCTGTGGACTTTATCTTGAGTAGTTCTGGGAATGCCAGTGTTTCTAGAGTTATTAATCTGCTTTGTATCACTAGATTTAAACTTTCCGCAAGGCATTAGGCTGAAGTTGTTGCTTATTGATAGTTACAACAACAGCAATAATAATCACTACATGCTGAACATTTTCGGGGCAGGTTCTAACCTAAGCACTCATTGCATTTCACTCATCAGATATTCTGAGTTGGAAATTATTACTCATAGATCCTCATGGCTTCTACCATAAGATAACAGACTTATCTAATGATCTCTGATCTTCCAGGCCACTGTCTCCACTATGGATATGTGGAAGACTTTCCTCCTCCTTTAACTTTATAGGTTTGAAAAGATTTATATCATTAAATGCCTTTCCTTGTGTGAAAAAATATGAACTCGGGACAAACACTCACATAATAGGATGTTGACTATTCCCATTAAAGTTGAAAGAGAAGGGTCGTGGCTACAGCATGAGTAATCCCAAATCTGGCTGCTTACTGATTCAAGCCAGAAATTTAAACACATCATTTGCCCCTTACAAAGGCTCCATTTCCTCCTTGGTAGAATGGGAAAAAATAATACTGGGTCATGACTTGTTGCCAAAGAGGTGTTTCCTACTAGAGACCAACTGGAGATAGCTTGGGTAGATGGTGAGGTCTGTAACTGCTCCCAAATGAATATAGAAAAACATCCCAGAGAACACACCTTCCCTGGTGAGAGCCCCCATTTTTCCTTCTTTATAGCTTCGTGTCTTTTAAGAGGAAATGATCTAAGTGACTAGATGTTTGAAGGAAATTATTAAACAGAATACTTAAAATTGGGTTTGACTTGAAAGAAGAAAGTGTTTAAGATTTGAAAGACTAATGAGTTTATGCTACATAGCAGTCCGTTCTGCTGGGATGTACCGTTCAGCTGGTTCATAGGCAGAGAGGTTTGCATTCTCTTTCTTGATTTGAGGAGCAGGATTATTTCTTGTGTATTCAGCTGCTTGTGCCTCCTTCTGTTTCCTTGCCTTTGAGTCCCTTCCACAAAAATATCCTCCACATACCCAGCAGTTTCTATCCCTTTGCACATTTAACTCCATTATAAGACAATCTGTTTTCCCTGAAAACTTCACTGAGGATTGCTGTTGGCTTTCCTGAAGATACAGATATGTTTAGTAAAAGTTTACCAGTCTCCATTGCTTTAAGGGTGGGATTCTGTTTTACATAGAATGAGGATACACCCCAGTTCCTCCAAGAGAGCCTCAACTTATGATTGTCACCCAGTTGTCATTATTAATAGTATCCTCTTTCCCTTTCAGAAGTGTCTTGGTGTAGATGAACAGCATGTGGGCACGTTACCTGTACTCACTAGTCACCCGTTACTTTTCTTTAGGCCCAGCCGTGAAATGGTGGAAGTGAGCCCAGGGGGAATGAAGATTAGAGTCAGCAGGTTGAGCAAAAGACCTCCTGGCTCTTCTTGAATAAAAAAATCACTAATGTTTCATGACTGTTCCTCTGATATGGTCAATGAGACTGAGAATGCCACCTTATCCTTCTTTAGACTTGTTACTTTTGATAACTAGGAAACATGTTTTTCATCTGAAGCCACTTCAAGTCAACCATGATGCAGCCTATTTCAAGCCAGTTTAGCAAGAAGATAGCAACCAACATGCTCCACGTAAGGCTGTCCACATGGGTCTGAGTTGCCGTCCTAGAAAATGAGGCCAGATGTTCACGGCTGGGTATAATACTCCAGAAGCTTTTGCCCAACAGTCGAGAACAATATTAAGAGGGTGCGATGGCTGGGGATGCGGTCCACTTCAGACAGGTATCTCAGTACTCTACCTGTGTACCATAGCAGATCAGCACCGTCCAGATGAGCAGAGAGGCAGGGGAAATTCAGCTTGATTTGAAACACAAGCATGCAAGCAAAAACAACCTAAGATCTACTCATAAGAGCCCTATACAGAGTTGGTCTGAGTCAGAAGTGGACACAGCTGGACACAGCTAAAATAATCAAGTGTTTTGCCTAACAGCGGCTCTAGACTCAAGCAAGGAAAGACAGATAAAAGTTGAGCTCCTAAGTGAGTTCAGTTTAGGTAACTTTTTGGGATATACACAAAAATCATTCATGAATTAGTCTGGTCCTTATTCATTTATACATTCTTCTAACAATGTAAGAATCAAGATAATTGACCTGAAAACATTTGAAAAACTGAAATGTATATAAATATTAAGTATTATTATTGAGAATCAACTATATTCATGATGTTGTGTTTGGGACTGTGGGAACAAAAAGACCAGTGAGACATGATTCTTGTCTTCAAAAAGCTTATAATCCAGTAAAGCAAATTATAGCAATCCAGACGAGCTCGCCCTGACCAAAGCTAGAACAATTTGAGCAACAAAATAAATCACAATAGTATTTATATTTAATATAATTTAATATAATTTATAGACAATACATTATACATAATTTATAATGACTGTAATTTAATATAATTATATATTCTATAATGTAATATATAGCACAGTTATATTTAATATTAATTTTATATAAAGTAAACATCCTTGAGTTAATACTGATAAGTACAATATAAGTGACTGAAATAAATAAATATGTGAGGAGGAGGGACAACTCTTCTTTACAGAAAAATCCTAATGCATAAATGTGGAAGGAATGAGGGAAATAAAGATTACTGATAGAATATCGTCATAGTAATTATTGTAGGAAGATCCACTGATGAATAGTAAATTAGAGGGCCAACGTTTAAGGAGAAACAGTTCATCCCCCATGGGGTGGAGGGATGGAATTACCTGCCCTCAGGTGGGAGGTATGGACCTGGATGGAGGACGTGGATGGGGAATCAGGGTGCCTTCTTGGGCAGGGAGTGTTTGGCTGGGCCTTAAAGGCTGGGAGAATTTCGATATGCATGTTTGGGCTGGGCAGGTGAGGCTTTTAAGGTGGATGGTCTTTTAAAACTCTGGGCCAAAGCACAGGGCGGGAGAGGGCAGGAAAAGAGTGAGTGGGTAGCTTTGGCTGGAGGTCAACAGCCTCGAAGAGGAATGGCGGAGGCCGGGCCCCTCATGGCAGTAGGTGGAGGGCCAGAAACCAGGCCGAGGTTGTTGAGAACATCCCTTGGCCGAGCACAGGGAGACTTCACCCACTGAAGGGATCAGGGACACAGTCTGAACCTGTCCCCGTTGCCTCGAGAGCAACTAAAGGTGTGAGGGAACGGATGGTGTATTTTAAAGGCCTTTGTGGAGGTTGAGGCCTCAGTGGGGGAATGACCAGGAGACCAGTGTGTGCAGAAGGCGGGTGAGATTCCCACTGTGCAGGGGGGTCTGTTCCGTGAACGCTGGGTCACTTGGGAAGCAGGTCTGGCCCCAGGTCTTTGTCCTTGGCTACTGTCTGCTCTGTGACTCTCTCATAGCACCAGGGATTGCTGTTGCGACATGGAACCTTGCCTGCTCAGAGAGAGAATCATCTCCTTGTCAGACTCTTTCACGTTCTGGGAGCCAGCTCGTTGGCCTGACAGAGTCACTGGGTCCAGGGGTGTCGGGAAGGTTCTGTGGGTACGCTGAATGTCTGGAGTGTCCCCCGGGGATGTGGGGGCTTGGCCTAGTTCCTCTCACTCCCAGTGGAAACGCTGTCTCTGGAGCTTCCCCCCTACACCTTCCCCCGCAAAGGGGGGTGGATTTGGGCATGAATGTTCCTCTGAAGGAATGTGCTGGATTCTTATGTCATGGCTAGACAGCCCCCCGCTGGGCCTGTTTGCTGTCCCTTTCCTTTTGCTCCCGGCTGGTGTCAGGAGATTTGGGGAACTTGTGACTCATCGTAGCCAGTGACTGTGGCCATTCTGCTGAGAAGCCCTGTCTCAAGGGAAGAGGCAGGGGTCACCCAGGTAGGTGCCAGCAGTCACTTGGCTCCCAGGGATGACAAGCTCAAGTGGGACTTTATGGCTGGGCGTGATGGAAACCGTAACACATGACTCTCGGGAGTAGGGCCATGCTGGCTGGGAGGATGTTTGGCTCTGCTTGTGTCTGAACGGTCTGACAACAGCTATAAAGCTTAGCAGCTGTGAGGTAGATCAGGTACTGCAGGACTTTTGGACTTAGGTTAACCCTGAGGTCTTGAGACTAGAGCTGCGGCTTTGAATAATTCAAGCAATGAGACAGCACGTACTGAGAAAAGTAAACTCTTAAGCTCTCTGCATATTCAGTTCTGGAGGCTCTGTTGACAGCAGCCCTTCCATTAATTAATTTTCTGAAGAGATGAATTCCCATTTGTCTCCTTCCAGGAGTTGACCTCTAGATGCCAAATAAATATCCCTTTATCTTCTGGGAGCCTAGTGTTTTGACTTGAGCCCACTGTAGACACTAGAACTAACTCCTTCATGGAGAGTTGGTAGCAAAACTAGGGAGGGAGATTAGGCCGGCCTCTGCCACCCCTTCCTCCGTGTCACTGTGATAGGGAGTCATGAAATCACGGGGATTAGTGTAGACCTAAAAACACCGCGTCCCGGCACGAGTGCGGTCTCGGGCCTTTCTGTGTCCAGAGCGGGGAGCTGAGTGGCAGGCGGTAGGGAGGAGTGGTTGGAGGGTTGGGATCTGTTCTCAGACTCAGTGTCAAGTCCTGGCGCCTCCACACACAGGTATGTAACCTTGGGCCCGTGCCTTCTCCCAGCCGGGCCTTTCTTTCCTCCCTGATAAAATGAGATAACGATGCGTTCTTTTCCGGGTTGTTGTGAGCCTTCAATAAATAACAGTGACGGTGAACTCCCTGTACAGAGTCTAGTCCCGGGCAGCGTGAGCTCCCACCCTTCCTTCTTTTAACCTCCTTAACGAGGTAGATGTTCCCATCTTCACTTTCAAGGGAGGAGGCCGAGGTGAAGCAGCTCGGCCAAGGATGCAGACGCCCCAGTCCACGCTCTTTCCATCACGCCAGGCTCCCTCCGGAGGTCAACAGGCTGTGTGGGCCCCGAGAGGCCGGGGCCGACCTTTGAAGCTCTTTCAAGCATCTTTGCCATTTGCCGAATCATCCCTGGAAAAATCTGTTCATCAGACATGTGCCCTGCCAGGTCATCCAGCAGACCAAACGCTTTATTTTTTTATTTTTTATTTTTATTTTTTGCCAGTGAAACAGGCTGCAAGGTCCACCTCCAGTTTCATCTTGCACAAGTCTGGGTGTTAGGAACCATCACAGCAGCTGCTTTTGGTTAAAATGTCTTACGTGTCAGGCGTGGCGCTAAAAGCGTTCCCTGCATTGTCTCATTTTATCCCCTACGTCGACCTTGAGAGGAAGGTGTTTTTATTCCCATTTCCCTGATGAAGAGTGTGAGGATTAGAAAAGGGAAGAATTAACTCCATCCTGTTGAAAAGGAGCCCATCTGGGCTTCCCTGGTGGCGCAGTGGTTGGGAATCTGCCTGCCAATGCAGGGGACACGGGTTCGAGCCCTGGTCTGGGAAGATCCCACATGCCGCAGAGCAACTAAGCCCGTGAGCCACAATTACTGAGCCTGCGTGTCTGGAGCCTGTGCTCCGCAACAAGAGAGGCCGCGACAGTGAGAGGCCCGCGCACCGCTTGCCGCAACTAGAGAAAGCCCTCGCACAGAAACGAAGACCCAACACAGCCAAATAAATAAATAAATAAAGTGAAAAACTGAAAAACTTAAAAAAAAAAAAAAAGGAGCCCATCTGTCTAAACCCGAAGGCCATGTTCTTTACCACCTAACTCAGATGAATCCAGAAGAAATGTCAGTTGTTTTCTGTAGCTGAGTGTCCAGGGCAGGTGATGTTCAAATATGGAAAACCACGTTACACACCTGCCGGGTGTGACCCAACACAGGCCACACTTCAAGCAGCCCCTGGGAGGTAAAGATGGTTTATCATACTAACACTGTTATGGGTTGAATGACATCCCCCAAACCCGCTCCTGGAACTGATGATTCTGGAACAAATAATCTAGGATTCAAGAAAAAAAAAGAGGTGGGGGAATTGGAATGAAATAAATTGTGTAAACCAATAAGTACCATTACGCAAAGCTATTGTGTGGCCTTTATACCCTGCAGGGCTATTTTACCAAATTTTGTGGGGAAAGCTCACCTCTACTCAGAATCTTCCTGCTATAACGTTACTCAGGGATACGTAAGCTCTGACTTCCATGAAGTGTGAAGTATTTCACTTTATAAAAAGCTGTTGAATGGATCTGGGGATCTTACTTCATCAGTCTGACTATAGTAAATCATATGAAGTCTGTATGCAGCGTTGGGACGCGTGTAAACCAAGACTAAAACATACTCCGATCATTGCCCATCATTTGTGGGTCAAGTCCACGTACGTGGTTGGTTTCCAGTTTCCTTGCAACATCCCTGGGGTGGGAGGCAGTTGTTCCATGCATTATATAGTTATGAAGATACAGCACCTGGTTTACAGTGTTATTATTTATATGCCATTCATTCCCACAAGGCATTTGCATTAATATCAAAGGTAGAAAGATAAGAACTAAATAATTAAGGAAGAGAGAACTGATTACTAAAAGACTTTCTCTTCCTCACTTTTTCTTTTTTCCTTTTTGTTTCTCAGTCATCTTTTTATACCTCATTCTTTTTATTATAGAACACTTCTAACAGGCACAAATGTAGAATAGTATTGTTATCCAGATTTGACACCTATAGCTCTCATTCACCCCACACCAGAGAGCTTTGAATTCAGATGCTTCGAATTCTCTGTATCTGCAAATACTTCAGCATTAATCTTTAAATGATAAGGACTCTTTATTTAAAACCACGATATGATTATCATGCCTTAAAAAATCAACAATAATTCTTTATTATCCATTGGTGTTCATATTTCCCTGATAGTCTGACACACTTTTTTTTCAGTTTTATTGAGGTATAATTTACAAACTATAAACTTCACCCATTGTAAATGTACAGCTTGATTTTTAGTAAATTTATACAGTTGTGTAAACATCACCACAATCCAGTCCTAAAACACTTAAACATTTTTAATGGTTTGTTTGCATCATGATTTTATTAGGGCCCTTATACTATGATTGGGTGATGTCTTCTAACTCTCTTTTAATGTATAGGTTTGCCCTCTAAAACAGTTTTTTTTTTTTTTTTAAAGGGAAGAAATAGGTCTTTGCCTTTAGAATTTCCTGAAGTCTAGGTTTTGTCAACTGCATCGTTGAGATATTACTTAACATGTTTCTCTCCCCCTGTATTTCCTGTAAGTTGGGTTAGAGAGTCATTCAGGTTCAAGTTCAGTTCTTTTCTTTAGCATGATTACATCATGAATGGTGTAGTGTACTTCCAACAGGGTATCATGGTGTGTGATTTATCTCTTTTCTTGAGGTTAGCAACCTTCGATAATTATTGCCTAAGTCTATTATTTCATTAGGATTGCAAAATGGTGGTTTTCTACTTCTGCCTTTATTACTTCTGTAAGATAAACTTGTCCTCTTAAACCATTTGGTCTCCTAAGGATGAATTTGAATATGAAAGGCAAGATAGATGCTTAATTCTTTTGCTTTATTATTTTTCAAAATAATGAGTTGATTCCCTAGCATCGTCCAAAGACAACCATTGAGTTTTGTTTTGTTTTTTAGTGTCATCATAAAGTCAGAGATTCAGACTCACTGGAAGTGTTTTGATTTATTGTGGTAATTGTCCTCTTTGATGCTTGGTTGTTCCATTTTGTGCAGATTGGAATCTAATCAACTTGGCATCTCCATTCTTTTAGACATGACTCTTGTAGTTGTTGGTAGCTTCTTCTTTTTTTTTTGGTGGTATGACAAAAATTTTCAGGCTCATCTGGTACATTTTGTGCCACAGATCTGGAGTCAGTCATTTCTTCAAGGAGTACTTGTTCTTTTTGGTGGAAAATTGTATTCAGAGACCATAGTCTGGGCACTAGGAGGCTCATTAATACTGGGTAGGTTATTTTTCACTAGGATTTTTAGTGGGCAAAGCTAGAAAAAAGTGTTTAAGATAAAATACATCTTAATTCATACTGTTTAAGATAAAATACATCTTAATTCATGCTGTTACTGCCAATTCAAACTCAAGAGCATAAAGTTTTTTAACCTAATTTATTGTACAATTATATTTCCTTCTTCCTCTCTATCAGTCGTTTGTTCCTTTTAATTGCTGAACGGTATTTCATTGTACAATATAACACATTTTGTGTATCCATTTACCAGCTGATAGACATTTGGATTGTTTTCAGATTTTGGCCGTTATGAATAATGCTGCTATGAATAGTTTCATCCAAGTCTTCATACAAACATATGTTTTAATTTCTCTTGGGCAGATAGATACCTAGGTGTGGAAACTGTTTTCCAAAATGGTTGTACCATTTCACACTCCCACCAGCAATGTATGCAGGTTCCAGTTTCTCCACATCCTTGCCAATGCTTGCTTTGCCCTGTTCCCAGCCTATCTTTCTGATTATAACCATTTTAGTGGGCGTAAAGTGCTTTCTCATTTTGGTTTTAATTTGCATTTCTCTAATGTTGAATATCTTTTCAAGTTCTTATTGGCCATTTGCATATTTTCTTTGGTGAAATGTCTATTTAAATCATTTGCCTAATTTTAGAAATTGTTTTTGTCTTATTATTGAGTTGCATAAGTACTTTATATATTCTGGATGCAAATCCTCTGTCAGATATAGGATTTGCAAGTGTTTTCTCCCAGGTTGGGGTTTGGCTTTTTGTTTTCTTAATGGTGTCTTTCGAAGAACAAAAGGTTTTAAAGGTTTAAAGTCAAATATAATAATTATTTCATGGACCATACTTTTGGTGTGATTTTTAAGTCTTTGCCCACCCCAGGATCATGTAGATTTCCTTTTATATTTTTTTCCAGAAGTTTTAAAGTTTTAGCTCTTTTTTTTTTTAAAGTTTTGGCACTTATAGTTAGGTCTTAGATGCATTTTTTAAAAGCATTTATTGACTGATTGATTGATATTTATTTATTTATTTTGGCTGCGCCGCGCAGCATGAGGGATCTTAGTTCCCCGACCAGGGATTGAACCCTTGTCCTCTGCAGTGGAAGTGCAGTGTCTTAACCACTGGACCACCAGGGAAGTCCCTTAGATCCATTTTTGAGTTGATTTTTGTGTATGGTGTGTGGTAAGGGTCTAAATTAATCTTTTTTACTTGTCAGTATCCAATTGTCCCAGCACCATTTGTTGAAAAAACTATCTTTTCCCAGTTGAATTGTCTTGGAATTTTTGTTGAAAATCAATTGACCGTAAAAATAAGGATTTATCCTTGACTTTAATTCTCCTTCATTCATCTATATGCCTGTCTTTACAATAGTACCACAGTGTTTGCACTAGAGCCACACTTAGCTATATAGCTTTATAGTAAGTATTGAGATCAGGAGATGCAAGTCTTCAATTTTGTTCTTCTTTTTAAATATTGTTTTGGCTACTCTAGGCATTTCACATTTCCATATAAATTTTAGAATCAGCTCATTGTTTTCTGCAAAATCATCTGCTGGGATTTTTTTGCTTGGGTTTGCATTAAATCTAAGATGAGTACTCATTCTTCTCAAATGCACATGGAACATTCTCTGGGATAGATCATATGTTGGGCCACAAAACAAGTCTTAATAAATTGAAGAAGATTGAAATCATATCATCTTTTCTGGTCACAAAGATATGAAACTCAAAAGAAATTACAAGGATAAATGTGGAAAATTCACAAATATGTTGAAATTAAACAACATGCCCCTGAACGATCAATTGGTCAATGAAAAATCAAAGGAAATTTAAGAAATCTTGAGACAAATGAAGATGGAAACACAACATGCCAAAATGTATGGGATGCAGCAAAAGCACTTCTAAGAGGGCAGTTTATAGTGATAAATACTTTCATTAAGAAAAAGAAAGATCTCAAAGAAACAACCCACCTTTACACCTCAAGGAACTAGAGAAAGAAGAACAAATTAAGCCTTAACAAAGCCCAACAAACTAAACGAGTTTAGAAGGAAATAAAGATCAGAGAGCAAATAAATGAAATAGAAAATAAAATGAAAATAGAAAAGATCAATGAAACTAAGAGCTGTTTTTTTTTGAAAAGATAAACAAAAGAAACAAACCTTTAGGTAGACTTGCCAAGAAAAAAAGGGAGAAGACTTAAATAAATATAATTAGAAGTGAAAGAAGAGACATTACAACCGATACCACAGAAATACAAAGGATCATAAGAGACTACTATGAACATTATACACTAACAAACTGGACAAGCTAGAAGAAATGGATAAATTCCTAGAAACATATAACCTACCAAGACTGAATCATGAAGAAATAGAATGCTTGAACAGACCAATTACTGGTAAGGAGATGGAATCAGTAATCAAAAACTTTTCAACAAAGAAAAGTCCAGGACCAGATGGCATCAATGGTGAACTCTACCAAACATTTAAAGAATAATTAATACCAATGCATCTCAAATTCTTCCAAAAAACAGGAGAGGTGGGAACATTTCCAAACTCATTTTATGAGGCCAGCATTACTCTGATACCAAAGCCAGAGAAAGACACCACAAGAAAAAAAAAAATTATAGGCCAATATCCCTGATGAACACAGATACAAATTCCTCTACAAAATATTAGCAAATTGAATTAAACATTTCATTAAAAGGATTGTACACCATAATCAAGTGGCATTTATTTCAGGGATGCAAGGATGGTTCGACATCCACAAATCAATAAATGTGATATGCCACGTTAACAAAATGAAGGATTAAAATCATTATCATCATCTCAATAGATGCAGAAAAAGCATTTGACAAAATTCAACATGTTTCATGATTAAAACTCTCAACAAACTGGGTATAGAGGGAATGTACCTCAACAGAATAAAAGCTATATGAGACAAACCCGAGGCAACATCATACTCATTGGTGGAAAGCTGAAAGCTTTTCCTCTAAGATCAGAAGCAAGACAAGGATTCCCACTCTCACCATATTTATTCAGCATAGTATTTGAAGTCCTAGCCAGGGCAAAATTAGGCAAGAAAAAGAAATAGAAGGCATCCAAATTGGAAAGCAAGAAATAAAGTTGTCTTTATTTGTAGATGACATAATTTTATATGTAGAAAACCCTAAATATTCCACCAAAAAACTATTAGAACTAACAATGAATTCAGTAAGGTTGTAGGAAACAGAATCAATATACAAAAATCAGTTGCATTTCTGTACACCAACAAGGAACTATCAGAAAAAGAAATGAAGAAAATATTCCATTTACAATTATTACAAAAAAATAATAAAATACTTTGGAATAATTTTAACTGAGGAGGTGAAAGATCTGTTCACTGAAAACTATAAGATGTTGATGAAAGTCAAGAAGACACAAATAAATGGAAAGATATTCTGTGTTCATGAATTGGAAGGATTAATTGTTAAAATACTCATACTACCAAAAGTGATCTACAGATTCAATGCAATCCCTGTCAAAATTCCAATGGCATTTTTCACAGAAATAGAACAGTCCTAAAATTTGTATGGAACTAAAAAAGACTCTGAATAGCTGAAACAATCTTGAGAAAGAACAAAGCTGGAGGCATCACACTTCCTGATTTCAAACTATATTGCAAAGCTAGAGTAATCAAAACAGTATGGTATTGGCATAAAAAGAGGCACAGAGATCAATGGAACAGAATAGAGATCCCAGAAATAAACCCATGCATATACAGTTAATTAATTATGACAAAGGAGCCAGGAATACACAATGGGGAAAAGGTAGTTTCTTCAATAAATGGTATTGGGAAAATTGGATAGCCACATGCAAAAGAATGAAACTGTACTACTCACTTACACCATAGAGAAAAATGAACTCAAAATAGATTAAAAACTTGAACATAAGACCTGAAACCATAAAACTCCTAGAAGAAAATATAGAGGGTAAGCTCCTCGACATTGATCTTAGCAATGATTTTTTGGATTTGACATAAAAAACAAAGGCAACAAAAGGAAAAGTAAACAAATGGGACTATGCCAGTAAAAAGCTGCTACACAGCATACGGAGACTATCAACAAAATGAAAAGGCAACCTAGGGAATAGGAGAAAATATTTATAAACCACATATCTGATTAAGGGTTAATATCCAAAATATACAAGAAATTCATACAACTCAAGAGCATAATAATAATAATAATAATAACCTAAGTAAAAAATGGGCAAAGGACCTAAATAGACATTTTTCCAAAAAAAAAGATATGCACATGGCCAACACATACATGAAAATGTGCTCAACATTGCTAATCATCAGGGAAATACAAATAAAAATTACAGTGAAGTATTGCCTCATACCTGTTAGGATATCTGTTATCAAAAAGATGAGATATAACAAATGCTGGTGAGGATGTGGAGAAAAAGGAACTCTTGTGTTCTGTTGGTGAGAATGAAAACTGGAATTATAGCCACTAGGGAAAACATTATAGAGGTTCCTCAAGAAATTAGAAATGGACCTACCATATGATCCAGCAATCGCACTTCTGGGTATATATCCAAAGGCAATGAATTCGTTATCTTGAAGAGCTATCTGTATTCCCATACTCATTGCAGCACTATTCACATTAGCCAATGTATGGAAACAACTTAAGTGTCTGTCAATTGATAAATGGATAAAGGAAAAGTGATATAGATATATACACACACTGGAATGTTATTCAGCCTTAAAAAAGAAGGAAATTCTGCCATTTGTGACAATATGGATGAAACTGGAGGTCATCATGCTGAGTGAAATAAGCCAGACACAGAAAAACAATGGTGTCACGTACATGTGGAGTCTAGGGGGAAAAAAGTCAAAATCACAGAAACAAAGTAGAAAAGTGGTTGCCAGCAGCTGGGGATGGGGGAAATAGGGAGAGGCTGGTAAAAGAGCACAAATTTTCAGTTCAGAAATCCCACTTGGTTGTGGTAATTCTTTTTATACATTGTTGGATTTGACTTGCTAATATTTTGTTGAGATTTTTGTGACTATATTCATGAGAGGCATTGGTCTGTAGTTTTCTTTTCTTGTAATATCTTTATCTGGTCTTGGTATTAGGGTAATCCTGGCTTCATAGAATGAGTTAGGAAGTATTCCCTCTGCTTCTATTTTCTGGAAGAGATTGTGGAAAATTGGTATAATTTGTTCCACAAAAGTTTGGTAACGCTCATCAGTGACACCATTTGGGCCTGGTGCTTTCTTTTTAGGAATGTTACTAATTACTTATTCAGTTTCTCTTATAGATATAGGTCTATTTAGATTATCTATTTCTCCTTGTGTGAATTTTGTTAGTTTGTGTGTTCCAAGGAATTGGTCCTTTTCATCTAAGTTATCAGACTTGTGGCCATAGAATTTTATATAATATTCCTTTATTCCTTTTAATGTCTATGGGGTCAGTAGTGTTGATTCTCACCATTTTTAAATGAACTTCTAAATTTTATCATTAGTAGTTGTAAAGAATATAACTTTAATTCAAATATCCTTGGCTGAATATAATGTTGTTTGAATGATACAAGATTCGATATCAATTCTGTAACTATTATTGATTTTTAGAGATGTAAGTGCTAAGAAATCTTGTCTGCATACGTAAGTAGATAGGAGTGGAAAGATTCTGTTAGAGCAGTGTCACTCAATTCTCTGAACTCCTTCTGAGTTAAATGCCCAAATCACTTGGGGATCTTTCATCAAAAATTATTTTTTCATGAATATAGTGAATAAATCTATTAGGAACTTCTTCCATTTTGTTAAAAACAATGAATTAGAAACTACTTGAGCTGCAAGAAAATATTTTATTTACTCATTAGTGTTGTGCACTTTCTCAGATGCAACCTCAACCTTCCAAGTAAAACTTTGCCTGGCAACCTGGAGGTTTTACATGGACAAGCCATCGTTATAAGATCTGGGATGAGGAAGAGGTAAATATTTCCTTTGTACAGTGAGAGAAGGATCTATTTTGAAAGAGGAAATAAGAAGAGGGAACTTGTAAGATACTTGACCCTAGTCAAGTCAAACAGTTTAGGAAAGAATGAAGGTAGAACTTGAGGTTCCAAAAGGTATTTCCCTTAAAACTATATAAGTGCCTAGGTGTTCCTTGGGAAAATTTCGTATATCTGGGGGCATGTACCCTATTTTGAAGATCCTCCTATGGAAAAGGCAGGAAGGCATCCTTAATAATGGGGCATTTGATAAGAGACCTGAAGGAAGTGAGGGTGGAACCATGTAGCTATCCAGGGGAAGAGCACTTTGGAAGGAACCACACAGGCAAAGGCCTTGAGGTAGGAGTGGTCTTGGAATGTTCTGGAAATAGCAAGAAGGCCAGTGTTCATTGTTGCAGAGTGAATAAGGGAGAGGGTGGTAGGATATGAGGCCAGAGAGGCAATCAGCATCATGTTAGACCTTAGAGTCCAAGGTAGGAATGTGGGATTCTCTTCTGAGTCAGGTGGGAAGAATGGCTCTCCTTTGGAGGGTTTTGAGCTTGGGGGTGACATGACCTGATTTTTGTCTTAAAAGGCTCAACCTGGCTGCTGTGTCAATTATTACATAGAAATATTGTTGTCTTTGTCATTTCTGGGCGGTTTTGTTTACAACTCTTTCTGGGTTCACAACTGAGGATGACAGTTGTAACTGCGTGTGATTGTGCAAATAATCTGACCTCGGAGGAAGCTGGGCTGCCAGCTCGTTCTGAGTGTGGCTTTCTCAGCTCTATGGCCTTGGAACTCTTGTATTCAAAAGGGAGCCACCTCCTTTCTGGCTGCCACAGCATTGTACTTGAACCATAAACGTTGGGATCTGAGAGGCAGAGAAGCTCACTAGGGTCCCAGCTGATGACCTGCAGCTCATGGAATCACAGATACTCTTGTAGGTCAGCTCCCAGGACACGGACCCTGATGCTCAGGCTGGTGCGGGGAATGTTTACTGGGGAGTGCTGTTGAGGACATTACCTGTTAGGGGCAGGGGAGCCGGACTGGGCAGAAAGAGATGCTGGATTGTGAAGCATTTGCAACAGAACTCTTGGCCTTCCTTAAAAGAGGAAGGCCCTTCAGAGTCTTCTCAGTTGAGGCTTGGTCCTGGGCCTTCATACCTTCCACATCCACTAGTCAATGGCCGTGGGTAGTGCCTAGAAAAGGAATGTGAACTTGGGCCAAAAATAGTTTCTGTGGAGGGACTCATCTGTGAGCCCCGGCAGCCAAGATGCCAGGCAACCTGGGGAACGAGTGTCCCAGTGTTGAAGGCGGGGGGCGGGTCTCCACCCCAGCTGGTTAACTGGAAACACCTTTTGAAGATCATCACCTCCCTCCTAGACGGCACCGTTGTAAAGCTAAAGAAGCTGAGGCCCAAAGGGAGTGCTAATGTGGTTTATCCGTTCCTCATTTTCTTTTATGTGAATTAGAGAACACAAACATGACTTCAACACCGAGGCCTTATTTTCTAAAGGAGGGAGAGTGTAAAAACTTATTCTTAATTTTAAAAAGTATTTCTGTGTTTCAAAGGATAGTTTGCAATGATTGTTAGTGCTGCATTTATATATTTATTTATTTTGAACAAAAAGTTCTTTTACTTCCGGACAACCACATGGGTTATTCAGGCGATCACCAAGTTCACTTCTCACCCGTTCTATACACATTCTGTTTCCTTCATCGGTCCACACATTATTCATTACAATAAAAATACACTCTGTGCCCACAGCTGTGACAGGAATCGATTCATAACATTGAGACAATTTCAACCAACGGGAAGAACACTGCTCAGATAGTGTCGTTTGCTTGGGTGGTTCTGTCTTCCTGAGCTCATTGTGAAAGGAACATCTTTGACCACCCAGCAGTAAGATTTCCTTGTTTGTGAAATATTTTTCCCCAAAAAAGAAATTGGATAGGACCGAAACAACCAGATTTTGTAAGGTGTGGACTGAATTCAATAAACCAACTATAGGGAATTCCCTGGTGGTCCAGTGGTTAGGACTCTGAGCTTTCACTGCCGAGGGCCTGAGTTCAATCACCGGTTGGGGAACTAAGATCCTGCAAGCCGCGCTGCAAGGCTGGAAACAAAACAAAACAAAAAAACCACAACTGTAAGAAGACATTTCAGAGACAATTGGGGGAAAATCGAATACATTAAGAAATATATACACTAACTAGTATGTATAAAATAGATAACTAATGAGAACCTGTTGTATAGCACAGGGAACTCCACTTCGCTGTACAGTAGAAACTAACACAGCATTGTAAAACAACTATACCCCAATAAAAAAGAAAAAGAAATAATATTAAGTAATTATTACTACTTTTCTTGGGAGTGATAATGGATCTGTTGTCATGTTAAATTTAAGTCTATGGATGATGATCAGTACTGAAATTTACAGGTAATATAATATGAGGCCTGGGACTGGCTTAAAATACTCCAGAAGATAAGAGGAGTAGATGAAATAAGAATGGTAAACTGTTGATGGTAGTTGGAGCCGGGTCATGGTACAGAGGGGTTAATTTTTACCACTTTCTTCACTTTTGTATGTGTTTGAAATTTTCTGTAATAAAATGTTAAAAATATTTTTTCATGTCTGGTTTTTAAATTTTCATTTTACTGGATAGAAGCTAAAATAAGGGGTTGTCTAGCTCAGTGTTGGATTTCTGGCAGTATGTGTCCTAGTTTAGAGAAGAGGCACAGCCCAGCCCGCAAAAATGCCCAGCTGGACCCCATGTGATTATGTTCATCCTCCAAGGCGAGCAGTGCCACCCAC